>NC_037685.1:11691015-12050011 GCF_003255815.1 Theropithecus gelada | reverse complement strand
TCCTTCCTTCCTTCCTTCCTTCCTTCCTTCCTTCCTTCCTTCCTTCCCTCCCTCCCTCCCTCCCTCCCTCCCTCCCTCCCCTTCTCTCTCTCTCTCTCTCCCCTCTCTCTCTCTCTCTTTCTTTTTAGAGATGGGGTCTCACCGTGTCAGGCTAGTCTTGAACTCCTGAGCTCAAGACATCCACGTCTCGGCCTCCCATAGTGCTGGAATTACAGGCACGAGTCACTACGCCCAACAGGACATGGACATCTCTAGAAGGATGTTTTTCAGCCCACCATGCTTGGATATCTTTTTTTTTTTTTTTGTCTAATCTATGTTTTGTGAATATTTTCTCCTCAATATTTTCTTATTTTGGATATCATTCCTTTGTCAGACATAAAATTGTGGTTATTTTCTTTGAGTCTGTGCTTGGCTATTCATTTCTTAATGGTGTCTTTTGAATAAAAGTTTTAAATTTTGATGATATCTAGTTTATCAATTTTTCTGTTATGATAATTACTTTTAAGGGCCATGTCAAAAAAGGTCTTAATGTACCCCAAGTTGTAAAGATACTCACCTATGTTTTCTGTTACATATTTATAGTTTCAGCTATTCCATTTAGGTATCGTCTCAGATTAATATTGGTGTATGGAAGTTTATTTCCATAAAGATGTCCATTTTTTTTTAGTACCATTTACTGAACAAACTTTCCTTTCTCCATTTATTTGCTTTGCTGCCTTGTTAAAAATGAAATTATTATTTAAGTATTGATCTGTTTCTGGGTTTTCTAGTCTGTTTCATTGCTGTATTTGTCTTTCCTTAAGCCAGTACTATATTAGCCTGATATTGAAGCTTTATAGTAAATCTTGAAAACAGGTAGTGCAATTCTTCCAATTTGTTCTTTTTTTTTGTGGGGGAGAGAAGGTCGCGCCATGTTGCCCAGGCTGGAGTTCAGTGGGTATTCACAGGCACGATCATCGCACTCTACAGGCTTTAACCTCTAAGCTCAAGCAATCCTCCTGCCTCAGCCTCCCAGGTAGCTGGGACTATAGGAGTGTACCACCACATAGGGCTTCAACTTTTTTCAAGATTGCTTTGGATATGCCAGTCCTTTGCATTCCATATGAATGAAATACAAAAAAGCCTGCTGCCACTGTGACTAGAAGAACACTAAATTGATAGAATTCACAATATATTTCGTGATTTTTGGGGGAGTGGTTCTTTTCTCTTAGCAATGATCTGTAGGGTTTTTTGGCTTAAATTTATTCCTAAGTATTTTGTGTTTTTTGCTGCTACTTACTTCTCCAATTGTTTACTTCTAGTATATTTTTAGGTAATGACTGTATATCCTGCTATATTCACTTACCAGTTTTAGTAGTTGTTTGGTAATCTGAAAACACATTCTTATTATTCCTTTCTGATTTTTATATATTTTATATCTTCTCTTATCCTTATCTCACAGGTTAGGAATTCAAATACAGTGCTTAATATAAATCATATAAATCATGAAAATAGGAATCCCTGTCTTACTCTCCCCCTTAATGTGGAAAGCATTTAATATTTCACCATTAAGTACAATTTTAGCTATTGGTTTTTATAAATGCCCTTTTTCAGACTGAGGAAGTTTCCTTCTATTCCTAATTTGTTTAGACAAAGGGACATATGCAAAGTTATGGAGATAAGAAAGAGTATGAAACTTTCAAGACAATAATATGACATGGAGGGGAATGGCAAGATATGAAAAGTAGAAAGGTAAACATGAGGCTAATCACAAAGTCATGTAAAGAAATTTGACTTTACTGTCTTAATGAAGACAATAAAAGTCATTAAAGCAGGCATATGATATGAAAATTTGAATGTTACAAAGATTACTTGAACTCCAGTGAAGAAACTGAAGATAAATTTAAAATCTATTGCAGTTATCAGACACTGACCTTGGAAATGGGAAATAGGACAATGATAGGAAAGAAATAAAAGTTTTTCTTACATTGGCCTACAAGTAAATACAGTCCTTATGTGAAAATGTGCCTAAAATAATTAGAACCCTACCTAGATTCAAATTCAACTTCAATTGAAGTTTAATCCCATTTTTATAAGAATGCCACAGTTATCTGACTTTTGAACACAAATAATGTACTGTAGCAAACATCACAACCAACGGTGAAATGTTAATTTAAAATATTTATTAATGTTAGGGATAAGACAGGAAGATAACGTTAACAAGAGGGGAAAACAAGAAAAACGGAAAATAGAAATTAAAGATCAAAGATTATAACACAATACCATCAAATGAATTTCTATTTGTAGTTCAAGACTCATTCCAAGGCCAGGCACGGTGGCCGTCTATAATCCCAGCATTTGGGAGGCCGAGGCGGGCGGATCACCTGAGGTCGGGAGTTTGAGACTAGCCTAACCAACATGGAGAAACCCTGTCTCTACTAAAAATACAAAATTAGGTGGGTGTGGTGGTGCATGCCTGTAATCCCAGTGACTCGGAGGCTGAGGCAGGAGAATCACTTGAAACCGGGAGGCAGAGGTTGAGGTGAGCTGAGATCGCACCATTGCACTCTAGCCTCCAGCCTGGGCAACAAGAGCGAAACTCCATCTCAAAAAAAAAAAAAAAGACTAATTCCAGTGTCATCTCCCCTCTTAGATATTCCTCGCCTCCTTTAAAGGTGGGATTAATTAATGATCTCTTTTGTATTTCCACTGAGAACTGCATATTTCTTGCTTATAGCATTTATCTTGCTACTCTAATTATTTGTTATTATGTTCATCTCTCCCAGTAGATTAGAAACCCCTTGAGATGGGAATTATTTCCATGAATTCCTAATCCCTAGTTCCTGACAGATGTAAATACTTAACAATTCCAGAATAAGTGAATTAGATAAAAAATAAAAAAGATAAAAGCTATCATATTTAACTTGTTTCTTTTTTGACTGCAATTTCTGAGATGAAGATGAACAAATATTTGAAATACAGAATTTTATTTAGAAATAGTCACCAATTATATTTTAAGAAAATACAGCAAAGTAGTTTTATTCTTTTTTTTTTTGAGACAGTTTTGCTCTGTTGTCTGGGCTGGAGTACAGTGGCATGATTTTGGCTCAATGCAACCTCTGCCTTCCGGGTTCAAGCAATTCTCCTGCCTCAGCCTCTGGAGTAGCTGGGATTACCCAATTATCACTCCTGGGTAATTTTTTTTTTTGTATTTTTAGTAGAGACGGGGTCTCGTCATGTTGGCCAGGCTGGTCTCGAACTCCTGACCTCAAGTGATTTGCCCACCTTGGCTGTCCAAAGTGCTAAGATTACACAGTGCCTGGTCCCAAAGTAGTTATAGAAATAATGTCAGGCTTCCTTTGTTGCCAGAAAAAAAAGTTGCCCGTGTGTGTGTGGGGAGACTTACTTTCTGCAGTTTGCATTATTATTTCATCAAGCTCTTTTTCCAGTTTCTCATAAATGTCTAGCCTTGCTTGATGCTCCGAGTTCTGTGCTTGAAGTTCAGTAATGCGTTTTTCAGAAGAAGCTTGGAGACTATAAAATTCTTTGGTTAAAACCTAATAGTGAAAGAGAAGAATTACAAAGGCAGAATTAAATAGGTGCACAGTTAAGACAAAAACATGATGTGAAGACATACACAAGGCTTTTTAATTATTTAAATATTAAGAGAAAGTAGCTCAATTAAGATGACTAATAAGAAATTAAATATATTTATTTCTAAGGTAAAAATAATTCAGTTGTTTTTAGCTGAAAATTATGAAGTACCTTATCCTTATTTTATAAGCTGGATAAAAAATGAATTTAAAATTAGGAATAATTATAGGAGTAATATTAGCATTTGCTTGTTAGAATTTAAAAAAATACAATGTCATATTTACATAGAGGTCATTTACCTGGCAATCAAAACTATCTGACAGAGGCTTACAAAGTTGTTTGTAAAAACGATATGCTGACAATAAATCCTTCAATTTTCCATCAGAGCTTACTGAATCTACCCAAACTATGATCTTAATAATATTTTTGGTTTTCTGAACAGCCATAAATTCAAAGCAGGAAATAAAAAGGCAAATGTGAAGTGCTGCTTGAGGCAGTATCAGAAAATGCCTTTGTGAACAATTAAAACACATTAAAAACAAGATGCAAAAGGCAAGGAAATTGGAGTCATTTTGTATACAAGCAAAAAATCCTACACTCCAATGGTGATTCATTGAAGGAAACACCATGATGACAACAATAAATTAACTAAGAAGATGCCTCTAGTGATAAGGAAATGTTTTAATGCTTAAATTCCAATTACCTAGAACGTTTACTTCCTATTACAGACTAAATTATGGAGTGGTATTACACTCGCTTCCTAATACAGCGTAAGTAATATACTGTTTCCTGAGAGGCAACAGACTACTACAGTGAAGAATATGGTTTGGAGCCAGAAAAATTTGGATTTCAATATGGCTTTGACACTTACTAGCTGTGATCTTAGGCAATTACTTATTCTTTATAGGCTGACCTTAAAACACTGTTGAAAGAAATTAAATGAGATGATAAATTTACAGTGCTTAGCAGAGTACCTAGAACATAGTGTTGAAAAGTACTATTGCTACTGTAAGAAATATATGACAATTCTGCATGAAATAGTTCACGCAAATAGAGTTCCACTAATTTAATTATCTTGAATTGTCTACAATTAAACACTTTTAAAGATAACTATTTTCTCTAATGACATAAAGTTCACATTACAAAATGTGTATGATTATGTGTTTTCTGTGATGTGGTAAAAGGCAGAAGGAAAACCTATTTACAGTTCTCAATGAGCAGAAATTATAATTTTCCTTAATTCACTTCAGGTCATTTCCTTCGATTTTCAGCAAAACTTTCCCCTAAAGTAAACAAAACATTATCCCTCACTCTCCATATTCATTCCTTTGGAGAGTGGAGAAGGAATAAAATGGGAACAACATTTTTATGGTGATTTCCAGTGGCTCTGGTTGGGTCAGAAAAAACAAAATGTGTTTTAGATTATTTCTTCTTTATTCTTGCTTGTTGGGAATGTGTTTTCTAGAAACTTGTTAATTCATTATAAAAAAATCACCGCTCAGTGAAATTATCTGGAGCTTACGTGGAGTTCATCACATTGGGATGTAATTCATTAAGAAGCTGATGATACTAATTCCACTGTCAAAAGAGAGAACCAGTAAAGGCAGTGTTAAATGACTATTCCCACAGCACAGCTGACACTTTTTCATTTGTACCCCACTTCCCCCAGCAAAAATACCACACGAAGAAAAACAGGGGAAATGATTAGGGATAAAGAATCAAAATGTTGAAGATGGGATATTTTATATGGTATTATTTTAAGAAGAGATTTTAAAAATATTATGAGAGATATAATTTAAAAAATATCTTCATAACATGAACAGAGAGATCCTGAGAAACTACTGATGTGGGGTATCTCCCAATACCACTAGCGCCCCATATTACAGAATTTTCTGTTTTTGTGGATTTGTCTGAGTGGCTGTTATAAGTAAACTTACTACTGCTTCTGAAAAGCCAAAGAGAACTTGACTATTGGACCCATGGTAGGCTATAATACTAAAGATTTGTTTTAGTAAAAATCAATACATCAACATTTCAGTTTAAACATGGATACATAAAATAAGCCCATTAATTTTAGGAATCCATTAAATATAAAGTTCTCACAGTAAAATTTTCCTTCCTTTGAATAATACATGTATTAACTGAATGATAATACAAAGATTAAATAATGATAATACAAAATCATAATTTTGCCTTAAACAGAGACAAATATATAAAACCAACATTTTGGGACCCCTTGCCAATTAATAATTAAGCAAAAATAAATCATCCCCAAGTTAACAATCAATGAGAATATTGGGTAAAAGCCCAAAAAAGTCCATTATCTTTACCGTCATGAAATTACTTCTCTATAAATTAATTATAAATGAGAATTGTCTTAAAAATACTTTCAAGAACCCCACCCTCCCACAAAAGATTCAAATGATGATACTACATTATTCTTAATCAAACCATTCATTCATCAAGTATTTACTGAGAATTCATTATGAGAGAGGCACTCTGTTAAGCACTGCTGACACAATGATAAATGAATAATCCCTGTCTTCCCAAGGCTTCAGTTTAATAGGGGCACACAATGTTAAGAAATTCCCTCAAGACTCAGTTTTATCAACCAGAATCTTTAGAACCATAACATGTTTTAGAAAGGTGTTTTTCCATATAAGACCTTTAAACAAAGCATAATAATTACTAGTCACCTGCATCCAGAGACCAAGTGGACAGGTCTATGAGAGTCCTTTGCAAACTGCAAGTTGAAATATTTTGGAGGTTATAAAATCAATTTTGTTTGTAACCAGCTAAATGGAATAAAAAAGGATGTGTGGGAGAATCACCTGCAACAGATTATGACTCTACAGCATTTTTCTGAAGAAAGTACATGAAAAAAGTTTTAAATACTGAACGTTGATTTGATTCAGATGTAGACACCATCTACACATTTTGCTTATGTCTTTTTAAACATACATATATATTTAATATATTTTTTATGTTTTTCACTAAGGCTTTATTTTCTGAGGCCCTTTAATTAGTTTCACTAATCAGAGTACTTTCCAGAAGTGTAATCTTGGAGAAATTACTGTAATAAATATTATTAGATATTGTGGTGGTTAAAAGTATGGGATTTAGGCTGGGTGTGGTGGCTCACGCCTGTAATCCCAGCACTTTGGGAGGCCAAGATGGGCAGATCATGAGGTCAGAAGTTCAAGACCAGACTGGCCAACATGGTGAAACCCCGTCTCCACTAAAAATACAAAAATTAGCCAGGCATTGTGGTGCGCGCATGTAATCCCAGCTACTCAGGAGACTGAGGCAGGAGAATCACTTTAACCTGGGAGACAGAGGTTGCGGTGAGCTGAGATCACTCCTTTGCACTCCAGCCTGGGTGACAGAGCGAGACTCCGTCTCAAAAAAAAAAAAAAAAAAAAGGTATGGGTTTTAAAGTGACGTTGGTCAGGTGTTAAGGTCTAATCACAGTTCAGTCACTTACTAGTTGTGCGATATTAAACAATATAACTTCTCTAGAACAAAAAAGTAGAAATAAAACATTAAAATGAGTAAGGCTGATTTCTTAGTTAACAACCCCTTAACTTTACGGTGTATTTCTTCAAAAATCTCTTATTCTCACCTTATACATTAAAAAAAATCTAGAGCATATAGCTGTGTAAAGGGATATTGTCACCTAGTATTATAAGTGTATTTTCTATATTATGTGGTCTTAAAATAGAATGCCATTAAAAAAGAAATACTTTGCCAGGCATGGTGACTCACACTTGTAATCCCAGCACGTTGGCAGGATGAGGCAAGTGGATCACCTGAGGTCAGGAGTTTGAGATCAGCATGGCCAACATGGCAAAACTCCGTCTCTACTAAAAACACAAAAATCAGCTGGTTGTGGTGGTGTGCACCTGTAGTCTCAGTTATTTGAAAGGCTGAGGCACAAGAATCACTTGAACCTGGGAGATGGAGGTTGTAGTGGGCCGAGATGGCGCCACTGCACTCCAGCCAGGGTGACAGAGCAGGACTCCTCCTCCCAAAAAAAAAAAAAAAAAAAAAAAATTTTTTTTTGATATTTTGGATAAATGACAAACGGATGCAACATATGTATTTTCAAATGAAAAACAAACCAGTTGTATTTTATGATATTTATCCTGTAATTGAATTGCATTACAATTTAGGGGAAACTAATATCTGATTTTCAATTGAGAAAGGCTTCTAATTGAATAACTTTGTTTCTTTGCATTGTAGTTTCTGTTTAATGACCTATAATTTCATATTTTTGTAACTGTAAAATAAACCTTCATATACAGAAAGGAAAATTGGAAGATTAAAATGCTTGAGTTTATTAGTGGGCACACTATTGTGGGACCTGAAAAGTGAAAAAAAAATTATCTTTTACCCAACAAATGATTATCTTTTGGGAAAAGATACTTTCATTTTCCTAGCATTTCCCAACTTAACTAAAACAAAATTCTATAGCATCAAAACAACATTTTGAGGATTTCTATGAATTGGTACTGAGCATAAATGGTTGTTTTATTTGAGTCAAACAGATATAACAACATTATGAAGCAGTTGTTATTATTATTCCCAAAGAAAATGAGTAATTTATCCAGAGTGTGGTGAGTAACTGGGTTCAAATCTTAGGTCTGTCGAGCCTAAAGCCCACAGGCCAATCCCTACCCAATACCACTAGAAGAGATTCTATCTGGGCAGAAAAGACCTTCTGTTTTTCTTTTATGATAAAACTAAGGAGAAAAGCTTTCAAATTCTACCACTGCCCAACAGTAAGGATGTGGATGCTCTGGTTAATTGTCTAGAGCTTGCAGTCCAATACCAGCGCCACTAAATACATGTAGCTAATTTTAGATTTAAGATTAACTAAAGAAGCTTGATTCCTCAGTGCACTAGCCGTATTTCAAGTGCTAAATGACCACACATGGCAAGTGGCTACTGAACTGGATAGTGCAGATATAGAACATTTCCATCATTACAGAAAGCTCTATTCAAAGCCCTGTTCAAAATTCTTAGTTTCTTGAAGATAGGAATCAATTCTTAAAATTTGTGTGTGTAATCGGGCCCAGCACATGCTTACTGCCTAATAGATGCTCAGTTACAAAGTATTGCATATTATCAATTCAATTAACTATATGCCAGGCTCTGGCTGAGACCTAGTAACATATTTTTAAAAAGGCCTTAGTCTAGGGGGGAGAATGAAGAAATAAAAATCACCCATAATTACACCATTTATAAATAAACTTTAGTGTCTGGATATGTTTGGCTGGGCACGGTGGCTCATGCCTGTAATCCTAGCACTTTGGGAGGCTGAGGCAGGGGGATCACTTGAGGTCAGGAGCTCAAGGCGAGCCTGGCCAACATGGTGAAATCCCATCTCCACTAAAAATATAAAAACATTAGCTAGGTGTGGTGGTGCATGCCTGCAATCTTAGCTACTCAGGAGGCTGAGGTGGGAGGATGGCTTAAACTGGGGAGGCAGAGGTCGAAGTGAGTCGAGATTGTGACACTGCATTCCAGCCTGGGAGACAGAGTGAGACTGTCTCCAAAAAAAAAAAAAAAAAAAAAAAAGGGTTTATTTCCTTCGAATGTTTTTCTATGTATATTGATTTTTACTGAACATGTAAACCATAGTCAAGACCATACTAATTTCACAACTGCATCCTTCATTCCATATTTTTAATTAGCCTTTTCCCCAAATCTAAAATACCCAAGAACACGCAGTGCATGGACACAGCAAAATACACTATTTATAATATGCTAATTGAAAACTTCATCTACTGTTGGACACTTGTTAGTTCCAATTTTTACATAACAAATAATGCTGCGACATGCATCATTTATCTAAACCTATTATATAAACGTATCTCTATTTCCTTAGATAAAATTCCTTGAAGTAAAATTACTGGATCAGCTTTTTTTTTTCCTTTCCATTTTATTTTGGGGGTTTACTTAATATTTAAAAGCTGAAGAAAGAGTAATACCACCCACTTGGTATATTGCCTACTGATGCAGAGACTACAGGCTCTGATGCCAACAATCAATTTCTTTTTTTTTTTAAAGCCACATGGCCCTTATTTATTTATTTTTCCGTAAGTTATTGGGGGTGCAGGTGGTATCTGGTTACACAAGTAAGCTCTTTAGCGGTAATTTGAGAGACCCTGGTGCACCCATCAGCCGAGCAGTATGCACTGCACCATGTATGTAGTCTTTTACCCCTTGCCCCCATTCCACTCTTCCCCCCAAGTACCCGAAGTCCATTGTATCATCCTTATGCCTTTGCATCCTTATAGCTTAGCTCCCACATATCAGTGAGAACATGTGACATTTGGTTTTCCATTCCTGAGTTACTTCCCTTAGAATAATAGTCTCTAGTCTCATCTAGGTCATTGCAAATGCTGTTACTTCATTCATGTCTATGGCTGAGTAGTATTCCATATATATATATATATCACAGTTTCTTCATCCACTCGATCGATGGGCATTTTGTAATTGTGAATTGTGCTGCTATAAATGTGTGTGCAAGTATCTTTTTCAAATAATGACTTATTTTCCTCTGGGTAGATGCCCAGTAGTGGGACTGCTGGATCAAATGGTAGTTCTTCTTCTAGTTCTTTAAGGAATCTCCACACTGTCTTCCATAGCAGCTGTACTAGATTAAATTCCCACCAGAAGTGTAGAAGTGTTCCCTAATCCCCGCATCCGTGCCAACATCTACTGTTTTTTTTTTTTTTTTTAAGAAGGTGTCTTGCTCTTGTCACCTAGGCTGGAGTGTAGTGGCACGATCTTGGCTCACTGCAACCTCTTCCTTCCGGGTTCCAGTGATTCTCCTGCCTCAGTCCCCCGAGTAGCTGAGATTACAGGCACCCGCCACCATGCCTAGCTAATTTTTGTATTTTTAGTAGAGACAGGGTTTCACCATGTTGGCCAGGCTGATCTCAAACTCCTGACCTCAGGTGATCCACCTCGTCCAGCCTACTGTTTTTTGATTCTTTGATTATGGCCATTCTTGTAGGAGTAAGGGGGTATTATATCGTGGTTTTGTTTTGCATTTCCCCAATCATTAGTGATATTGAGCATTTTTTCATGTTTACTGGCCATTTGTATATCTTCTTTTGAGAACCTATTCATGTCCTTAGCCCACTTTTTGACGGGACTGTTTTTTTTCTTACTGATTTGAGTTCACTGTAGATTCTGGATATTCGTCCTTTGTCAGATGTAGATTGTGAAGATTTTCTCCCATTTTGTGGGCTGTCTGTTTACTCTGTTGATTGTTCCTTTTGCTGTGCAAAAGCTCTTTAATCAGGTCCCAGCTATTTAGCTTTGTTTGTTTTTTGTTTTGAGATGGAGTTTTGCTCTGGTTGCCCAGGCTGCAGTGGAATGGCACGATCTCGACTCACCGCAACCTCTACCTCCCGGGTTCAAGCGATTCTCCTGCCTCAGCCTCCCGAGTAGCTGGGATTACAGGCATGTGCAACCACTCCTGGCTAATTTTGTATTTTTAGTAGAGATAGGGTTTCTCCATGTTAGTCAGGCTAGTCTTGAATTCCCAACCTCATGTGATCTGCCTGCCTTGGCCTTCCAAAGTGCTGGGATTACAGGCATGAGCCACTGCACCTGGCCAGCTTTGATTTTATTGCAATTGCTTTTGGGTTTCTGGTCATGGAATCCTTGCCTAAGCCAATGCCTAGATGGGTTTTTCTGATGTTAGCTTCTAGAATTTTTATAGTTTTGGGTCTTAGGTTTAAGTCCTTAATCCATCTTGAGTTGATTTTTGTATTAAGGTGAGAGATGAGAATCCAATTTCATTCTCCTATATGAGGCCAGCCAATTATCCCAGCACCATTTGTTGAAAAGGGTGCCCTTTCCCCACTTTATGTTTTTGTTTGCTTTGTTATAGATCAGTTGGCTGCAAGTATTTGGGTTTATTTCTGGGTTCTCTATTCTGTTCCATTGGTCAATGTGCCTATTTTTGTACCAGTACCACACTGTTTTGGTGACTATGGCCTTATAGTATAGTTTGAAATCAGGTAGTGTGATGCCTCCAGATTTGTTCTTTTTGCTTAGTCTTGTTTTGCTGTGTGGACTCTTTTTTGATTCCACATGAATTTTAGAATTGTTTTTTTCTAACTCTGTGAAGAATGATGGTAGTATTTTGATGGGGGTTTCACTGAATTTGTAGATTCTTTTGGCAGTATGATCATTTTCACAATACTGATTCTACACATCCGTGAGCATGGGATGTGTTTCCATTCGTTTGTGTCATCTACGATTTCTTTCAGCAGTGTTTTGTAGTTTTTCTTGTAAAGGTTTTTTGACTCCTTTGTTAGGAATATTCCTAAGTATTTTATATATTTTTTGCAGCTATAGTAAAAGGAGTTGAGCTCTTGATTCGACTCTGTTTGGTCGCTGTTGGTGTATAAAATACTACCGATTTGTGTGCATCAATCTTGGATTCGGAAACTTTGCTGAATTGTTTTATCAGTTCTAGGAGCTTTCTGGAGTAGTCCTTAGGGTCTTCAAGGTAAACGATTATATGGTCAGCAAACAAGGACAGTTTGACTTCCTCTTTACTGATTTGGATGCCCTTTATTTCTTTCTTGTTTGATTGCTCTGGCTGGGACTTCCAGTACTATGAGGAGGAGGAGTGGTGAGAATGGGCATCCTTGTCTTGTTTCAGTCCTCAGGAAGAATGCTTTCAACTTTTTCCCATTCAGTATTATGTTGGCTGTAGGTCTGTCATAGATGGCTTTTACTATGTTAAGGTATGACGATTTTGCTGAGGGTTTCAATCATAAAGCGATGCTGGGTTTTGTCTAATGCTTTTTCTGCATCTATTGAGATAAAATTTTTGTTTTTAATTCTGTTTATGTGGTGTATCACATTTATTGACTTGCATACGTTAAACCATCCCAGCATCCCTGGTATGAAATCTACTTGGTCATGATGGACTATCTTTTTGATATGTTGTTAGATTCGGTTAGCTAGTATTTGTTAAGGATTTTAGCATTTATGTTCATCAAAGATATTGGTCTGTAGTTTTCTTTTTTGGTTGTATCCTTTCCTGGTTTTGGTATTATGGTGATGCTGGCTTCATAGAATGAATCAGGGAGGGTTCCTTCTTTCTCTATCTCGTGAAATAGTGTCAAAAGGATTGGTACCAATTCTTCTTTGAATGTCTGGTGGAATTCTGCTGCGAATCCATCTGGTCCTGGACTTTATTTTTGGTAATTTTTAAATTACCGTTTCAATCTTGCTGCTTGTTATTGGTCTTTTCAGGGTATCTAATTCTTCTTGATTTAAGCTAGGAGGGTTGCATTTTTTCAAGGAATTTATCCATCTCTTTTAGGTTTTCTAGTTTATATGTGTAATGGTATTCACAGTAGCCTTGAATAATCTTTTGTATTTCAGTGGTGTCAGTTGTAATATCTCCTGTTTCATTTCTCAGTGAGGTAACTTAGATTTTCTTCTTTTCTTGGTTAATTTTGTTAATGGTCTTTTTTTTTTTTTGAGATGGAGTTTCACTTGTTGCCCTGGCTGGAGTGCAATGGTGCAGTTTCTGCTCACTGCAACCTCCGCCTCCCAAGTTCCAGCAATTCTCCTACCTCAGCCTCCTGAGTAGCTGGGATTACAGGCATGCACCACCATCCACCAATCCACCATGCCCAGCTTTTTTTTTTTTTTTTTTTTTTTTTTGCATTTTCAGTAGAGACGGGGTTTCTCCATGTTGGTCAGGCTGGACTCAAACTCCCGACCTCAGGTGATCTGCTCACCTCAGCCTCCCAAAGTGCTGGGATTATAGGCATGAACCACCATGCCTGGAATGATCTATCAATTTTATTTATCTTTTCAAAGAACCAGCTTTTTGTTTCATTTATCTTGTGTATTTTTGTTGTTGTTGTTGTTCAAATTTCATTTAGTTCTGCTCTGATCTCAGTTATTTCCTTTCTTCTGCTGGGTTTGGTTTATTCTTGTTTCTCTAGTTCCTTCAGGTGTGACCTTACATTGTCTGTTTGTGCTCTTTCAGACTTTTTGATGTAGGTGTTTAGGGCCATGAACCTTCCTCTTAGCTTTGCCTTAGCTGTATTGCAGAGGTTTGGATAGGTTGTGTCATTATTGTCATTCAGTTCAAACAATTTTTAAATTTCCATCTTGATTTCATTTTTGACCCAATGCTCATTCAGGAGCAGGTTATTTAACTTCCATGTATTTGTGTGGTTTTGAAGGTTCCTTCTAGAGTTGATTTCCAGTTTTATTCCACTGCAGTCTGACAGAGTGCTTGATATAATTTCAATTTTCTTAAATTTATTGAGGCTCATTTTATGGCCTATCATATGGTCTATCTTGGAGAAAGTTCCATGTGCTGTTGAATAGAATGTGTATTCTGCAGTTGTTGGATGAAATGTTCTGTTTATATCTGTTATGTTCATTTATTCCAAGGTACAGTTTAAATCCAGTTAAATCCATTGTTTCTTTGTTGACTTTCTGTCTTGAAGACCTGTCTAATGCTGTCAGTGGAGTACTGAAGTCCTCCACTATTATTGTGTTGCTGTCTATCTCACTTCTTAGGTCTATTAGTAATTGTTTTATAAATTTGGGAGCTCCAGTATTAGATGCATTGTGATATTTTCCTGTTGGACAAGGCCTTTTACCATTATACAATGTCCCTCTTTGTCTCTTTCAACCACTGTTGCTTTAAAGTTTTTTTTGTCTGATACAAGAATAGCTACCCCTGCTTGCTTTTGGTGTCCATTTGCATAAAATGCCTTTTTCCACCTCTTTACTTTAAGTTTATGTGAGTCCTTATTTGTTAGGTGTGTCTCCTGAAGGCAGCAGATAGTTTGTGAGTTCTCATCCATTCTGCGGTTCTGTACCTTTTTTAAGTGGAGCATTTAGGCCATTTACATCCAATGCTAGCATTGAAATGTGAGGTACCATTGCATTCATCATGCTCTTTGTTGACTGTCTACTTTTTATTGTTTTGATTTTTAACTTATATTTTTGTTTTATAGGTCCTGTGTGATTTATGTTTTAAAGAGATTTTGTTTTGATGTGTTTCCAGGATTTGTTTCAAGATTTAGAGCTCCTTTTAGCTGTTCTTGTAGTGGTGGCTTGGTAACGGTGAATTCTCTCAGCATTTGTTTATCTGAAAATGAGTGTATCTTTCCTTCATTTATGATGCTTAGTTTCGCTAGATACAAAATTATTGGCTTATAATTGTTTTGTTTGAGGAGGCTGAAGATAGGACCCTCCAATCCTTTCTAGCTTGCAGGCTTTTGCTGAGAAATCTGCTGTCACAGCTCTTAAGATTCTTTCCTTCGTCTTAACTTTGGATAACCTGATGGCAATGTGCCTAAGTGAAAATCTTTTTGCAATGAATTCTCCAGGTGTTCTTTGTGCTTCTTGTATTTGTATGTCTAGGTCTCTAGCAAGGCCAGGGAAGTTTTCCTCAATTATTCCCCCAAATACATTTTCCAAGCTTTTAGAACTGTCTTCTTCCTCAGGAACACCGATTATTCTTAGGTTTGGTTGTTTAACATAATCCCACACTTCTTGGAGGCTTTGTTCATATTTTCATATTCTTTTTTCTTTGTCTCTGTTGGATTGTGTTAATTCAAAGACCATGTCTTCAAGTTCTGAATTTCTTTCTTCTACTTGTTCAATTCTATGGCTGAGACTTTCCAGAGCATTTCGCATTTCTAAAAGCATGTCCAAAGTTTACTGAATTTTTGATTGTTTTTCTTTTAGCTATTTCCTTGAATATTTCTCCCTTCACTTCTTGTACCATTTTTTTTTGGATTTCCTTGCACTGGACTTCACCTTTCTCTGGTTCCTCCCTGATTAGCTTAATAACTAACCTCTTAAATTCTTTTTCAGGTAAATCAGGGCTTTCTTGGTTTGGATCCATTGCTGGTGAACTAGTGATTTTGGGGGGCGCTGAAGAGCCTCGTTTTGTTATATTACTAGGGTTGGTTTTCTGGTTCCTTCTCATTTGGGTAGGCTCTGTCAGAGGGAAAGTCAAGGGCTGAAGGCTGTTGTTCAGATTTTTTTGTCCCACGAGGTGTTCCCTTGATGTAGTACTCTCCCCCTTTTCCTGTGGATGTGGCTTCCTGTGAGCCGAACTGCAGTGATTGTTGTCGCTCTTCTGGGTCTAGCCACCCAGCGAGTCTACTCAGCTCCAGGCTGGTACTGGGGGTTTCTGCACAGTCTTGTGATGTGAACTGTCTGTGGGTCTCTCCATCATGGATACCAGCACCTATTCCGGTGGAGTGGCAGAGGGTGCAATGGACTCCATGAGGGTTCTTAGCTTTGGTGGTTTAATGCTCCATTTTTGTGCTGGTTGGCCTTCTGCAAGGAGGTGGTGCTTTCCAGAAAGCATCAGCTGTATGGAAAGGGACCAGCAGTGGGTGGGGCCCTGGAACTCCCAAGATTATATGTCCTTTGTCTTTTGCTACCAGGGTGGGTAGGGAAGGACCATCAGGTGGGGGCAGGGCTAGCTGTGTCAGAGCTCAGACTACCCTTAGGTCAGTCTTGCTGCAGGTAATATGGGGAAGGGGAATGAGATTCCTAGGTCACTGGAGTTGTGTACCTAGGAGGATTATAGCTGCCTTTGCTGAGTCATGCAGGTTGTCAGGGAAGTTGGGGAAAGCCACCAGTCACAGGCCTCATCCAGCTCCCATGAAAACTGAAGGGCTGGTCTCACCCCCACTGCCCTCCCCACAACAGCCCCTAGTCTGTTTCCAGGCCCAGGGCAAGTTGGGCTTGAAAACTTGCCCGAGGCTTTCCACCTCTCAGAATATTTGGGGTGTCTCTCAGGTCCTGCAGGAGCAGTCCGCTTCCTTCAGAGGGTCTGCGGGTCCTCTTAGGATTGCTGGTTTGTTCTTGCAGTTGATCTGGAGCTAAAATTCACAATGTGGTCAACCTTCTAAGGCCTTTAACACAGATTACCATAATGTCCAGAAGGGCTGTTTCATTTTCTGACTCATGAGATTTCCCACTTAAGGGTACTCTTGCCAGCACTTTAAAAACAACACACAGACCTATCTAAAGGTTAAAAAAAAGTTTAAATTTATATTTCATTAATTATCAGTGAGAATTCATATGTTCATTTATTTATTTGTTAGCAATTTGCATTTCATTTCTTGGAAATGGTCCATTCCTTTTTTTCCCCACTTATTTATGTAGAAGGGGAAAGTATGTCTCCTTGATAAAATATCTTTTAAAATGAAGGACATAAGCCCTCTGTCATATATAACACAAATAGTGTTTTTCAGTTTCTATTTTGCCTTTAATATTATTCATATTATTTTAAATATTAATTTTTAAATATAAATTTTACAAATTTATGAATTTTATGAATTTATGAATTTTAAATTTTATGAATTTAAAAAATAAATTCAGCTTTTATTTTTCCTATATAATTTCTTTCCTTGCCTTCATCAGATTAACAGATTAATTCCCAAAGTAAACATAAGATATAATTTCATCTGTATTTACTTTAAAAAATTTTTTTGACGGAGTCTTGCTCTGTTGCCCAGGCCAGAGTGCAGTGATGTCGTCTCAGCTCACTGTAGCCTTGACCTCCTGGGCTTAAGCAGTCCTCCCTGCCTCAACCCCCAAGTAGCTGGGACTACAGGTGTGTACCACCACACCTAACTTCCACAGTTTTTAAGTAGTAGATGAGGTTTCACTATGTTGGCCAGGCTGGTCTAGAACTCCTGACCTCAGGTGATCCACCAACCTCAGTCTCCAAAAGTGCTGGGATTACAGGCGTGACTCACTGCACCTGGCTCATCTGTATTTACTTCTAATACTTTCATAGCTACACACACACACATACACACACACTATATGTATATAATATATATTATATATCTATATGCACCCTAGTAATCCATCTGAGTTTAAGTTTGCTGTATGGTATGAGGTATTGAGTCAACTATTTTCTCTAAATATTCAAATGATTATCACAGCATCATTTATTGTCCAATCCACACTTTCCCTATTGATTTGAAATGTGACCTTTACCATGTATAAATTCTTAAATTTATGTAAATATGTTTTGGGGCTTTGCATTTTATAACATTTGTGAACTAATTTTGTGTGCAGCTTAATTATTCTTGCCTCAGAACACACTTTAAAATGTGATATACATTTCCATTATTTCTTTTTAAAAAGTACTTTTAAAAATATTGACTATTCTGTATTTGTTTTTCTTTCCAGTTGTACTATAGAATTATTTTCAGTTAAAAAATATGCTGGCGTCTGATTAGATAGAAACATATCATATTATTTGATGAAAACTGAAAAAAATGTATACTTCATTCCCTTCCAGAAACATGGTGTTTCATTTCACATGTCAGTGAAGTTCTATAGTTTTCTTTATATAGATTCTGCACTGTTCTTATTAAAAATATTCCAAGTCATTATATATTTTTGGTTGCTATTGTGAATGAGATTTTTCTTATTTTTGTTTCCTAACAATTCCATTCCTTTTCAGTATACATCTTTCTGAAATACATATTTCCTTTTTTTTTTTTGCAGGATAGTGCCACATCCTATAGGAGAAACAAAGCTCAATATAAATCTTGCACTTAGGGACTTTACATGCCATGCTAATGTGGAAAGAAAAGCTTGTACATGTACCTCCAATTTTTTCTGATATTTTTCACATTCCAATTGACACTGTGTAAGATTTCTTGCCGTTTCCTCTTGTAGAAGTTGAACACGCTCACTTTCAAAAGATTTTAATTTACTTTGATGGAGAAATTCTGTTACTTTGCTTTCTGTACTAAGTTGTAGTTCTCTGTACCTGAAAGAAGCAGAATGGTTATGACACTCTAAAGAAAGCAGTCTCAATGATTTATATACTCATAAACCTTACTTCTACATTTTCTACTCCCCTATATTTGTGCAGTTAATAATTTATATTTATTCAGCAAAGCTTTTATAAAGAATTTAGGTAGGTGTATGTATGAAAATATGTAATTCCAGTCAACATATCAATTAACTTTTACCATTCTACCCTCATTTTCATTCCTTCTACCCCAAAATAATTATTTCCTATTATTTTGTAAATGGCAAGAACAAATTTCAGTTACATTGCTTGGAATGATTTAATTTCTATACTTTTCATAGGCCTTCTTAAGTCTATGGCATTGTTTCCCAGCTTGCTATTTCATCCTAAATCTAAATAATGTCAGATGGAGAAGAAAGCAATGAAATATGCACATTAAACTACAAATTCTTGAAACATTTGCAAAATAAACTTAGTAAATATACATATATTTTGATATTACAAGAAAAAAATGTACAAACTGTGAAGATAAATATAGGCCTACAAGTAGGCTATTACAACTCAGATAAGGAACATTCTCCTCATTCCATAGGTATAACTAATAATAAAAACATTTCCACTTAACATATAAATCACCACATACTATAAATTTGAAAATGCTTAAGGTTGATTGTGTTCTAACAGAAAAGTAAAATACAGATACACTATATCTTTTCAGGGAGCTATTATGAACCCAGTATAATGCTAGGTATGTTATTAAAATTCATTTATTCAAATATTTATTGAGCTAGTCAGTATGCTAGGTAATGTGTATATATTGGTAGATAAAATATTGCTTTTAAAAATAACTTACAGTTTTCTGGGGAGAACAGGCAAATAAACATGAAAATTCAATGGAGTATAGTAAGTGCTTCAATAGGGTAATCTCTAGGATCAATGGGAACATATATGAAGGAGACCTAACTTGGTTTGTGTGGAGGGTGTGTGTGTGTGTGTGTGTGTGTGTGTGTAAGGCAGGAGGAGGTAAGGGGTGGGAAGCATTCTAGGGAGAAGAAATGTGAGTTACGTGCAGGGCAGTGAAGCAGAGAGCATAGTCACTTCACAGTGATAGTCTTTCTGCTATTACATAATATTCATAACTGACATTTCTGAGGTAAGATAAACTTTAAAATGCTTTTTAAAGGCTATTTCACTCCTGTCAGTGAGTCAAAATACCATTCAAAATATAATCAGAGAAGATAGGCATTAGATACACACCATGGGCTATTTCAACTCTCAGATGGGTGTAAGTTCCATACAATGCACATTTCACATTAATATACAGTAAAGCTTTAAAGTGAATGTCAGTTTTTGTGATTAACTTTTTTGGAAAATCCTGGTATTAATTATATAAAACTTTTTACAATTTTATTAAAAAATACCTTTTTATATAGAAAAACAAACACTGATAAATTATTTACTGAGACATAATTCATATATCATAAAATTCACTCTTTTAACATACACAATTCTGTGGTTTTTAGCTTATTTACAAAGTTGCACACCATTATCTAATTAAAAACATTTTAATTACCCTAAAAAATCCCCATGTTCATTAGTCACTCCCTATTCTCCTCCTCATCCAGGCCTGGCAACCACTGATCTACTTTTTGTCTCTAAAAGTTTGCTTACTCTGAACATTTCATATAAATGGAATCATATAATATGTGGCCTTCTGGTGTTTTCAAGGTTCATTCATGTTGTAGCATGAATCAACATTTCATTCCTTTTTATAACCGAATAACATTCAATTGTATAACTATATCACATTTTGCTTATCCATCATCAGTTGATGGACATTTGGGTTGTTTCTGATTTTGGGCTACGATGAATAATGCTACCATGAACATTTATGTATAAGTTTTTGTGTAAACATGAATTCATTTCTCTTGGTTATATACCTAGTAACAGAATTGCTATGTCATATGTCACTCTATTTTTAACTTTTTGAGAAACTGCCCAACTTTTTTCCAACATGGTTGCACCATTTTACATTCCTGTCAGCAATAACAAGGATGCCAATTTCTCCACATTCTCAACAACACTGATCTTTGTCTGCCTTTTGATTATGCATCCTGGAGTGTGTGAAGTGGTAAAAAAAATACCTTTTACTAAAAAAATTTATTAATTCAACATTTTATGACATAAAAATGTCCCTGTACTCTTTGAGGCAAGTTGTTTTATAAATATAGATGTATTAAATGTGTGAAATCAATACCTTCTTTGTATGTGAGACTAGGACATACATAGACCATATTATGAAATAAATTCTGGAAAAGTAATTTAGAATGTGATTATCTTTAAATCATCTTTAAGATAATTTATCCTAAAAAGATTAAACTGCAAATTTTGCCTTTTTATGGATTCAGGATGTTGTTGCTTCGGATATCAATGCCAACTCCAAATAGGTAATTAAAGACTTAGCTTTTAGCATCACCGGTTTCTATTCATTACATGGCACCTGAAAGTTACTTTCAGCACTAATATTATTTCCTCATATTGAAAAGCTAAACAGTAAACAGTATTTAGACATTTAGAATATAGAAAATTTAACAGAAGTTAAACAATAAACCATCTAGGTGGTAACAAGAATTATCTCCTAAAAATTTGAATATAGTAAGTTTCATAAATTGAAGTTTCGTAAAATGAAATGGTAATTCTAACAGACTAGTCTATTCCCATGTTGTTTACGTAAGTGAAAGGATCTGCCTCATATTATTAAGTCTGTGTAATTATTTTGTTAAACTGAACTCTGAAAACTTTGAACAAACATAGCTACAAAAGTAGCTCCAACAGTGAGGAACTGATGATGCCCAGGAGCTAGTTTCAGGTAACTCCCACTTAACTTGTTTTGCTAATATAACCCATCACATTTTACTTTGTTGACTCAGACTTCTCATCTCATACTCTCAATCTGAACATCTTATTTGAGGTAAGTCAGTATTATTCATACATTAACAACTTCATGTTTGATATTCTAATTTATTAGCATAGTAACCTTAAGAGGTCATATTTTCCACACAGAATCTCCACCTATTCTCACAACCATCTCATCTCCAGGCCCAAAATTTGGCTTCATTTGTCTTTATGCTACATTTGTAACTGGGTTTTTAGTTTTCATAAGACCCAACCATATATCACATACTACTTTAAAAAAACAGAAAGGGCTAGAACTAATGGTTTGCTCTGAAGGAATATTCACTGCAACAGCACTTCTGGGGTTGGAAGTACAGGGAGAAAAAGTGTTAAAAGGTGAAAATCAGCTATTACACAGTGAGTTACAAAGAAAGTAATTAAACTCCCAGTAGCAGGACACGTTCTGTGACGCTGAGAAATAACCACAGGACAGACATCAATGTGACACTGGAGTCTCACAAATAGGAAAATGTATTTGTTAATAAAAATACTAGATAAAGCATCAGATAACAGGTTTTCATAACAAAATTTACATTGGCAGTCTTTACATGTAGACCCTACAGGGGAAGTTTTACTTGTTAGACTTGATGTATTGAGCCACGCATGTATATGGTTTATTCCCAACTCTTATTAACAAAGTCAATATTGAGTAAAAGTAATACAGTGAAAGACCCATATTTAACCCATTTTAACTGCTTATTTAAGCTCACTTTTTTATTTCAATGAGAAACAACTGACTTTTGAATTCTGTACACAAAATGTTCATGGCTTGTACTACATTAAAAATTCTGAACCCAGTTATCAAATCTTGTTTGGTAAACAGGCATTCTAAGGCAGAATACCTAAAAAGTAGTAAAACTCAGTGGTGAGGTTCATGTAATGACCAGGGCCAGAATATGGTACTTGCATTAAGAAATTTAACAACCGGTCCAGGTTGGAAGTAAGACAGTGCAGTAGTTGAGGCAAAGCATTTATCTGTATGTGGCAGGACAACTGTGTACAGATAAAGAGTATGGGAAGTAAGACCCTGCCCCAAGGCAGACTGGCAAAAGAAGTTAAGCAAAGTCACAAGATTTCCAGTACCAGTAAAGGTTCACGGAAAGATTTTTAGTATTCAGTTATTAGGCAAATTAATAACAAAGCGCTGAAAGATACTTTCAACTTTATGTTGAAATATGGAGAGATGGGTCAATAAAGAGAGAATATTGTAGCTTAGAAGAATACACAGAAGTAGGTAGTCAGAGATAGACTGATAAGTTTTTCGTGTGAGCAGGAAAATTTAGTTTTAAATTCCACAAGTAAGTGGGGCAGAGATTGATAAACTTTCTACACTTGAAAGAACTGTGAAACAAAGATGGGCCTGAATCTCCAGATAGATTCAGTCTTTGGTAGATTCAGTTGTAAGAAATTGGAGTTGACAAGGACAGAAGCTGATGTGTCTAGTCAACTGAGAATTCAGTCTTGCTCATAAGGATAAGCTGTTTATATTTTCATAAATTTTCTTCTCTGTACAAGTAAATATTTTCAAATTTATTTTCAATTCTATAAATAATTTATCAAATCCACTGTGAGGCTAAAAACTCCAAACATTACAAATAAAGATTACAGACTTCTCCTTCTTCTTTTTTTTCTTTTTTGTAGAGACAGGGTCTCACTATGTTGCCTAGGCTGGTCTCGAAATCCTGGGCTCAAGCCATCCTCCCATCTCAGCCTCCCGAAGTGCTGGGATTACAGGTGTGGGTCACTGCACCTGGCCCAGACCTCTATCACTACTCTCAATTCCATTTCTCCTTTGAGAGATAATCACTGTTATTAGTTTTCTGTGTATCTAAGAGGTTTTTCTTTAAAACATGCATGCATATCACATATCAATTGATGTATCAGTTTTCTTTTTTTTTTTTTAAACAAATAGCATATCACACATATTCTTCTCTGTAACTTCCTTTTTTTCATGTAGACTGTCCTGGGATCTGTTTCTTCCATGTCTATACCTCATTCTTTTCATTTGCTGTGTAACAGAGCACAATGTGGACATAACCATTTAATTAATTCCAAATAATTTAATTCTAAACTGATTAACATTTAGATTATTTCAAAATGCTTCAAAGCATCATATACAGAGCTTCAAAGATCATCCTAAGAATTGCCTCCCATGCACAAGTAAATGTTTAAGAAAGATACCATGAAGTGAAATTCTGTCAAAAGATTTTAAATTTTGATACTGCCATTTTTTTTTTCCAAATGGCTACATCAATTTAAAATGAAACTCTAAGTGTATGAAATATGATTTCTGCATATCCTCACCAATATTTGATATTATTCTCTATAAATGTTTGCTATGCATATTACATATGAATTATGCTTTCATGTAGAATTTGCTATCCTTCCCTCAATATTGTAACTTAAAAATCTTCTTATGTTATTAAACCTCCTTCAAAAATAAGATTTTCAATTGTCCTCATGATTTTCCATTCTCAACAATTCTTTCATTTTTAAATAGTTAACCTCTCCCCAACTTCTCACCCATTGTTCACAACAAACAGTATACCCAGTTTATTCACCCACCAAGTGCAATGGGCTTTACTCTGAATGGCTGAATTTCCAAAAACAAAACTCATCTTTGAAGGAAGAAGACTGTTAAAATGAAAAGTTATTCCAAGAACTGTGCTGTAAAATAAGTGAACTGAGCAATACCAGCACAGTTGGAAAAAAAGCATATGGGCTTCTACCGTATTGACCTTGGTGGAGGGTATTCTCATTTGTGTCCATACATTCTGATGTGCTTCTTTTAAAAATAAAAACTTGACTCATTACATACATATTTAGATATGAATCATGGATATATCTAAAATCACACAAGGACACTGAGTTATATAAAAAGAAAGGAAGTGTACATCCTAAAGAAATAATAAATAATATACCTTATAGGTAAAGGTATCTGGGAAACGAGAGGTGAGAGGAGAAAATTAGTTGTTTTTACATTACATGATTCAACTTAAAATTAATTTTACTGAACGCAACTCAAAAAATTTTTTATATGAGAAATTTAAAAAATAAAAAAATTAAGTACTTTCCATTTAAATAATTTTGGCTTAGATATATCTTTTACTTCTCACAACAAAGTGTTATTAGCTAGACAGAGATGAGGTATTACCACATCAGTGTCTAGTATAGGGTATAGGTCTTTGGTTGTTTTTTATATCCTGAAAACATTTGAAAGATGTCAGAATACAAAAATAAGCACACCTACCTTATTACGCCCGATCTATAACTTCTAATTGACTTTAAGAAAACCAGAAGTATCCAAGTTTTATGTATTTCAAAAACTATAAAACTACATTTACACATATATATATCATAACTTACAGAGAATATATCTGAAATTACTTTCATGTTATTAAAATACAAAATGTTATCTTACAGATTTTACTTTTGCGCATTACTGCTACTTACTGTTCTACCAACTGTTTTCTTTTGCTTTTTAGTTATCTGTATATTTAAAAAATTTTAAATATATACCTAGATACTGAATCAAAATTATTTTTGATGAAAATTATGGGAGCAATTACATTAATTTAAAAATGTACATATAAAATTATAGAGCCCAAAGATGTCCAGTAAGTTGAAAAAAAAATGAAAAACTATAGAGTAACACAGTTATCTGTACAGTTCTCTACACAGGTGTTTCCCTTCCAACTATGAAATTTTCTAAATTGAAAAGCAAGAAGGTAGAAAAAACTTATAAAGCCAACATTAATGTTGCAACAATGATGCATAAAGAACATGAGAAAGGAATTTAAAAGGAGTTTGGGTATTTCTCCAAACGTTTCTGCCATTTAGATGATTTCTTCAACCAGTTCACTTCTCAGCTGCAATACTACATCTGTCATTTTTGGCTTAGAAGCTAATTCTTAAATGAATGTGAGAGGTCTTTTTTTGCTGAGTTAAAAACGCTGAGTATGTCTGACAACTGTACCATGGATTTATAAGAATTTCAAGCATGTATTTGGAGTAATTCAATGCATCCATCATATCACGATCAAATAAAATATGTGTCATTAATAAACAACATGTAGTAATATCTGGTCATCTTATAAAGGCAAAAAAATAGGTACTACAGGTATGTGAAGAGTACTTAACTGAAACAAATGTAAGGAAAGGAATGTTGTCATAAAATAAAAGCATGTATGAGATAAAATTAGAGTAAAACATTTTATAACAGTGTTTGATTGGGTCTGTTTTCCCTTTTGTGTCAACATGACAACACTTAAAATTCAGCTTGAATTATCCTCTGAACCAAGAGTATTTATTATATTAGTGCTTCATAGCACTCAAAACTCTATTTCACGCTGCTTTTAATGTATATCTCAGTGTTAGTCTACATTAAAGAAAAAAAAATCAGAACATATAAACTGAATCTTAAAAAGCCATTAGAAAAAGCACTTTTGGAGGGATGCTTTTATGAAGAATAGCGTAAAGTATTAATAGTAGCAGGATGGAGGCTAATCATGCTTTTGTCCTATTTTTCAGTAATATATAGCTCAAGAAAAGACATTTACTATGGTTAACATACATATTGTAAAAGGTAAAAAGGGATGTAAAAGTCATTTATTTAGATCAACTTCCTAATAACAGGCAAGTCCTATAAATGCTAATTTATCCAAATTAATGTTCTGAAATGGGTTAAGGAATACTCCAAAAAACTCCTGAATACAGCAACCAGAGTCATGTGTCTCTAAGCCTAGGTGGTCTTATAGTAAAGCTGGATCATTAGCAACATTTTTTTCTTTTCTAAGGATGAGGATGACTCCTGAGGTTGACTTTATCTAGCCTAACCAGGGAGGACCATCAGAATTACTTGTGGAACTTCAAAGAACTCTAGATGCCATGGTTCTGCCTGAGACCTTCTGAATCAAAATCCTTGGGGGAAAACTTGAGCATGTTGAGTTCTGGATGATAATGTGAGCTAACACAAGTAAAATGTTCACAACAACACACTGTACAATTAAAATATAAGTTACTCGAGTGCAGGAATCTTGTCTAATCCATCTTTGGATTCCTAAGATTTCGTATATATTCTGGCATATGATAAGCTCTTAATGAGATAATGGTATATCCAGAATATTACTAACTCTTAATGCTTACTGAGTTAATGAATGGAGTCATAGTAACCATGAGGTTTTTAGGTGTTATAAAATTAGAATGCTAAATAGGTTCAAGCCAGGATAGAAAACATTAAAATATTAAATACCAATTTGATGAGGGGCAGTCTCTTACTGAAGTATGAAAAAACCAGTGAACTAAGATTATTGTTTCCAGGTTTAGGTGTCAGTAAAAGATGAAAACAAATTACAGAGAGTGAAGAAAAGAGAAACCAAAATGATTATAGGTTAGGTGTGACCAAACTACAAAAAAGTAAATTAAACTTTCAAAAAATATACAGTTTGGATAAGGGCTAAGGTGGTAGACGGAGACATGACAACATTCTAAAAACACTTACAAAAAAGAAATGCAAAAAAGGGAGCAAAAGTATTGTGATATGACAGGCTCTATCTGAGTTCTGTAACAAGTTAAAATTATTACAAATTTTATGTACAATTTTAGGAATCTATGTGCGACTCACTAGCCTACCTACAAGAATGTAATAAAGTCTATCATAAGGGCATATAAAACAGAAGTAAAGAAGAAAAACGTAACATAGTAAGAACAAAATCACTATTTCCCCACCTCTTATTTCTGTCTAATTAGACTTAATGGACTAAATAATTACTTATTAGTATTTCTGTTAAATTCTATCTTGGGATATTCAAAGAAATAGAGAGTAAATATAATCTTATGTTAGGTACTCAGTAAACATAATTATATTTTTATTTTCTACAACTGTTTATAACATGAGAAAGTTTAAAAGTTTCAGAAAAAGTCTACACACTTTGGTATCTATTTAACCATCTCTAACATTTCAGGATAAAAAAGAAATAATAAAGAGCCTAATATAATCAAAGCAACTCAGTAAGCATTAATCTAATTAAACAAACTCCAATTTTTCACATCTGACATTATTATTCCGAAGAAATGTCTTCTCTCAAACATTCTCCTGGGCCTTGCTTTTCTCCCTACACTTTTCTCATGTCCTCCCCCGCAGAAAGTGTTGCTTTTCCTCTCTAGGTTGGCTGAAATTTGGTGCTTTTATTATTGCTCTGTCCCTTATTCCTCTTCTCTCGCTTTCTATTGTAACCATGACTAAGTGGGTTGTGAGAGGCTTGTGATATTAATAAAAAGCCAGTGATGAACTTTAAAGGCGTTTACTATACTAAGAGGAAACTTGAATTGGCATGATGCCTATCAGGATGTGTACAGACCAATACAAAAGGAAAGGAGTCTAACATCTGAGCGCTTTTATTTACTGTCATATACAGGTATAAATACTTTTTTCATTTAATCATCTCCAAAGCACTAACACAGAATTTAGGATTATTCTTTTCAAAAAATCCTTAATTTTTATAGGTACATAGTAGGTATATGGGATATTTTGATACAGGCATACAATGTGTAATAATTCCATCAGGGTAAATGAGGTATCCATTACTTCAAGGATTTATCCTTTGTGTTACAAACAATCTAATACACTATTTTAGTTATTTTATGCATGTATGTATGTAAGTATGTATGTAGGTACGTATGTGTATTTTTAGTAGAGATGGGGTTTTGCAATGTTGGCCAGGCTGACCTCAAGTGATCCTCCCGCCTCAGCCTCCCAAAATGCTTGGATTACAGATGTGATCCACCACACCTGGTCTAGTTATTTTAAAATGTACAATTAGGCCAGGCGCGGTGGCTCATGCTTGTAGTCCCAGAAGTTTTGGAGGCTGAGGTGGGCGGATTATTTGAGGTCAGGAGTTCGAGACCAGCCTGGCCAAAATGGTGAAAGCCTTTCTCTACTAAGAATAGAAAAAATTAGCTGGTGTGGTGGCACATGCCTGTAATCCCAGCTACTCAGGAGGCTGAGGCAGGACAATCACTTGAACCTGGGAGGCGGCGGTTTGCAGCGGGCCAAGATCACGCCACTATACTCCAGCCAGGGCTAGAGCTACCATAAGATCCAGCAATCACTGATCCAGTATAAAGCCAGAGAGAAACTGTCTAAAAAAAAATGTACAATTAAATTGTTACTGACTGTAGTCACCATGTTGTGCTTCCAAATACATCTTATTCCACTTTCCTATTATTTTTGTACCTATTACCCATCCGCCGTTCTCCCAACTACCCTTCCGGTAACTGTCTCTGGTTACCATCATTCTACTCTCTATCTCTATGAGTTCAGCTGTTTTAATTTTTAGCTCCCACAAACAAGTGAGAACATGCAAAGTTTTTCTTATTGTGCCTGGCTTATTTTACTTAACATAATGACCTCCAGTTCCATTCATGTTGTTGCAAATGACAGAATTTCATTATTTTTTATGGCTGAAGAATACTCCATTGTATATACATACCACATTTTCTTTATTCAGTATCTGTTGATGGACACTTGGGTTGCTTCCAAGTCTTGGCTACTGTAAATACTACTGCAATAAGTATGGAAGTGCAGATATTTGTCTGATATACTGATTTCCTTTCTTTTGGGATATACAAAAAACTAAAAATAAAGCTACCATATGATCCAGCAATCACTGATCCAGCATAAAGCTACCATATGATCCAGCATAAATCTACTTTTAGTTTTTTGAGGAACCTCTAAACTGTTCTCCATAGTGGTTGTACTAAGTTACATTCCCACCAACAGTGTATGAGGGTTCTCTTTACTCCACATCCTCGTCAGCATTTGTTATTGCTTGTCTTTTGGATAAATGCCCTTTTAACTGGGGTGAGATGATGTCTCACTGCAGTTTTGATTTGCATTTCTCTGATGATCAGTGATGTTGAGTACCTTTCCATAACCCTGTTTACCATATGTATGCCTTCTTCTGAGAAATGTCTATTTAGATCTTTTGCCCGTTTAAAAATTGGATTATTAGATTTTTTTTCTACTGAATTGTTTGAGCTCCTTATATATTCTGGTTATTAATTCCTTGTCAGATGGATTGTTCGCAAATATTTTCTCCCATTTTGTGAGTTGTCTCTTCACTTTGTTGATTGTTTCCTTTGCTACGCAGGGGCTTTTTTTACTTGATATTATCCCGTTTGTCCATTTTTGCTTTGGCTGCCTGTGCTTGTGGGGTATTACTCAAGAAAACTTTGCTCAGAACAATGTCCTAGAGAGTTTCTCCAATGTTTTAGTAGTTTTATAGTTTGAGGTCTTAGATGTAAGTCTTTGACCCATGTTGATTTTACTCTTGTATATGGCAAGAGATAGAGGTCTAATTTTATTCTTCTGCATATGGACATCCAGTTTTCCCAGTATCATCTATTGAAGAGACAGTCCTTTCCCCAACGTATGTTCCTGGCATCTTTCTCAAAAATAAGTTCACTGGAGATGTATGGATTTGTTTCTGATTTCTCTATTTTTTTCCAGTGTGTCTGTTTTTACACTGGTACCATGCCGTTTTGGTTACTACAGCACTGTAGTATATTTTGAAGTCAGGCAATGTGATTCCTCCAGTTTTGTTCTTTTTGCATAGGATAGCTTTGGCTATTGTGGGTCTACTGTGGTTCCATATATATTTTAGAATTTTTCTTTTTCTACTCCTGTGAAGAATGTCATTGGTATATTGAGAGGGATTGCATTGAATCTGTAGACTGCTCTAGGTAAGTATGGACATTTTAACAACATTGGTTCTTCCAATCCATGAATGTGGAATAAATCTTTCCATCTTTTGTGTGTTCTCCTCAATGTCTTGCACCAGTGTTTTACAGTTTTCATTGTAAAGATCTTTTACTTCTTTTTTATTTTTTTCTTCTTTTTCAAGACGCCTAGGCTGGAGTGAAATGGCATGACCTTGGCTCACTGCAACCTCTGCCTCATGGGTTCAAGCGACTCTCCTGTCTCAGCCTCCCAAGTAGCTGGGATTACAGATGCACACCACAACGCCTGGCTAATTTTTGTATTTTTAGTAGAAACGGGGTTTCACCATGTTGGCCAGGCTGGTCTCAAACTCCTGACCTCGTGATCTGCCCGTCTCAGCGCCCCAAAGTGTGGGATTACAGGCATGAGCCACTGCACCCAGCCACTTCTTTAATTCCTAGATATTTAATTTTATTTGCAGCTTTAATTCCTAGGTAAATGGGAATACTTTCTTAGTTTCTTTTTCAGAATGTTCACTGTTGGCATATAGAAACATGGATGACATGCAAATTCCTGAAACGTTTTGCTTTGTTTAAAAAAAAAATCCTATTATTTAATAACAAGGATAATTTGACTTCTCCCTTAACAATTTGATTGCCTTTTATTTCTTTTTCTTGTCTGGTTGCTTTAGCTGGGAATTCTTATACTACATTGAATCACAGTGGTGAAAGTGGGCAAGCAATTATTCTCTTTTTAGAGATAAAGATTCTGAGACTCAGAGAAGTTAATAACTTGCCCAAGTAAGTAGGAAAGCCGAAATCTGCACATAAGTAGTCAAATTTCTAGGATCACGAACACATCAAAAGAACAAATGGAAAAAAAAATTATCTAAATAGACATTGTGGCTAAAAATAAAAATTCAGTCACAGTATCATCTAGGGATTCAAACAGTGAAAAAATTTGAAAAGCAGTGAAAATGAAGTGAAAACTACTAGATGATTTCAAAAGTACTGCATGAAACATCTCTACAATAAAAATCACTAAATACAGCTCAAAGAAATTCAGAGATAACACAAAAAAATGGAAAAACATTCCTTGCTCATGGATAGGAAGAATCAACAATGCTAAAATGGCCATACGGCCCAAAGAAAGTAAATTAAATGTTATTCCTATCAAATTACCAACATCATTTTCACAGAATGAGAAAAAACTATTCTAAAATTCATATGGAACCAAAAAAGGGTCAAAGCAATGCTAAGCAAAAACAAAAACAAGAACCAAAAAAACAAAACAACAACAAAAACCAAAGCTAGAGACACCACAATACCTGACTTCAAAGTACAAAGCTACATAACCAAAACAGCATGGTACTAGTACAAAACCAGACACACAGACCAATGGAACAGGACAGAGAACGTAGACATAAAGCCAAACACCTGCAACCATCTGATCTTTGACAAAGTCAACAATAACAAGCAATGAGGAAAGAACTCCCTATTCAATAAATGTTGCTAGGATAACTGGCTAGTCATATGCAGAAGATTGAGACCGGACCCCTTCTATATACCAAATACAAAAATCAACTCAAGATGGAATAAAGACTTAAATGTAAGACCCAGAACTATAAAATCCCTGGAAGAAAACTTTCTAGGAAATAATGTTCTTGTAAGCCTTAGACATCGGTCTTGGGAAAGAATTTATGACTAAGTCCCCAAAAGCAACTACAACAAAAACATAAATTGGTAAGTGGGAGCTAATTAAACTAAGGAGCTTCTGCATAGCAAAAGAAATGATCAACAGAGTAAATAGGCAATCTATAAAATGGGAGAAAATATTCACAACATATGCATCCAACAGAGGTCTAATATCCAGAATCAATAAGGAACGTAAACAATTCAACAAGCTAAAAACAGACAATTCCGTTAAAAAAAGGCAAAGAATATGAACAGATATTTCTCAAAAGAAGACATACATGCAGCCAATAAATACATGAAAAAACTCTAGCATCACTAATTATTAGAGAAATGCAAATTAAAACCAAGAGCTACCATCTCACAACAGTCAGAATGTCTATTATTAAAAAGTCAAAAAATAGCAGATGTTGGTGAGGTCGTGGAGAAAAGGGAACACTTATACACTGCTCGTAGAAATGCCAATTAGTTCAGACACTATGGAAAGCAGTGTTGAGATTTCTCAAAGAACTTAAAGCTACCATTCAATCCAGCAATCCCATTACTGGGTATTGGAAAGGTATTCAAAGGAAGATAGATCATGCTAACAAAAAGACACATGCACTCGTATGTTCATTGTGGCATTATTCACAAAAGCAAAGACATGGAATCAACCTAGATGCTCATCAATGGTGGACTGGATAAAAAAAATGCAGCACATACATACCATGGAATACTATTCAACCATAAAAAAGAATGAAATCATGTCCTCTGCAGCAACATGGATGCAGCTGGAGGCCATTATCCTAAGTGAACTAATGTAGAAACAAAAACCAAATACTGTATATTCTCACATGTAAGCCCTGAGCTAAACACTGAATACACATAAACACAAAAATGAGAACAATACACACTGGGAACTACTTGAGGTGGAAGGGTGGCATGGGTTGAAAAACTACCTACCAGGTACTATGCTCACTACCTGGGTGATGGGATTATTTGTACAACAAACCTCAGCAACACACAATTTACCTAAGTAACAAATCTGCACATGTATCCCCTGAACCTAGAAGTCAAACACATACATATATAGTAAGGACTCTAAAACAAAAAGGGTCTCATGTGATCTTCAAGCTTCATGAGATTGAAGTATTTTTTTTAATGTAATGTGACTTTAAATACTTATTTTTTATAGTTTCAATTTTTATTTTAGATTCAGAGGTTAAATATTCACAAATAACTATATTAAGCAAGGGTTCTGAAGCCAGACTACATGAGTTCAAACTCCATACCACTCTTTACTACTACCTGTGTCTCAGCTTCCATGATTATAAAATGAGTGTAATAGTGATACTCTCATTAGGTAATTAGGACAATTAAATGAGTTAATATTGGTAAAACGCTTAAAACTGTATTGGCACAGTAAACACTATGTGTCTGTTAAATTAAATTAGACATTCAAGTTTGCCAAAGCATTTTGTTTTAAAGCTTGTCATAAGAAAAATAATAGGTGACTTTGTAAGTTTTCCTGGCTGCAGAGTTCCAATTTTTAGTCTGGCCAAGATGTCTTACCACGTTCCATGTTTTTCTATAAACCATGAGATGTTCTAATACTTTAAAATATTGGAATTTTTGAAGCACAGAATTTGATTTTTCTTCCACTCAGTGGAATGTAACATCTTACCCTTACCAAGAAACAGAGCTACGCATTCAAAGTCATAATTTTTCTACCCTGTTAAAAAGATGCATAAGAAAGAGATGCATGCTGATATCTCGAAAGCATTGATAAACGGTGACCCGTCTATTTAGACTTGTGAATGGTCTCCAAGAAAGAGACAGACAATTATCAGTGCTGCTTAACTGATGCTGCTAAAAGCTAGCATGCAAACATGTTTTGTAAAAGACCAAAGAGTAAGTATTTTAGGCTTCGTGGGCCATAAAGTTTCTGTTGCAACAACTCAACTGTGCAGTTGTAGCATAAAAGCAGCCACAGACAATATGTAAACAAATGAGTTTATGTTCCAATAAAACTTTATATACACTAACATCTGCATTTCATATAATTTTCATGTGTCATTAAGTATTTATTTTTATTTTGATTTCCCCCTCATAATTAAAAAAAAAAAACCACACAAACCAATCTTAGCCTGCAGGCTGTCCAAAAACAGATAGTAGGCTGGGTTTGGCCTACAGGCCATAGTTCGTCGACCTCTGATTTGAATTAACAGGAGCTGTGGAAAATCAGGGATGCCATAATAAGCAAGTCCATGACCTAGCTCTTATTGCTGCTTGGAATTCTTTTATTCCAAATGTATTAGATTACTGTATTCTCTATAGTTGTCCTTCTAAAAACTGCCTTCTTTTATTAAGACTCTCAGGTCATTTGGAGCCCTCTTCATCGTCATTTGATGACTTCCTTTTCACTAAGGTCGAGATCTATCCAACAAAGGTTTATTTCAATTCCCTCCTCTCTACCTTAAAATTGCTTATATTCTAATTTTCTTTCTTTCCCTACACTCCTAACTCAGAACATTCCTTCTCTGGTTGGGAGGATTGTAAATCTCCTTGATTTCCTGATACAAAAAACACTTTAACCTTCTCAATTATCACACTTAGCTTACATTTTCAAACTTTCCTTTTTGAAGTTCTTCCTCCCAGAAAATATAACAATTCCTCATTTATGTGCCCAACAACAAAATGCCAATTAAAACCAAAAAGGAAAAAGAATGAAAAATAAAAACAAAGAATGAGGGAAAAAATAGAAAACAGTAATAAATATGGTAGATGCAAATCTAACTACAGTATATCAATAATCACATTGTATGTAAATGTTCTAAATTCACCAATTAAGAGCTAGATTCAAAAAATCCAACTATACACTGCCTACAAGAAATGCACTTTAAATATAAAGATACATATAGATTAAAAGTGTATGGAGAAAAATATACCATTATAATACTACTAAAAAAAAACTGGGAGTAGCTTGTATTAATTTCAGACAGAACAGACTTCAGAGCAAGAAAAGTTATCAAGGATAAAGAGGGGCATTGATAATGACAAAGGGGTCCATTTTCCAAGGAGATATAATAATCCTTAACATTTATATGACCAAGAACAGAATGTCAAAATACATGAGTCAAAACTGATACAACTGCAAGAAGAAATATATGAATCTACTACTATAGGTGAAGACTTCAACATGCCAGTATTAGAAATGGACATATCCAGTAGGCAGAAAATCATTAAAGACATAGTAGAATTCAACACCATCAATCAACTGGTTATAATCACAATTTATCAACAATAGCAGAATACACATTCTTTTAAAGCTCACACAAAACATATGCAGAAGACAGACTGCATCCTAGGCTATAAACACACATGAATAAAGTTAAAAGAATAAAAATCAGATGCTCTCTACTCTCAAACTACAATGTAATTAAACTAGAAATCAACAATAAAAGGATAACTGGAAGATTCTAAAATATGTGGATATTAAACAATACACTTCTAAATGACACATACATCAAAGAAGAAAACGCAAGAGAAATTAGAAAATATCTTAAACTAAATAAAAATAAAAATACAACTTGTGGAATGCAGCAAAAGCAGTGCTTGGAAAATGCATAGCATTAAATAGATATATTAGAAAAGAAGAAAGATCTAAAATCAATCATCTAAACTTCTACCTTAGGAAACTAGAAAAAAAGAGTAAATTAAATCCAAAGTAAGCACTAAGAAAATAATTACCACAAAAATCAATAAAGAAAGCCAATGAAATCTAAAGAGGGTTCTTGGGGGGAAAAAAAAAAAATCAATAAAACCAGTAAAACTTTAAGTAAAACTTTAACTAAACTAAGAGAAAGAGAGGACCTAAATTACTAATAGCAGAAATGAAGGCCAGGCATGGTGACTCACACCTGTAATACCAGCATTTTGGGAGGCTGAGGTGGGCAGATCACCTGAGGTCAGGAGTTCAAGACCAGCCTGACCAACATGGAGAAACCCCACTTCTACTAAAAATACAAAATTAACCAGGCATGGTGGTGCATGCCTGTAATCCCAGCTACTCGGGAGGCTGAGGCAGGAAAATCATTTGAACCCAAGAGGCAGATGTTGCGGTGAGCCAAGATTGTGCCACTGTACTCCAGCTTTTGCAACAAGAGCAAAACTCCATCTCAAAATAAAAAAAAAAAAAAAAAAAAGAAAGAAAGAAAGAAAGAAAAAGAAATGAAACAGTGGTCATTATTACAGATCCCATGGATACTAAAAAGACAATCAAAAGAATACTATGAACAACTCTGTGCTCATGAACTTCATAAATTAGACAAAATGGACCAATTCCTTGAAAGACACAATCTGCTAAAACTGACACAAGAAGAAACAGAGAATCTGAAGAGGCCTACATGTATTTTAAAATATTTAATCAATAATTTAAACCCTCCAAAGCAGAAGGACAGGCCCAGATAGGTTCACTGGTAAATTCTACCAAATATTTAAGGAAGAAATTATACCAGTTCTCTAGAGTATCGACCAGAGGCTAAAAGCAGAAGGAATACTGTCTAATTTATTATACGAGGCCAGCATCACTCAAATACCAAAATCAGACAACAACATTACAAGAAAAAAAATCGAGACCAACATCTCTCATAAATATCGATGCAAAAGCCTTCAACAAATTATTGACAAATCAAAACAATTCATGCATAAAAAGAACTATACACCACAACCAAGTGGGATTTATCCCAGTTATGCAAGGCTGGTTCAAAATTTGAAAATCAATTAATGTGACCCATCACATCAACAAGCTGAGGAAGAAAAAAACCACATGATTCTGTCAATAGATGTAGAGAAAGCATTTGACAAAATCTAACATCTACTGATACAAACTCTCGGTAAACTAGGAATAGTGGGAAGTTTCTCAACTTGATAAAAAATAACACAAAAATCCTACAATTAACATCTTAATGGTAAGAAACTTGAAGTTGTCCAACTACGATCAGGAACTTTTCAACATCATACTCAAAGTTGATGCTAATTGCAATAAGAAAAGATAAGAAAAAGTATATTGGGAAGGAAGAAATAAAAATGTCTGTGTATGCAGATGATATGACTGTTTATGTAGAAAATCTGAAAGAATTGGCCAAAAACTATTGGAACTAGTAAGTGATTATAGCAATGTTGCAGGATATGAGGGCAATATACAAAGGCCAATCACTTTCCTGTATGTCTGCACGAACAAGTGAAATTTCAAATTAAAACACAAAAACATTTATATTAACACCCTTAAAACGAAATATTTAGGTATAAATTTAAAATAATACGTACAAGATCTATATGAGGAAAACTTAAAACTCTGATAAAAAATCGAAGAACTAAATAATGTAAAAATACTCTACGTATATGGGTAAGAAGACTCAATATTGTGAAGATGTCAGTTCTTCCAAGAATGATTTATAGATTCAATGTAATCCCAATCAAAATCCCAGCAAGCTATGTTGTGGATATTGACAAACTGATTCTAAAGTTAATATGGAAAGGCAAAAGACCCAGAACAGCCAATATTATGTGGAAAGAGAACCAAGCTGGCAGACTGACACTATCCAACTTTGAGACTTACTATAAAGTTACAGAAACAGGACAGTGTGGTATTGGCAAAAGAACAGACAAATAGATAATGGAATAGAGAGCCCTGTAATAGACCCGCACAGTCAACTGATGTTTGATAAAAAGACAAAGGGAATACTGGTGGAAAGACAGTCTTTTCAACATACATTGCTAGAGCAATAGGACAACCATATGCAAAAGAATCTGAACACAGACCTTACACCTTTGCAAAAATTAACTAAAAATAAATCACATACCTAAATGTGAAATGCAAAATTATGAAACTCCTAAGGATAACACATAAGACCAATCTAGATAACCTTGGTCTGCGCCATAACTTTTTAGACAAAACAACAAATGCATAATCCATGAAAAAAAGAATAAACTGGACTTCATTAAAGTTTCTGCACCATGAAAGACACCATCAAGAGAAGGAAAATAAAAACCCCAGACTGGGAGAAAATACTTGCAAAATACCTATCTCACGAAGGGTTGTTATCCAAAACATACAAAGAACTTTAAAAACTCAACAAGAAAACAAAGAACCCTATTAAAAAATGGGCTAAAGACCTTAACAGCCACATCACCAAAGAAGATACACAGATGGCCAATAAACACATGAAAAGATGCTCTACATCATATGTCATCAGGGAAATATAAGTTAAAACAACAATGAGATACCACTATACATGTATTAGAATAGCGCAAATCCAGAACACTGGCAATGCCAAATGCTGGCAAAGATACGGAGTGACAGGAATTCTCATTCACTGCCGGTGGTGATGCATACCGATATAGCCACTTTGGAAAACAGTTTAGTGGTTTCTTCTTCTTTTTTTTTTTCCCCCACACTACACTGACACATTTTGTGGTCTCTTACAAAAAACTAAGCACTCTTACCATAAGATCCAACAATCATACTCTTTGAATACTTGCCCAAAAGAGTTAAACACTTATCTACACAAAAAACTGCACAAGGATGTTTATAGCAGATTTATTCATAACTGCCATAACCTGGAAGCAAACAAGATGTCCTTCAGTAGGTGAACAGATGAACTGTGATACATCTCAGCAATAGAATATTATTTGGCACTGAAAGATATGAGCTATGAAGTCATGAAAAGCCAGGGAGAAACCTTAAACACACACGACTAAGTAAAAAAAGACAGCATGAAAAGATTACAAACTGTATGATTCTGACATTTTGAAAAAGTTAAGGAGACAGTAAAATAATACAGTAATGAAACTATTCTGAATGATACTACATTGATAGATATATGCACTACAGATTTGTCCAAACATATAGAATGTACAACCCCAAGAGTGAACTTGGACCAGAGATGAAGGAATTAAAAAGTAGTTGGACCAAGAGTGAACCCTAATGAAAACTATAGAGTTTGGGTGATAATGATTTGTCAGTGTAGATTCATCAATTGTAACAAACGTAGCACTCTGGTGGGGTATGTTCATAATGGGGTAGGCTATACATATGTAGGGGTAGGGGTTATATGAGCAATCTGTACCTCCTTTCAATTTTGCAGTGAACCTAAAACTGCTCTAAAAAATAAACAGCCACTTAAGTCATTTTAAAAACCAGTTTTACTGGAACATAATTTACATACGAAATTTACCAATTTTAAGTGTGCAAGTTCGTAAGTTTCAACAAATGTTTATGGTCATGCAACCACGACTACGATCATATCATTCCCATCACCCCCCAAAACTTTCTGTGCTGCTACTTTTCAGTCAGTTCTCTCATTCCACCCCTGGTTCTTGGCAACTGTTGATTGGATCTGTGTCATTAGTTTTGCCTTTTCTATTATGTCATATAAATGGAATCAAACACTATGTAGTCTTTTGTGTTTGTCTTCTTTCAACATAGAGCTTTTATAATAAAAATATTTTCCATGTATAAAGAGTATCCTCCTTCTTTATTGCTATGTAGTATTCCATGGCATGTATAAACTCAAATTTAGTTTGATGCACTAGTTGTTTCAGTTTGGGGACATTAGAAATATAGCGGCTATAAACATTTACACAGAAGTCTTTACATGTATATAGGGTTTTCATTTCTCTTGAGTAAATAACTAGAAGTAGGAATGCTGGGTCTTATACTAAGTTTATGTTTAACCTTCTAAAAAACTGTCAAACTCTTTTCCAAAGTGACTGTGATTCTGCATTCACATAAGCAATGTGTGGACATTCCAGTTAACTGACAACCTTACCAACACTTGGTAATATTCAGTGTTTTAAAATCTAGCCATTGTAGTGGTTGTAGCGGTAATGAATTTCAGTATAATTTCCATTTTCCTGACGATTAATAATGTTTAGCATCTTTTCTTGTGCTTATTGGTCATCTGTATTTCTACTTTCGTGAAGTATCTGTTCAAATCCTTTGGCCATTTTAAAAAATTTTAAATTGAGTAGCTTGTCTCCTTAAGTTGCAAGAGTTTTGGATGTAAGCCCTTTATTAGATATGTGGTTTTCAAATATTTTCCTCAAGACTATGGCTTGTCTTTCTCCTTTATTAACAGAAGAGCAATTTTAAAAAAAATTTTGAATAAGTACAATTTAACGAGTTTTTCTTTTTGTCGCCTAACTACAGCCAAGTTGAAATATCAAGTTTTTCTTAGGCCAGGTATGGTGGCTCACACACCTGTAATCCCAGCACTTTGGGAGGCCAAAGCGGGTGGATGGCCTGAGGTCAGACCAGCCTGACCAACATGGTGAAACCTCACCTCTACTAAAAACACAAAATTAGCCGGGCGTGGTGGTGCATGCCTGAAATCCCAGCTACTTGTGAGGCTGAGGCAGGAGAATCACTTGAACTGGGGAGTCGGAGGTTGCAGTGAGCAGAGATCGTGCCCACTGCCTGGGCACTCCAGCCTGGGCAACAAGAGCGAAACTCCAGCTCAAAAAAAAAAAAAAGGAAACAAGTTTTTCTTGATGGTTCATGTTCTTTATGTTCTATTTATGCAACCTTTGATAACTCAAGGTTTCTAAGGGTTTCCCTTTATTTTCTAGTTTTTGATCTTACATTTAGAGATATGAATTACAAATTAATTTTGTAGGTACGAAGTAGGGGTGGAGGTGTACTTTTTTATATATGGATATCTAAATGGTTTAGCAAGATTTGTTGAAAAGATTATCATTTCCTCACTAGGCACCTTCATCTCTCTTTTTCAAAATTGTTTTGGATATTCTGGTCCTTTCGATTTCTATGTAAATTTTAGGTTAGCTGATTAGACTACAAAAAAGTCTGTTGAGTTTTTGATCAGAATTGCACTGAATATTTATGTTGGTTTGGGAAAATCTGACATTACAGCAAAATTAAGTGTTCAAATCTATGAACATGATATCTTGCTCCACTTATTTAGGTTTTCCTTGTTTTTTTCTCAGCAATATTTGCTAGTTTTCAGTGTACAGGTCCTGTACTTGCTTCATATTTTGTTAATTTTATCCCTAGGTATTTGATATTTTTCTGCTATTGAAAAGGTTTATTTTAGAAAATTTCCAATTCTTACATGCATAGCGCTAACATACAGAAATACAATTAAATTTTTTTCATAGTAACTTGTATCCTGTAATCTTGCTAAAGTTACTTAAAGTTTTTGTAATTTATTTGTAAACTCCAGCCATGGCATTTTCAGAAAACCTCCTTGAGCCTTAATTTCCTCACACAAAGCAATTATGAGAAATAAAAATTGAGAATAAAATTAATTAAACAAACAAAACTCCTAAAACATTTAGCACAATATTGCTCCACAGCAATTATTAAATCTCTTCCCCAATTTCAGGGCACTTACTACAGGGTTCAGCATTGTTGATATACCCCAAATCTTTATTTATAGGCTTGTTATTTCTCCCAGGTTCGAGATCCTTATTCTTATTTGTCAACTCTATTTCTATACCTAAATGGTGCTTTAGCACTTCAAGTACAATTCCTAAATCAAAATTATAGCCTTCATTAACACATGAATCACTTCTGCTTTCTGAAAGTCCTATTTCTGATAATGAAATCACTATCATCTCAAACAACCCAGAAAATTCTGTAGGAATCATTGATAAATCTCCAAGATGCTTTCAATTATTGTCAGTTACTGCATCCTGTAATAATCACAATAGCTAATATTTAACACATTATGTAACAAACACTATAACACTCATTTATTCCTCACAATTCTATAAGTTACTATTATTATATTTAATACATGAGGAAATTGAGACATAGAGGTTAAGTAACTTCCCTAAAGTCATGCACCCAGGAACAATAGAGCTGGGATCATAACCTCCTAGGCTATTTACCCTCCAGAAACTGTACTCTTAAACGTAAATTATATTGCCTCTATTGTAACAGGATCCATCTGTTAGTGGTGATATAGGGACTGGGTGCTATTAAATGATATTAGGGTGAGTTAAAAAAATGTCTAAATGCTTTATTAAAACAAGCATCCCCTTACCATGAGGCTTTTGAAAACGGGGACAGTAGCAAATTGGAAATAAAATTGTGACTACATTATTAGCTGTGCTTGTAGTAAAAACTCCAACTAAGAGTAGCAGGTTTAAGAGAGGACATTAAGCCCCAACACCATCTTAACACTGGTTGGCTCCTGCAGTCTACATACATTAGCAAGTATATAATGCAGAAGACTGAGAAGTGGTACAAGTGAGCTCCACCCCGTTTTGCCAGAGCTAGGAAAAGATGACGTGGAAGGGGAAGCTCTAATCATGACTGTAATCTTTTAGAGAAAGACTACTTGAGGCTGGGTGCGGAGGCTCACGCCTGTAATCCCAGCACTTTAGGAGGCCGAGGCGAGTGGATCACAAGGTCAGGAGTTCGAGACCAGCCTGGCCAACATGATGAAACCCTGTCTCTACTAAAAATACAAAAATTAGCCGGGTAAGGTGGTGGGCACCTGTAATCCCAGCTACTCAGGAGGCTGAGGCAGGAGAATCACTTGAACCCAGGAGGCGGAGGTTGCAGTGAGCTGAGATTACGCCATTGCACTCCAGCCTGGGTGACAGAGCAAGACTCTGTCTCAAAAGAGAGAGAGAGAGAAACAGAGAGAGAGAGAGAGACAGACAGACAGACAGATACCACTTGACTAGAAGCATGGCCCAAACTATATTTTGGAATATGATCTAAATGCACTAAAAATTTCTGTTCTTTGTGAGGGATGGAGGATGGCAGTAGAGAACAGGTGGAAAAATCTCTACCCCCCATCACCTCCAAGTTGTATTTCTAAAAGCAATTTTCCCATCTTTATTCTCTATGACACCATTCAATTCAGGCCATAGTTACCAATCATCTGGACTTCAGGCACTCCTATTCAGGGCATCTTGAATTACCATAAATACATATACATATATTACTGCCAAGCTAATTCTCTAAAATGTAAATCTCATCATGTCAGCCCTCACTGCCCACTGAAGTAAATAAAAGCTCTTTATTCTGACATTCTACCAAAAAATGAAACTGTCTATCCTTATTTCTTTTCTACTTGTACACTCTGAATCAGGTGAATGAATTATCTGTTGTTTTTTGACAATTCTTTTACTTTGTTTCTTCTATATTTAGGTTTATAACATTTTTGGAATAGTCTTCTTTCATAGCTGCATGTCAAATTTCACACTTCAAATGCTTGTTTCATGTACCACCTCTTCTAAAAGGCCACTCCCAAAACAGATAGGAACATTCACAGCCTACAACAGACTTCTTAACGTATATAAAATTTTGCTTTAAAATATAAATATGTATATATGTATTTCAGTTCTTTCAAAACAGAAATTGTTTTAATTTTTAAAATTCTCTACAGTGTGTCATGTACAAAGGTTCAATAAATATTGACTTGAACAATTTCTAGCCCACCATACGAAAAGTTTAGAGAGATACTTTGGCATTTCACTTCTCTTTCCATAGTCCATACTCCAACAAAGAGAAATCTGAGCACATGTACATATTTTTCTCCAGATTCTCATCTGAAACCATGGGGAGAGATATGTTTCTCTTTTGCCTTTGATGTACTCAGTTAAGTGCTGAGCTCATAATGTCGGCTCTCATTTAAAATAAAAGGAAACAAGGCAAGCAACATTAAACATCTGAAATCGACAGGAAGGGAATGTTAGGTTCATCTATACATTAAAGAATTAAGGAAGGCAGAGAACAGTTCATAGAATGGGCTATGGAGACTCAATTCTCACAGGAAAAAGGCAGTCATGTTAATTAATTTCCATTAGGTTCTATTATAAAATGGTAATGGAAAATGAGTTTAGCTATATGGAATTGTATGTCATGTACAATTATGTGGGAACAAATTTATAACATTTATCAGATGTTATCTGCAATTAAAAATTCATAAAAGTGCTTATACAATTAAATTATAATTTTTACAAACAAAATTCATAAAAAGAAAAAAGATAACTTTTTTCATAATCCTACCTAAATAAACTCAAAATTACTATTGCTAGTCTTTTTTATTGAAAGCTCATGAAATATTTGAGCCATTTAAGTCAATACTGCTCTAGTGGTCTCTATCATTAAAGAGAGAGAGAGATATATATATATGGTTAAGTAGCCACAACCTTTAGCTATACCTTTGTATAACTTACACTTTGTAAACACTGTCTAAAATTTGTGGAATGAAAACTCATACATAAGAATAAAGAGAGGCGATCAGAGCTAATAACATTCTTACAAGTGGAATGCTTAATATTTAGTTAGGGTACAGACAATAATGGGAAGAAGTAGTTTTGTCTTTAAAAAAATTTTTAAAAAAAGTTTTGGTAGAGCTGGGGTCTCACTATGTTGCCCAGCCTGGTTTCAAACTCCTAGCCTCTAGTGATCTTCCCACCATGGCCTCCTAAAGTGTTGGGATTACAGGAATGAGTCACTGCACCCAGCCATGGAAGAGGTTGTTTCTATAACGAAGAGGTGATATTGGTTATACTGGATACCAAGCTGAAGTATCTGCTGACTTACTACTTGATCAAATGTATGGTTTAACCAACGGCAAAACATGACACAAAAGAATAGACATGTTTTGTTACACCAACATACAGAACATTCCATTCTTATAAATGATAGGTTATTTACTATACCTTGACTTTCCTGTAAACTACTTCCATAAACTATTTTGAAGCTAACATTTCATTGTCATTTACAGGTACGTGAGTACCTTTACAGGTATGTGAGTTCCTTTACAGGTTTGCATATGGATAGCCTATCAGACTAGAATGATCTGGGTGCATTCTCGCCTGCAGGCAAGGAGAAATATTCTTTCTTTCTCTTTTTATTTTTTTAATAAAGAGACAGAGTTTTGCTCTGTTGCTCAGGCAGGAGCATAGTGGCACCATCTTAGCTCAGTGCAGCCTCAAACACCAAGGCTCAAGGGATCCTTCAACCTCAGCCTCCTGAGTAGCTGAGATTATAGGCACAAGCCACTGTGCGTGGTTAATTTTTGTGTGTGTGTGCAGAGATGGGGTCTCACTTTGTTGCCCAGGCTGTTCCTGAAACTCTGGCCTCCAGTAATCCTCCTGCCTCAGCCTCCTAACATGTTGGGATTACAGGCGTGAACCACCACGCACAGCCCGGAGATGTATTATTTTGTGCATCTGCCATCTTCATGATTTTAGACAAAAAGAATTTTAGAAATCATAGGCATCATTACATGCAGAGAATCTATGAATAATCTAGCCAAGAGAAATTCACATTTGGGGTCCAAGTGAATTAAAACATTTGAATTTTAATAATAGATATGTGACGGTCACGTAAGCTTTGTTATTTGAAGATGCATAAACTAATTTTCTACTTTTTACAAATAATATAGACACTTCCCATCTATAAAATGAAAACACACTACCTTGAAGTTTTAAAAAACATCAATTTTAAAACACACGGTTTTTTTTTATAATTTACAAAAAGATGCAAGAAAAATCCCAATTGTATGAGTTGCTAAAAATTAGAATATACAGTAAGTAAGGAAAGGGGACTTTTTCTTTAGAGAGCTCACTGTAATAGCGAAGTTTACTCATCTGCATGAAATATTTTTTACCAGATCTAGTCAGAGACTGCTCTACCTTTATGGTGCTGAAAAGAGAACATAGACACACCTTACTTTAAAAATCAACTAACTAGATGATGGTAATAATAATAGCTAATATTTGTTGAGTACTTAAAATTAAATAATGAATTTCATTTAATTCTATTAATATTAATAAACTGTATTAGTCCATTTTCATGTTGCTGATAAAGACATACCTGAGACTGGATAATTTACAAAAAAAGAGGTTTAATGGACTTACAGTTCCACATGGCTGAGAAGGCCTCCTTGTGAAGGCAAGGAGGAGCAAGTCACATCTTTTGTGGATGGTGGTAGGCAATGAGAGAGAGCTTGTGCAGGGAAGCTCCCATTTTTAAAACCACCAGATCTTGTTAGACTTATTTACTATCACAAGAACAGCATGGGAAAGACCCAACCCCCCATGATTCAATTATCTCCCACCCGGTCCCTCCCATAACACATAAGAATAATGGGAGCTACAAGGTGAGATTTGGGTGGGGACACAGACCCAAACCATATCAATAACTGTATGAAGCACAGACTTATATAATATATTGGTTGTTTTTCCTTTCATTTACACTAATATACTTTCAATGGCTAAAATGAATTCAGCATATCTTCACATCTAGTAATAATGATTTCTACAGAAGCAGAAACTAAATGATCATACAACTGGGATATATAATACAAAGATACATATTATGCATAAACATTTATTAAAATCAGGAATGACTTGAATGAAAAAAATAAGGAATGAAAATAAAACATGAAACAGTCATCATGAGAGCATCCCAAATCTAAAGGATCTCAAATACAGTAGAGCAAAATTTAATTTTTAGCAATTAAATGGCCTAAATGAAGCTAACATAGCTTGTCAAAATGCTAGGTATTTACACTGTATCTGTTAAAAGTGTATAACCACTCTGTTTCTTTAATCCTAATGTCACTGTCATGATGTTCTTAAAGAATGTTATTAAAAGTCACACAGGAAGATTTTAAAGTCATAATAAATACACGTCATAGATGATATGGCAGAGTCTAGAATCTCTAAGGTATGATTTTGTTCAACAGCTAACAGTTTGGCAAATGACACATCAGTAGGTGGAAAAGACAGTCCAAAGAAATATCATAGAATTTCAGTAACTCCTAAAATTAGAAAATTCTAGTTGAATAATTTCAAAATAAAATGTTAACCTTATTGAAGAATTCAAGCAAATATAACTCACATGAATTAAAAGGTGTATGTGGTAGGTTGAATGGTGCCCCCAACTTTGCCAAAAAAGAGAAGTCCATGTCCTAACTCCCAAAAGCTGTGACTATTACCCTATTTGGAAAAAGGGTCTTTGCAGATGTGATTAAGTTAAGCATCTTGAGATGAGAGACCTGTCCTGAATTATCTGAGTGGGCCATACATGCAATCAGATGTATCCATATACGAGGCACACAGAGGAGAAGGCCACATGAAGACAGAGGCAGAGACTAGAGTGATGTAGTTACAAGCCAAGGAAGCCAAGGAATGCCTGGGGGCCCCCCAGAAGCTGGAAGAAGCAATAAAAGGATTACCCCTAGAGTCTTAGAAGAGAGTAAAGCCATGTCAACATCTTAGTTTCAGAGTTCTGGTCTCTAAAATGGAGAATATTTCTGAAGACTCGGTTCTGTTCCATTGGTCTGTATCTCTGTTTTGGTACCAGTACCATGCTGTTTTGGTTACTGTACCCTTGTAGTATAGTTTGAAGTCAGGTAGCGTGATGCCTCCAGCTTTGTTCTTTTGACTTAGGATTGTCTTGGAGATGCGGGCTCTTTTTTGGTTCCATATGAACTTTAAAGCAGTTTTTTCCAATTCTGTGAAGAAACTCATTGGTAGCTTGATGGGGATGGCATTGAATCTATAAATTACCTTGGGCAGTATGGCCATTTTCACAATATTGATTCTTCCTATCCATGAGCATGGTATGTTCTTCCATTTGTTTGTGTCCTCTTTTATTTCACTGAGCAGTGGTTGGTGGGATTGTAAACTAGTTCAACCATTATGGAAAACAGTATGGCGATTCCTCAAAGATCTAGAACTAGATGTACCATATGACCCAGCCATCCCATTACTGGGTATATACCCAAACGATTATAAATCATGCTGCTATAAAGACACATGCACATGTATGTTTATTGCGGCACTATTCACAATAGCAAAGACTTGGAATCAACCCAAATGTCCATCAGTGACAGACTGGATTAAGAAAATGTGGCACCTATACACCATGGAATACTATGCAGCCATAAAAAAGGATGAGTTTGTGTCCTTTGTAGGGACATGGATGCAGCTGGAAACCATCATTCTTAGCAAACTATCACAAGAACAGAAAACCAAACACTGCATGTTCTCACTCATAGGTGGGAACTGAACAATTAGATCACTTGGATTCGGGAAGGGGAACATCACACACCGGGGCCTATCACAGGGAGGGGGGTGGGGGGAGGGATTGCATTGGGAGTTATACCTGATGTAAATGACGAGTTGATGGGTGCTGACGAGTTGATGGGTGCAGCACAGCAACACGGCACAAGTATACATATGTAACAAACCTGCACGTTATGCACATGTATCTTAGAACTTAAAGTATAATAATAATAATAAATAAATAAATAAAAAATAAAATAAAATGGAGAATAAATTTCTGTCCTTTTGCCACCAAATTTTGGCAATTTATCATTGCAACCCTATGAAATACAGTATAAATTTTGTTGTTTTTGATGTGTATATTTGAGAACAAAAATATACCTACTGATGTTCAACTTCACACATATGCTTCATATATACTATTTACTAAGTAAACATAATGGTGTGGCAGAAAGAACAACTGGGATGGGAACAAAGAGAACAGATGTGTAATTATGGCTCCATTTCTAGTAACAGTGTAACTGAGGACAAGCTGTATTACCTCTTTAGACTTGTCTCCTCATTTGCAAAATGAATGCAAGGTTTGCAATGATCTTGAAGCAGTTTTCAAACTAAATTTTTATGAACTTTTAAAGTGTTAAAAATAATAAGGCACAGTGTAAAAATTATAGTAACAAAAACCAAGAATATTTAAAAGATAACAGTAGACAGGTTGGCCAATGAAATCTGCCAGAAGATTCACAGGATTGCATAAATTTATACGAGGTAATTATTAAATACTTATTCAGAGCTGGCAATATGTAAAATTCTCTATATAAATTGTAGTTTTTACAAACAATCATGAAGTTTTAGTTACACATCCAGATGTGTGCTGGGCTTCACATTTTCTAATAGAAACATGGCCTGAATGGCTTACAGAAAACACACTACTGCCTATTACGCAGGTATTAAAATAGTTAATACGTATAGAACAGTTAAACAGTGCTAGGCATACTAAAAGTTTAATAAATATTAACTTTACTATTATCTAGGATACATCATATATTCTCTTCTCTAAATTAGTATCTTCTATCCATAAAAGGGCCTCACAACTGCAACTTAAGATAATGTTAAGAGGGTTTATGTAGTAACAAAATTTAAAAACGGTAACCATTTTTTTTTGCTCCTCCAAAACATACATTTCCAATCAATCCTGTTTCCTTTTACTGAAAGAACTGTTCATGATGACTACAACACTGAAGTCTAATTTAGAAGCAGTCTCTAAAACTGGAAGTAATGTTCATCTAAATATGCCTGCCAAGTTTAAAAATGTATTAGAAGTTAAACTGAAACATGTTGAAAATGACTCATTGTGGACCAGAATATACACTGTAGGAAATAAGAGCTCATTTACAAGTGGGAGAAATACACTCACACTTCATCTGTGGTAATTCTCCGGACTTTCCTTCCAGTAAACATCATATTTTAAAATAATTGTGGAAAATAATCTTACCCTTAACTTTAGTTTTTATGAGTTGATTTAGTTCACTGGCATTCCAATTTTTCATACATCTTTTTTTGGATGTGAGTATATTTACCAAATGTAAATCTATGAAAATTTCCCCCTAAAGCAACAGAGCAGCAGCCTATACAGAAAGCTGTATGAACACACACACATGCACACACATGCGCACACACACAACTTAAACACTCTTACTTTCTCTGGTTTTCAGTTCACAAGTATAATGACCAACTATGACGCTAGATTTATAAGAAACATCTTAAAAAATGTGCACACATATGTTTCCTTCATCCATATCATTTCCTTTTGATGCTATTGATGAGTAATCAGAAGAACATGTAATTGAGTTCTTTTTCTAGTAACACATATTTGTATTGATTCAGTCTACTTTCTCAACTTGTAACCCCAAATTACACATTTGGGAGGCAGCTGGCTAGACTTAGAAAAGATCATGGAACACCCCATCCCCCTCACTCTCAAACAAGGTCTGTAAGATGAATGAACCTGATTTTTAAGCTAATTTATGAGTCACACACTTCAATATATATCCATAATTGTAACTTTAATGTGGCCTTAAGCAGGATTTAGTTAGTAAGTGCTTATGAATTAACAACATGATTCCAACTTGTTTATATTTTCCGAGTTTAGTTTCTTTGCTTCATCAAATAGTTTTGAAGCATAAACCATAGTAAGCAATTAACTGAAATTATCTGTTCAGCATGCTCTTTATTTAGAACTTTATCTAGACAGTATACATACCCTTAAACCATGTTTTTAAAATGTAACCATCGCCTCTGGCAACAGTTGAGCTGCCTGGGCTGGGCATGGAACTCAGAATAGGAAAATAAGCATTTTCCCTCTTGGAAATCTGACATGTAAAGATTTCTGAGCATATCTTTATCGTGTACATAATGTCATTACAGAGGGATTCTCAAGGTTCTGAGTTATTATTTTAAGACAATCTGTAATAAATTATTTTAGAATAGTTTAATTCTGTATTATTTTGCCTTTTTTCCATCTTTAAAAATCCTGAGTCACTTTTTTTTTTTTTTTTTGGGACGGAGTCTCGCTCTGTCGCCCAGGCTGGAGTGAACTGGCGAGCTCTCCGCTCATTGCAAGCTGTGCTTCCCGGGTTCATGCCATTCTCCTGCCTCAGCCTCCTGAGTAGTTGGGACTACAGGCACCCGCCACCACGCCTGGCTAATTTTTTTTTTTTTTTTTTTTTTTTTCATTTTTAGTAGAGATGGGGTTTCACCGTGTTAGCCAGGATGGTCTCGATCTCCTGACCTTGTGATCCACCCGCCTCGGCCTCCCAACGTGCTGGGATTACAGGTACGAGCCACCGTGCCCGGCCCTGAGTCACTTACTAACGTGGAAGAAGTTTCATTTTTGACCCCAACTGTATTTCTTTTCCTATATACAAGGTGTGTTTGTCACATTTACAATTGCTATTAGAAAAGATATGTTTAGCCTTCCTCCATCTTAATTTATGGTCTCTGTTTTTTTACTTCTTTGGTGTTTGCTTTGCTATCTGTCCTTTGTTATACAGCCTGTGATTGATTTTTTTCCCCCTCCTCCAGTAGTACGCAAAATATACAGCCTGTTCCATTTATAGTTTTAAGTGATATGTTAAAACATATATTTCTTCATAAAACTATTATTTCATGAAATTTGAGAACACTATATATATAATACGTACAAACACTATTTCTCTTACATCAATTCCCTAATTTTAGTTGCAAGTTTCTGCTATTTTGCCTCTACTATTATTTTTACGTTATAATTTCTTGTTAACAATTATGATTACAATGTTTTGTAACCAAAATGATAAAGGTCATTAAGATTACATTTTACACTAAATGTTCACTGCCAGTTCTTCTTTACCTTGACATCTCAATCCATGTGAAGTTACAATTTCCAATAGGTTTTTCAGGAAGGCCATATGTAATATGTTTCATGGGACCTCACATGACTGGTTCCTTCTCATCTTTCAGACTGCGCACCTCCCTGAATCATACCCTATTTCATATATTTCAAATAACTGCTACTCTCTAAAAATTATTTATTTTGTTATTTGTATATTTTCTGATTTACATCACAGAAATACAAGTTCCATTAAGACAGAGAGCCTTTCATCCTGTTAAACCCTTAATCACAGTGCCTGAAAATGGTGCTTGGTGGTTAATAAATATTGCTAAATGAATAAAGTATTATTATGGAAGAAAACGTTGAGCTCAAATAAATTAATTTATTTGTTTATTTGAGATGGGCATCCCACTATGTTGCCTAGGCTGGTCCTCAACTCCTGGACTTGAGCGATTCTCTCGCCTCAGCCTCCTGAGTACCTGGGTCTATAGGCACGCCACTGCATGCAGCTTAGACTTATTTTTTCCTTAGTAAATGACTTACTTATTCTGCCCAGATACTTCTAATTCTATTCCTTTAACATTCATGTTCTGTAACTTCACTTAGATTTACGACATTGCTGTTTCCCATCCTCTTCCCACTACCCAGAATGTGATGAGTTCTTCTAAATTGCAGATTCCTTATTTCAGAAAATGTTTTCTTCTATTGTATCTCTAAATGTTTTTTTTTTTTTCCTGTTCCATTTTGTTGTTTTCTTCCCTTGGCACACTGAAGGTGAATATATACTGGCTGTCCTCCATGTCAATTACTTTTTCTCTGTTTTCATCACTTTATTCTTTTTTCTGTTTTATAAACATCCAGCCTCAAATTACCAACATGGTTTTCCAGAACTTCCCTGACCCTAAATACTATTTCTCTTTCATTCCTTTTTATTTCTGTACTATCATTTTCATATATAGTTTCTCTCATCAGTTTCTGCCATCTTATTCTATTGCCATATTTTTGGCTTCAACAATTGCTGCATTTTTTTCTGATCACTTGAGGTCAGGAGTTTGAGACCTGCCTGACCAACATGGCGAAACCCCCATACCTACCAAAAATACAAAAATTAGCTGGGTGTGGTGGCACACACCTGTAGTCCCAGCTACTCAGTAGGCTGAAGCATGAGAACTGCTTGAACCCTGGGAGATGGAGGCTGCAGTGAGCCGAGATCATGCCGCTGCACTCTAGCCTGGTAGCAGATTAAAATATAAAGATAAAAGTATATAGAAATATGAAAAAAAAAACCACTGAATGGAAATTCAGGACAGCTGGTTTCTTTATCAAACTTTAAACTAGCCCAATATGACATAAAAATCACTTACTCTGCTCATCTCATTTTGCATGCCTTCTTGCTTTGGCCTTGTACCAGTATAAAATGAGGACAAAACTCCTACCATTACCAGAGAAGTTGGGATTGAAAACATAATTTCAAACAATATTCATTTAAAAATACTTACAATGAAAATTACTTTAAAATACATAACATACATGTACATAATATATATCTTATATATAATAATTATTACATTTTTTGTAGAGATTAGGTTTCACTATGTTGCCCAGGCTGGTCTGAAACTCCTGGGCTCAAGTGATCCTCTCACCTTGGCCTCCCAAAGTGCCTGGATTACAGGTGTGAGCCACTGTACCTTGCATAGAACACATTTTTTTATCTAAAACAAACCATAACTGAAAAAAGTTTACTATTAAAATTAATTTTGAATTGCAACCTTACATTTTAGATCCAAACACAGGATTCTATGTAGTAGCCCACAAATGTAACAGTGTATTCAATTTATTCTACTACAAAAACTGAATTTTAAAATTTCCACTTTTTGGCAGAAACAATCTTAGGAGTGCATGCAGGCATTCAAAGCAACAGAACATGACATAATAACTGTTCATGTTCACGAAAACTGGGTACTTGTTACTTATCAAATTGTTCAGCTTGAATTGGGACATATATGGGTCTTTTATTTGCCTGAGAAAAGTACTTTCCTTTATAGAAAAAGTAAAGTCTTTGAGTAAAAAGCCATTTTCATTCGTTTGAAAAATGGCACGCCGTTTCCATACATTTCTCTTTATAATAACACAGGTTGTTTAATCATAAAAATGTGGCATTTGATAATAAAAACTTCTAACATAAATGAAAAAGATGAGGCTAATTATACCTGACTAGAACATTATGTATAGGCATGCCAGAGGCTTTACTTAAGCATGATACAGGGAAATCACATTCCACATAAAGATTAAAACACAGGAAGTGACAAAGGAAGCCAGCATCACATATTTGAATATTAAAAATATAACCTCTGAAAAATAAAACAGAATATTTTTCCTTAAGTTTCACTATATACAAAATATATACGATATTCCCAAAATATATGAGTTTAAACACATAGGCAACATAGACACTCTATACTCAAAATAACTTCAGTAGATTCTCTGTCTCTCTGCTGTCACACACACACACACACACACTCCTAAAAAAACACGAGGAAAGTGAACTACAGAAATCTTTTAAATAATATTCTCATAATGAGCTTGGGTTCACCATTTCTTTTGCATGGTAACTTAATGAGCGTATCAACTCTTTTACATGGTTGTCACATCAGGATGAAAGGGGGCTTTAAACTCATCAAGCTGCCCACTTGATGCTTCAATCTTTACAAGCACATTTCTACTGAATTTGGCTTCTGCCTGAATACTACTGATAGAGAATGTGTTCGATGCTAAGGCATTCTGAAAAGTCCTACTATCTTCACACTTTCTTGCAGTGATCACCCAGTGATCCCTATTCTACTACTTTAGGTCTTGCCAAGTAAGAAATCCAGCTCTTTCATATGTGAACGCTTAAAATATTTGTAGGTAGTTATAGCCTATCACTAATAGGGCACTTTTGAATCTTTTTGCAGTTATGGCGTATTCCTCTGAAAACCTTTTAGTTTAAAGCTTGGGTGCCCAGGTATCAGCATAATTCTATAAGGTAATTACAGATGACATTCTACATATAACTTCTATTACTGTAGGATAATATCTCCATATTCAAACCTTCCAGGTCATTTTCACATTTCACGTCTAAGCCTATAAAACCAATAAATCATAGGTTTTCTGGACCCAACTGCATGATCTTACATTTATTCCTATTAAAATTCATTCAGTTCATTAATTCTCCCTGAAAAGATCTATTAGATCCTTACTTCATTATTCAATTAATTTGTTATTCTTCTCTGTTTTACATCAACTTTGTTAAATGTAGTTTTAATTTTTCCTGAAATCACTGACAAAAATGCAGAAATATAGTACTGCAGGATATTATAGATGAGCATCATATACTCACTTCTTAATCAATGATTCTCTAACAACATTTGGATAAAGCCCTTCAACAGTTACTAATCCATTTACCTGGCCTTGAACTGTCCTCGTATTTTCCCCATATTGTTTAAAAGGATGTCATGGAAAGTCTTATCAAATCCCTTGTTTCCTATCTAACGCATTTCCATACTTTACCCCTGCAATATATCTCTTAAAAATTGAAATGTAGTCTTCTTTGATTTATTCTTAGAGAACCCATCCTAACTCTTGGTGATACTTGCTTATTTCAATAGCAATCTTAAAAACCACTGCAAGCATGGCTGCTTACCGAGCATAATCTATGCCATACACTTAAAATATATTGTATCTGCGAGGTGGCGGGCGCCTGTAGTCCCAGCTACTCGGGAGGCTGAGGCAGGAGAATGGCGTAAACCCGGGAGGCGGAGCTTGCAGTGAGCTGAGATCCGGCCACTACACTCCAGCCTGGGGGACAGAGCGAGACTCTGTCTTCCAAAAAAAAAAAAAAATATATATATATATATATATATAAAATCTCTAAGGCTCAAAGCAATCCTAAATGGTTAGAATCATCACACCTATCTGAAGATGGAAAAAAACAAAGGTTCATCAAAGTATTTACATCCATTATAGTTAAAAAAAAGTCAAGTAATTTGCTTAAAGTTTATATAAGATTGCATCAAATTATTTATAATTTATCAAAATATGATATGTAATGTAATATATCAATATGTTCCTTAATAGTTGCAAGAATCTACTATTTTCTTCCCTTTTATGAAAACAAGACGGCATTTGTTGACTCCCTTTATTCACTCCCATTGTTCACCAGGAGTATTAAAAACGTAATTTCTGAAGTTTCTCGGTAACTATGATTTGAAACTTGTATGGAAGAATTCTTAATAATCACTCTTTGTTTAAATTTAATTAAAAATACACAAAAAAGAAAAAAAACACATTGTAAGTTTCAATATGTATGAGGTTCAAAGGAGGATACATATTTATGAGGTACAAAATCTCTATCTGTCCACCAACCACCCAACACCCAATTTCCTTCTCCAGAAGCAATAAATGTTAATAGATTTTTCCTGGTCCTGATATAAAGAGCCACTTACTTCCTTTTGTACAACTACACTGTTGTATTCTGTAAATGTTTTCATGAATTACAATTCTTTTAACTACTGCCTAAATGTCAACTATGCTACAGTACATAAGGTGGTATATATAGCATTTTGAACCTAGCAAGTATACCTGCAGGATAACTTATTAGAAATAAAATTTATTGATCAAGAGCAATGTGTGGCTGGGTGTAGTGGCTCAAGCCTGTAATCCCAGCATTTTGGGAGGCTGAGGCAGGCAGATCACTTGAGGTCATGAATTTGAGACCAGACTGGGCAACATGGCAAAACTCCGTCTTTACTAAAAATACACAAATTAGCCGGGTGTGGTGGCACGCGCCTGTAATCCCAGCTACTCAGGGGGCTGAAGCACGAGAATCGCTTGAAACAGGGAGGCAGAGGCTGCAGTGAGCGGAGACTGTGCCACTGCACTCCAGACTGGGCAAAAGAGTGAGACTCCGTCTCACATACATACATTCCATACACACACACACACACACACACACACACCAGCTATGTGCATTTGTACTTTTGATAAGTATTACTGAATTACTCTCCATATTAGTTGTACCAATTTAAAATCCCACTAACAATGTTAAGATTGCCTGTTTTTCCATACCCACGCAAACACAATGTATTATCAACCTTTTGGTTTTTAGTGGAAAACAGGCTTTTTTTTTTTTTTTTTTTTTTTTTTTTTTTTGTGACAGAGTTTCACTCTTTTTGCCCAGGCTGGAGTGCAATGGTGCAATCTCAGCTCACTGCAACCTCCGCCTCCCAAGTTCCGTTCAAGCAACTCTCCTGCCTCAGCCTCCCAAGTAGCTGGGATTACAGGTATGTGCCACCATGCCTGGCTAATATTTTGCATTTTTAGTAGAGACAGGGTTTTGCCATATTGGCCAGGTTGGTTTTGAACTCCGGACCTCAGGTGATTCAATTGCCTCGGCCTCCCAAAGTGTTGGGATTACAGGCATGAGCCACCATGCCCAGCTGAAAATAGGGATAGTTTTAATATGAATTTAATGACATGACTGTGACAGATATTGCAAATATTTTTTCTAAGATTGCATTTGCATTTGTTTTTTGACTTTCCTTATGGCAGTAATGCCACACCAACATTTTCCATTTGTAGGGAATCAAGTTTATCAATTTATTACTTCTATAACTCCTAAGTTGCAAAGGCCTTTTGTAATTAAAGATTATAAAACATTCCCCTATGGCGTCTTAGGTTTTTAATGGTTTTACATTTAAATCTCCGATCCATATGAAATTTATCTCGGTGTAAGTTATGAGGTATGGATCTCAATTTTCTTTTTCCCTTAGTTGGCTACCCTAGTGACCTGTCACAATTCATTGTTCTTATCTAGAAATGCACTTACTTAATTTTTCCATATAAGCTACAAAACTTATTTGTCTGGTTTTTAAAAAAATATCTTTGGGTTCTATTTGGCTTACATTAAATGTATAGTTTAACTTAAGGAAACTGACATTTTCATGAAAAATAAAATTAGTTCTCTATGTACACTACCCCAAAATTTAACTTCAGATGAAGAAAAGGCATAATGTAAAAAATATAGTTATAAATATTTATGTGGAAGAGTACATGTACAAGAATAGCCATGATAATTGTGAAAAAGAATTTTTAGTCTTGCTCTGTCAAGTTTCACAAAGTCATTTGAAAATTTTGGCATGAATTACACTTAATTTATATATTAATTAAGAATGAATTAAATTGATGATACATCTAGAATTCTACTTTTAAAAATATCATTTATCAACATTATGATCCTAAGCAGGGATACTTTTCCCTTCATTTATTGATATTATATCTTAAAAAACAGATAAGTAACTTTAGCTATTTTAAGCATTTTGTTAAAGGCTAAGCTTATTTTGAGTTTTACATTCCCAGATATTATTCTCATTCATTTACTCATTTATCCATAAGTCTCTGGTTCTGTATAGTCCTTTACAGTCCTGAGCATTAGCTCTATTTGCTGCTCAAGGGTTATTTTTAGTAGTATCTACAAAGACTTTTTTTCCCTTGTCTTGATTTTAAAACTATCATAAATATTTAAGGTTGGCTGAAAATTAGGCTCTAAATAAGCAAGGCTTTACTATGACTTCAAAGAATTATGAATAAATAAGCTTCCTCTTATCTGGCAGTTTGAAAATGAGGTCTTCCAGTTTATCTAAAATTTTAGTGGAAAATTCATTAGAAAGATATCAACTTGTGAAGAACAAAATTCAATAAAGTTTCACAACAAAACTAAATTGGACAAATTATTCTATGATAATAGTAGTTATCATAGGAAGGCACTGTTCTAAGTGCTTTACAAACATTAAATAATTGAATCCTCTATTATTTAACAGATACTTTTAGGTATTAGAGTACTGCATGGCCTTCAGGTGAATATCAGCTGCAAATGTATGGACAAGTAGGATCAGAAGGATTTAGGTTAAGAGTGTAGGACATAACAGAGCTTACGATAAATATAAATTGGTCAATTTTATGGTCAGATTTACTATTCTCTCCAACTTTACAAAACCACACAGTAGCTATCAAGTGAAGAATATAAGTTCTGATTTACTAGGTAATATCTTATGCTTTCTTTTAAACCTTATTAGTTTGCCCATAAATCTTATTCTAGAGCCATCCCTAAAAATATACACTCCTAAAACTACACATTAAAAACTGACATCAACACAAAGTCAAATGAATCTTTAGGGGACATCACACAGTTTTGTAAGTGGAAGGGTTACACATAATGAAATATAAAACATGAAGGCTTTATAGGAACTCTAATGAAAGGAGCTGATTTATATACCATGATCTTTTATACTATGATCTTTACTTTTTTTTAGATAAACTAAAAAAAATTTTTTTGAGAAAAGAGTCTCACTCTGTTGCCCAGGCTGGAGTGCAGTGGCATGATCTCCGCTCACAGCAATCTCTGCCTCCTGGGTTCAAGTGATTCTCGTGCCTCGGCCTCCTGAGTAGCTGGGATCACAGGCATGCACCATCACGCACTGCTAATTTTTGCATTTTTCGTAGAGATGGGGTTTCACCATGTTGCCCAACCTGGTCTCAAACTCCGAGCCTCAAGTTATCCACCCGCCTCAGCCTTCCAAAAGTGCTGGGATTACAGGCATGAGTCACTGATGTTGAGAGTAAGACATACTTCCACATTATAGGAATGACTTCTTCAATATAACATTTATTAAAATTCTTCCATAGGCCAAGTTTATAAAGTTGATGTGAATTCAGAAGTATCACAATTTGAGTCATTCTAAAATATTTTTACAACAGGTTAGTTATATTAAGACTCGCCTTAAATTTTAGTTTTATGTATTGCTTATATCTCAAATTAATCTGGTTTTCATTTAACTACTAAAAGACCCATTGAACTTAATTTCAAAAGTTTATTCGTATGTGAAGGGTATGCAGAAACTTTCACACCATTTTAGCAACTTTTCTGAAATGATTTCAAAATGAAAAGTTAAAAAAATAAGGTAGCCACTGTTTACGCTCTATATAGTCAAACAATTGAAAGTGTAGGATGTTTAATGAAGTAATGATATTTACCATAATGCCTATCAGTTATTTTACTCTTAACAAGGCTACTAAAAATAAATATCATTTTCTATTGGTAAATTAAAGATATATCATTCTCTCTGATACTCTCCTTCCAACACACATACTTTAGAACATACAGATTTTGAAAAAACAAACAAACAAACAAAAAACTAGGAATTATACAATGGTACAATCACTTTGGTGTTACCACTGGCAGGTTTTTAAAAAGTAAAACATTTATCAACCCGATGATTAACAATGCCACTCCTAGGTATTTAGCCAAGATAAATAAAAACACACTTTCAAAAAATTATATGGCAGCTTTATGCATGATAGTAACAAACTGGAAACCACCAAAATGACCATTGACAAGTGAATAAAATATATTCATACTCAGCAATAATAAGGAATGAACTACTGATACAACAACAAAGTGGAATGAAAGAACCTGGACACAGAGTATTTTTAGTCTAAGAGGAGCAAAACTAATCTGTGGTGACAGAAATCAGAAAGTGGTGCCTCTTAAGTAGTAGTGATTAAGAAGGACTGAAGGGCCATAAGGACACTCTCTGGAGTAACTGAACTATTCTATACCTCATTGTCAACATATACAATAATTGCATATTGAAAAAATAAAGCATATAAATTATACCTCAACTGAAATGAAAATTATTCTCTTTAAAATACATTTTCTAAATGAATATATAACAGAAACAATAATGGTTCGAGTTTTAACATTTCTATTTTCATGATGCTTACCTGTCTAAGAGCTGATCATGTTTTTCTAAAGCATCCTTTTCAGCCATCACTGCTCGTTCCTTTTCAGTCACAGCATTATCCCTTGCTTCTCGGAGATTTCTAAAATTTAAACATGCATTTCAGTTACTTCAAATGTGTGATTTATCCATGTTCTTTCTTAAAGATGGACTATCTGACAATCTTAAGGACCCATCTGAGAAGTTGGGGACCCAAAGTGTACACTATATAAACCTGCCTGGCTTGATTGAGTGTCTTGAAGTGCGGGATACACCAGTGTAGGTGCAAATATGGTCTATCTCGATATCACATCACCCTTCTCAGCATGGGTCAAAGGATAGGCTAAGCAGTTTGTATATAATTTATGTATTCCTTACCAGAAGCCAATGAGATAGGTGTAATTACTCATATATTATCCACTAGAAAACTGAGGTTTTGGAAGGTTAATAAATGTCCCACAAAATATTTTAAGTAAAAGATATATTGTGGATAATCAAAATAAAAGTGCGGTTTGGGATATGAGCAAAAGAATCGTTGAAATGAAGAACTTTGAAGTCTCAGTTATATAGGAAGGAAAAGGAAGGAAACACAGGTTGACAGATAGGATAAAGCAGAAGGGACAAAGAATTAGAGGTCCTGATAAGATATGACAGATTAAGTCAAAGTGTAACAGTTGTACAAGCAAGATGGAAGACTGGAGAATGGTGATTTGGAGGTAGAACAGAACTTTTCAGTGGCAGAATTTTGGTGGCTAACAAGATAGTGTATGAAAATCAGTATGGCTAAATTAAGTAGAGTTGAGATGAAGGTCAATATTTATGTAGGGCTCAAGGAAGTACGAGGCTAGGGTATTGGAAAAGTCATCTATTTAACAGTTGTGAGGACAGTAGGAAGGAACTGAAATTGATAGAAAAAATACATTTAGTGTCAGTTAAGGGAAGCTGGAAGATAACAATGACTAGTTGGGAAATTACACAGCTAGCCATGAGCTTCCAAAGATCAAAATGTTTGCCTTTTAATCAATATGAAACTTTGAATCAAGAAAAACGCCAACCGTAAGTTTCTTTCAGATAGTCACCTATTTTTTTAAAATCTCCTTCTCTAGCAGTTGCAACATAAATAACAAGAATGTAATACAAATGATTTTGCTCACCTAATCCCTACAAAGCCCTTATGTTGTATTTTATAACCCACTTTATAGCTGAGTAAACTGAAGTTTAGAGAGCTCATGTACCTAGCTCTCAAGTCACACAGTCTAAGAGGACCATAATTTGAATCCAGTTATTTCTTACTCCAAAGCCAGGGCTTTTTACATCATGCCACACTATTCTCATGAAAAACGGGATTGGAAATTATTATTTTTTATTATTCATATAGAATGTGAGTAGGGAGTCGTGAAAGCCATAAAGTTTTAATAACCTTATCTACTGAATATTGGATAGAAATGCTCAGTACTTATACTTGCTATACCAGTACTCAATCTAGTCTTTTGCATGGTGATGTTGTCACAGGATCCTTGGGGTGTCGCTTTGTCAGCTGGAAACCTTTGTGGCCAGTGGCGCCTTTGTCCGAGTTATGCTCAGGCCCACTGGGCTTTTTCCACCCACTCGGCCTCACAGACTGTACTCGGCTTATGCTCTACCAGCCGGGATCCCACACCTGCCGAGGGCAAGCCAAGTGCAGAGCAGCAAGGGGTGCGTGAGCAAGTGAGTGAGTGCGGGGTTCAACCACTGCGCACAGCCGGGCACACAGGCTGTAGTGGGGTAGGCAGCTCCAGGCGCTGGCTCCAGGCTCCCTGTGAGGCTGTGAACGGACAGGCATACTGAAAGTTGCTTCCACTGCTGGCACCGGGGAATGCAGTAGTGCCCGGAAGCCTGGAGATGCCAGGAACTGCAGAGCCCCAAACAGGTGTCAGAGCCCTTGCTCAGGGAGCTCCTAGGTCTGGGCTCCCCAAAGGGCTGCAGCTCTTCTCTCCTTCCCACTTCTCGTCTTATTGCAATGTGGTAAGTGAGGGGCGTGTTTCAGCCCTGTTTGTGTTACGGCTCTTTCAGTCCCACCATTAAGCAGGTCCCAAGTTCTTGTCCTGTGTCCAGGAAGAATGAGGTACAGAGACAACTGGAGCATGAGTAAGGCAAAGAGGTGCTTTATTGAGCGGTAGTACAGCTCTCAGGAGATCCAGAGTGGGTAGCTCCTATCTGCAAGCAGGCCATCCCAATGTCTGCTCAGCTCCTGACTGAGAGGAGACCCACAGTTGGTAGCTCCTCTCTGAAGTCCAGACGTCTGCCAGAGCCCGAGGTTTTTGTGGGCTTCAGTGGGGAGGAAGTACATAGGTGACAATAGGTAGGCCGGGGGAAAAAAGTACCGTAAGTTGTCACTCTGTTCTGTGAAACTGGTGGCACAGCTCCCATGCTCCAGGCCACTCCTGGCTTGAGGTGGGGCTTCACCGGGGACACACTCCTTTCTGTCCAGGAACCTGCCTGCCTCCTGCCACCATCAACCAGCTGTAACCCGGCGCCTGGGCTGGAGTGCCAAAGGGCACCTGCAGGCCTGCACCAAGCCGCCGTCATCCCCCACTTTGGCTGGTCTTCCTCCCGTGCTTGTCGGTGTCCAAAGTCTGGAGGACGCCGAGGTGGCAGAGGGCTGGGGTGTCAGCACTGCCCCAAGAGCGGGCACACCTGCAACAGTTCCCAGGCTTGGCCTCAACTTTGCCCCGAAATCACAGTGGGCGCTGGGAGTAGGGAGAGGCCAGGCAGCCGGAACAGGCCTTTCTGAGCCTGCAGGGGAAGAGGGCTCCCTAGGCTGACGAGAGCGAAGGAATGCCTGGGTCCGCAGTTGCGGCTGGGCCGCTGCAGCAGCGCCTGGGAGGGCTCCTGCCTCTCCAACTCGAAGGGGTCTGGGTTTCTGCCTGTTTCTGGCTCCTGCCAGCTCAGTGGAGCATGCAGCCCTGGCCGTGCCTGCCCCACTGCAGCTGGCATCTTTACAGCAGTTGCTCCAGATAGGCCACTGCTGCCATCAATATTAACAACAAATTTAAAAATTTAAAAATGTCAACCATTAGAGATTTGTCAGTAAAACAGTTTATAAGCCAGAAATAAAACAGTTTCTTGTTGGAGTACAGGTAACTCTTATTGAAAAGAAAATAAACTACTTTTGTGGGTTATTATATAAGCAGAAGTACATTCTAAAGTAGCTGTCAAAAAATGACATATTGTTATTTTCTGATGCCATCCTGATTGCAACAACCTTCAAAAATAATCTATTCTCAAACTGAAACATGAAAAATTAATGTTAAAGATAGAATAAAATTCTCAAACTATATTAAACATTTATATATTTTTCATTTCTAAATGATCTAAATATTTTAGTCAGTAAATCACCACAAACTGGTTTCAATGTTCATTTCTCAAATATAGCCTCATTATTCTATATGTTATTTTGGCAGCAGAATTACAAGTAGATCACATTTACAGGACTAATGAATCACGAATGCTCAATTGGTAGATGGAGACGCATCAGTCCCTGACATTTCCTTTCTTGCAACAATGGACATTAGAAATGAAAACAAGACACACGGAATGAAATAAAACCTAGAACAAGCTAACATCAGGGCTTGTGAAAGGAGGTATGATTAGAGGGTACTATGTTAAGGCATGTTGAAGTATGATTAGAGGGTACTATGTGAAGTGCTATGTTAAGGCATAAACAAAATTCTATGGCCACAAAGAGGAGTTGGTTATTCTTTACTGGAGTAAGAGAGGTAGGTGAATAAAGTGAAACACTTTTAAAAAGTGACATGTAAGTTGGGCCTTGAAGGACAAATAGGTAAAGCAATTCAGAAAGAGAAAACAGAAATGAACTGGGGAATGGACCAGAAGAAGCTAAGGCTTCTACCAATAGGTCCTCTCACGGGTGTTTGTGGGTAACATTTCTGTGTAATCCCAATCTCCTTATCAAGTACCACACCTTCCATATCCAGTCCATAACCTGCATTCTTTAGCAAAAAGCAGCATAATTCCTTATAACAAATACTTCCTCTAATATTACCAATTCACAGGTTTCATATGAAGTCTGAGAGAGATAAACTGAATGTATTCTTCCACTGACAATAATAGCAATAGCATACTGTTTACCATGTGCCAGAAGCCGTTCTAAGCACTTTACATATCATAACTCATTTAACTGTCACAACGATCCCACAAAGCAGTTGTATCATTACCTCCATTTTACAAATGATAAGACTAAAACACAAAGAGGTTAAGTTTTAGCTTAAAGTCACACAAGAAGTATGCTACGGAGCCCAAATGTGCACCCAAACAATTTGGCTCCAGAGTCTGTGGTGTGAATCATACTACGCTGCCTCTTAAAATTTCCTTTGCTTCACAGATGTTTTCTCCTTGAGAAATTCTGACACTATTAGATTTATATCACATGACCACCTCAAGGCACCAATAGATGTGAAATCAAAATAAGCCTTGAAAGAATTGTGAATATATTATACATTAGCTTTTATGGCCCACAGTATGTAACATGCTCTTTAAAAAATAAACTGTTTGATAAAAAGCTAGATGTATTCCTTCCACAGGTAAGACAGTAACTTTCATATAACTAATAAATAATCCATTTCTAAATGTTAAATGCATTAGAAAATATAACAGAAATACAATTATGGAACAAATTACAGGAATTCAAATGTTCTTCAAAAGAGAAACTTGAAAAATTGATAGAAGCTATCTGCAGCGTGTACAAGCTAATGAAGTTCAAGTTTTAGAAGTCCAAACCAAGTGTATAATCAAATGTAATTATAACAAAGAAAATGTTTCAAAATACAAAAATCTGAATATATCATCCTTAAAATACCTGTATAAAGTTAACATTAGATTCCAACACTGTGTTTTTCATCATTCTTTCATGTTGTTTCCTAGCAACTCTATGTATCTCCCATATTCACATACGTATTTCTCCCATCCACCCTATGTTGTTTTGGAGACATACTGAAAGACTGAAGAAAAGAAATCTTAATACTGTGTGAAATGCAAAGGGAAAGTGAGGATCCTACTTTTATAACTAGAGTGTTCAAATAATGTATTTTTCAACCTGGAGCACTTTTTAGAATAAAAGAGGGTGCTACTAAAAATTATGCCAGAACAGGCATAAATCAGTACTTTCATAGACAAACCAAGAGATATGGTTAATTAAATTGTAACATTCAAATGAGAAACTTAAAGAGTTAAGTTCTTAATCATTTACTTAAAGGTTTTAATATTCTAATAAAATAGACATAGTTCATACACAATATAGTGCCATTTGTACAGCAGATAATTTAATATACAGAAGTTTATTCAACAGTAGCTCACAACTGAAACTTGAAAACCTCATTATAAAACATTCATAACAACAGGGTAGAATGTATTTTCCTACTACTAGATGATAAATTTCACAGTACCAATAGGCTAAATCTATATTTATATCTGAAAAGTGGTAAGAAAAATGTCACGAGAAAAACTTTAGGAATCTTTGAAATTCGAACAGTATCAAATCAAAGTTTGGCAATGCGAGGAGTACGTCTCAGCCTGAATAAACATCCCTAATGCCTCAGAACTTAAAATTTACCAAACATAAATAGTGAAAAAACAAAAACAAACAAACAAAAAACCATGGCTGTCAGAAGAGCTCAGTAGGTGTAACTAAGCAATCTGAACTCTTCCTTCTGTCTTCATGTAAAAATATTTTTGGCTAATAGAAGTAAATATATTTTTCTAGTTAGAACAACAAAGGATTAAAATAGGCTGTTTTATATGACAGGCTTATTTATAGGAAAAGTGTTTGAATTTACTGTCTCTATCTCCAGTGTCTTCCTGGACACAACATAAAACTGCTCATTTCCATATCTGATGCCTTTGATTTTAAGATGGCATAAAATAGAAGGGTTGCATGTACATTATGTTGTTTCTATTCAATGACTGGTAGTTTTACCTTTATCATAGATGACTGAAAAGTTAATAAGTAGGACATAAAAATGAAATAAGCAAAGTGGAAATCTTATTTAATAAAATTTCTTGGGAGAAGCTACACATTTTAAGAGTAGAAACTTTTTGAGATCATTGTTGACTCAAAATGCTACACTTTCCTATCCTTTTATTATAGTTGGTGCCTTGGTTTAAAAGTTTGTGTCCTCCAAAACTCAAGTTGAAATTTAACTGGCATTCTAACAGTATTAAGAGGTAGGACCTGATAATGGTGATTAGGCCATGAGAGTAGGACTGGTGCCATTATAAAAGGGTGGGTTTGGCTCCCCCAGCTCTATCTCCCACCTTCTTGCCTTATGCCATGTGATAATGTAGTGAGAAAGCTCTTGCCAGATGCCAGCACGTAGATATTGCACTTACCAGCCTCCAGACCTGTGAGCCAATAAACTTCTGTTCACTATAAATTACCCAGTCTCAGGTATCCTGTTATAGCAGCATAAAATGGACTGAAGACAGTTGGTGCTCAAGCAGATTTCTGTTTGTTTGTTTCTAGCTATGAAAACTTAGGCACAAAGTAAACACCAAATCCAAATTATGGTTGAAAAATTATAAAAAAATTTAAGTACAAAAATGCAAAATATTTGCTTAAATCCATTAATGTGCTAAGGTTTACAAAGTAGCTGACAGGATAAAAGGTAACCAGAATGAATCTGGTAGATGGTTAACTGAGTGACTACTATATAATCTGTCACTACACTCAGTCCTGATCAAATCCATTATAAACCTTTGAATAGGTTTTCATCTACAGCCACCTAATTTCTAAAAAGTAGTACCAATTCATTCTTTCATTCAATAAATATTATGTATACTGAGCATTTACTGCATACCAGGCACTGGTACTTGGGAGTCCAGGACTGAACGATACATGAAAACTCCTACTCTCATGGAGATCACATTGTAGTAGGAAAAAAACTGCAAAGTAAATGACTATGTAGTATTTTGATAGATTGTAAGCGCTTTAAGGAAAAACAAAGCAAAGACAACATAGAACAAAGTCAGAAAAGACCACAAGAACAGGTGTATCATCAGGAGTAGATGGTTAAGTAGTGGAAACTGTGAATACAAAGGACCTGAGGTAGGAGCACGCCTACAGGTAAAAGAACAGGAGGCCAGCATGACTATGCGAGTAACCAGAAGAAAGTCCTAAATGAAGATAGGGTAACTGAATACTGATCAGGTAGTATCACAGGCCAATGTAATCATTTAAAGTTTTACTAAGTTTAATGATGGGGAGTCTTTTTATTTGAGTAGAGGAGTGATCCAACTTGACTTATCATTTAACAAGAACTGTGCTAAGAGACTGAAGAAGGCAAGGAAGAAAGCTGGGGACCGCTTAAGAGGCTACTGCAGTAATTTTTAGGCAAGAGATAATGGTGACTTGAACCAAGGTAATATGCATGAGATAGATATCATAAATCCAAAAGGATTTGCTAATAAACAGAATATGGAATGTGAAAAAAGATGACTTCAGGTTTTTGGTCTGGGCAAGTGGAAGAATAGAGCTGTCTTTAATTGAGCTGGGTGAGACTGAAGGTGGAGCAGAATTAGGAGGTAGAATGGAACAGAAATTTGCTTCTGAACATATTAGGATGCATATTATTAATAGATAATCAAGTGGAAATGCCATGGAGGCAGCTGCAAAAGTTGTCAAGAAGATGAGGAGGAATCAACAAAGAGAATGAGTAGGTACAGCTAATGAGGAAGAGAAAAATTTATAGTGTGTGACACTATGGAAGCTAAAGAATGTGTTCCCAGGAGTAGGGAGTGATCAACTGTGTTACATACTGCTAGTAAGGTCAAGAACAGTAAGAACAGAATATGACTACTGGATTTAGGCAACATGAAGATCTTAGGGGCTTTGGTAAAAACATCTTTGTTGGAGTAGTATTTGGGAGCGGGGCAAAGGCTTGATAGTGGATATGAACAGACACTTCTCAAAAGAAGACATTTATGTGGCCAACAAACATGAAAAAAAGCTCATCATCACTGATCATTAGAGAAATGCAAATCAAAACCACAATGATATCATCTCACGCCAGTCAGAATGGTGATCATTAAAAAATCAAGAAACCATAGATGCTGGTGAGAAGCAGGAATGCTTCCACACTGTTGGTGGGAATGTAAATTAGTTCAGCCATTGTGGAAAACAGTGTAGCAATTCCTCAAGGATCTACAACAAGAAATACCACTTGACCCAGCAATCCCATTACTAGGAGTATACTAAAAGGAATATAAGTCACTCTACTATAAAAAGACACATGGACACGTATATTTATTGCAGCACTATTTACAATAGCAAAGGCATGGAACCAATCCAAATGCCCATCAATGATAGACTGGATAACGAAAATGTGGTACATATACACCATGGAATACTATGCAGCCATAAAAAGGAATGAGATCATGTCCTTTGCAGAGACATGGATATGAAGCTAGAAACCATCATCCTCAGCAAACTAATACAGGAACAGAAAACCAAACACTACATATTCTCACTCATAAATGGGAGTTGAACAATGAGAACACACAGACACAGGGAGGGGAACACCACACACTGGGGCCAATTGGGGGTTAGGCGGCAAGGGGAGGGAAAGCATTAGGACAAATAGCTAATGCATGTGGGGCTTAAAACCTAGATGACCCACTGATAGGTGTGGCAAACTACCATGGCACCTGTATACCTATGCAACAAGCCTACACATTCTGCACTTGTGTCACAGAACTTAAAGTAAAATAAACTTAAAAAAGAAAAGAAAAATAAAGGCCTCTTTGCCAACTTCAAAAATTATAAATGCTTGTCTGAGAATGGTGGCTCACACCTGTAATCCTAGCACTTTGGGAGGCTGAGGTTGGGGGGAGGATCACCTGAGCTCAGGAGTTCAAGACTCAGCCTGGGCAAAACAGTAAGACTTCGTGTGCGTGTGTGTGTGTGTGTGTGTATGTATGTATATGTGTGTGTGTGTATGTGTATACATAAAATTATAAACGCTTTTATAAAGTTCTAATGATCCATACTCAGCCCTCAAGCATGGAATATGGTTTACAAATTCTCTTAAAAGACAGAGTTTCTTCACTGTTCTCAGCAAACTAACACAGGAACAGAAAACCACAACACTGCATGTTCTCACTCATAAGTGGGAGCCAGACAATGAGAACACATGGAAACAGGGAGGGAAACATCACACACTGGGGCCTGTCAGGGGGTGAAGGGCTAGGGGAGGGAGAGCATTAGGAGAAATACCTAATGTAGATGATGGGTTAATGGGTGCAGCAAACCACCACGGCATGTGTATACCTATGTAACAAACCTGCATGTTCTGCACATGTATTTTGGAACCTTAAATATAATAATAAAAAAGACAGAATTTCTATTTTAAGTAAATTACGTTCAAAAATTATAGTTCTGATGGGAAATCTTTGATCAGTTTACATAGCCCTAACCAGTTAAATGGGAGTGTGCACTGCATTGCAGTCAAATGTATCTAGTTTTTACTAACAAAACATTTGTAATAATCACAGAAAAGTCACAGTTGATGTCTCAATTTCCTTACTTGTAAAATAGGGATATTAATACCTAAACTTCATAAAATGTGTTTGATTCTTTTCTACAATGTATGTGAAGTGTTGAGTACAATGCTTGATGCATAAGTACTCAATAAATAATAGCTATGGTTAGTATGCTACCTAAATATGAAAATGTAAATTAAAATGTAATGTTCATTTAAAGGTTGATAATTACAGCAATGTTTCCTCAAATTTTTTATTGTATAAAATGAAAGTGATACTATTTTTAATGGCATCCTAGTGAAAACACAGAAGACTGTTGGAGGGCCTTCAGCAGCTTAGGGTTCCTTCTACTACTGTGAGGGCTAAGGGGAGTGAAATCTGGGGCACAGCAGAGAAACATCTCTAGTAAAAAGCTGTGTGATCTCAGATAAGCACTTTTGAGCTTGGTCAGGGCTGCCACATCTGTAAAAGATCAGAAATTAGGCCAGGCGCGGTAGCTTATGCCTGTAATCCCAGCACTTTGGGAGGCTGTGGGAGGCTGAGGTGGGTGAACTCCCGAGGTCAGGAGTTCCAGACCAGCCTGACCAACATGGCGAAATCCTGTCTCTACTAAAAGTACAAAAATTAGCTGGGCGTAGTGGCGCATGTCTGTAATCCCAGTTACTTGGGAGGCTGAGGCAGGAGAATCACTTGATCCCGGAAGGCAGAGGTTGCAATGAGCCGAGATCGTGCCATTGCACTCCAGCCTGGACGACAAGAGTGAAACTCTGTCTCAAAAAGTCTGCAATCTGGAGCTAATGGCCATGCCTTATCACCAATCACTCCGAGACTACTGAGGTAGAAAAGCTGGAGTCATTCCTGGGGTTCACTTCTTGTCAATCACCAGATCTTGCCAATTCTCCTACCTATTCTTTACATTCAACCGTCTTTCTCTTTCTATTTCTCATTTTCATCACCTAAACTGTGCAACAGCCTCCTACGTGATCTCCCTGCTTCTAGGCTTTCTTCAACTATAATCCACCCCGCATTGCAACCGTAGTCATAAAAAATGAGTAAGTCATGTTTCCGTCCTACTATAAAACCTCTGGACATTCTCCACTGACACCAGAACCTTTAAAATCTGGCCCAATCTTACTTTACCAGCCTCTCCCACCACACAACGAACTACACCACAAAGGTAAATCTAAATTCCTATGCAACCTGAACTTACCTTGCTTCATATCTGGAACCCTACAGAGCTTGAAAATTTTAAGTATTATTAACCAAGTAGTGAACACATGTTGTAAACATCTACAGGAGTAAAGAATATAGTTAACAATAAAAGATAACTACTAATAAAAATTAATTTAAAATATTTGAGAAGATGCTGAGAGAGTTGTCTGCAGAGCCATATACTTCAAGAATTATCTAACTGAAAAGACAAAGTAATTATTTAAATTTTTCCGTAGAAGAACTTAAAACATTATAGAGCTATCTGGTAAGATATGAACAAAAGAGGTTTGTTTATGTGCTCAAGCACTAATGAGGACATACACCTTTAAAATGATGAATGGAACCTCTGAACAATAGTTAAATTCACCATTGTAATATGTTACATATACTCAAAGAACCTTTGTAAATAGATTCAAGATTCAAAGTTGTTTAATATCACTCTAAGATTCTACACAAATTTCAAGTTTATATCATTAAAGTTTCTTCTTGAGTACTTTTGGAAGATAAATTGTGGTCAAGATGGTTTTTATTGATATGGCAGGAAAATAAAATCACTAAAGCAATACTAATTGTTGCACTTAAAAACATCTTTTCAATCTCTTTTTCTCTACTGCCTACCCCTTTTCAAACAATTGTAAAGCTATTTCAGTTTCCAGAGTCCGTACTGCACTGAGCATAATGAATGCCTCTAATCTTATCTTTTTTATAGCACCACTCACAATAGCTCTTTCTGTGTTTACAGTAACAAGACCACCTTAAATAAAAGTAGTTTTACTTTATGGAAAAACTTTATCAGCTGAATTTATCTCCCTTTACCTTATTATCTCATAACCTAATTAGGAAACATAAGCTAGCCATCTTATGCAGAAATTTAGACAGAAAAGAATGGCATGTAGACCCTCTACGTCTATATCATGTCATTTAAGAAAACTTGTTAAATGCTATGGAGATAAACACTTAAGAATATATATTTTGTATTAGTATCTTCTAATGATAAATAATCCCATAATATTATCAGTTGACTTTTATATAATGGTGATTTTCCTTAAATTGTCAACATAATAGATAAAAACATTTTCTTCAAGTATTCTACATAGGCACAAGGTACCAAAATAACTCATTTATGTCTATAATTTATAATGTACTTTTTGCATATATTATCTCATTTAGAAGTATTATTAGTAGTTATTATTATTTTTTGAGACAGGGTCTCACTTCAGTTGCCCAGGCTGGAGTGCAAATGGCATGATCTTGGCTCAGTGCAACCTTGACCTCCCAGGCTCAGGTGATCCTCCCACCTCAACCTCCTTAGTAGGACTACAGGCCTGTGCCACCATGCCTGGCTAATTTTTTTGTATTTTCACTAGAGATGGGGTTCTGCCATTTTGCCCAGCCTGGTCTCAAACTCCTGGACTCAAGCAATCCATCTGCCTGAGCCTCCCAAAGTGTTGGTGTTACAGGTGTTAGCCACCACGCCTGGCCTATTAGCTCATTTTATAAAAGAAGAAATTAAACTTCAGGAATATTAAGTGACTTATCCATTGAGCTAATAAGTGGTAGAATCAGGATCAAGTTCAGTCTTTTGATCCAAATCTCTTTCGTAATACACTCCCACTCATGGAATAATGTCTTATTTCCAAATGCATAAGAGGGTCCATAACATTTCTGTCACATAATACCTACTAAGCAATAAGTTATTAATATAATACATCTCAGCACTGTAGTAGTACCTTTCATTCATTTCCCACAGCTCCAAAGTGGAATTTTAGGTAACTAGAATATACAGAAAAGACAAAGAGCCTAATTCACAAACTGGACCAAAGCATTCATACATATTATAATTTCAGCTACAGTATGTTTGATATATCTAAATATCCAAGTTCCCTCTTGGTTTATAATTGCCCTTTTCTTAGTCTTTATATCTTCTACTCTCTTTCTTTTCTCTCAATACTTTAACTTCAAGAACTACTGGAATGACTACAGGTCAGATACCAAGATTGGATAGAGTAAGTTCCATGTGCCTTTTCCATATTAAAAAATAGAAAAGAAAAAGTATTCTTTTAACATCCTCTGATGTATAGAAAGAAAATTAAAATACATTTCACTAATCATCATTTCAGTTTCTTTAGAAAATGTTTATTGGGGCTGGGCATGGTGGCTCACGCCTGTAATCACAGCACTTTGGGAGGCCGAGGCAGGCAGACTACCTGAGATTAGGCATTTGAGACCAGCCTGGCCAACACAGGCTGGATGTTGGATGGATGAAACCCCATCCATACTAAAAATATGAAAATTAGCCGGGCGTGGTGGTGTGCACTTGTGATCCCAGCTACTCAGGAGGCTGAGACAGGAGAATCTCTTGAACCCAGGAGGCGAAGTTTGCAGTGAGCTGAGATCACATCACTGTACTCCAGCCTGGGTGACAAAGCAAGACTCCGTCAAAAAAAAAAAAAAAAAAAAAAAAAAGTTTATTGGGGGAGAGATAAGGAGACCAAATATAAATATGCAAGTGTAAGTACTTCATCCATTTCAACTCATTGTAACAGCACACTTTGATAAAATACCAGTAATTAACATAATCATACATCTCAGGCCAAAGCAAAAGATTAATTTACCTAAACACACACACACAACCCTAAATGTGTAAACTTATGAATTTCATGTTTTATAACAGGAAATATTAAAATTCGTTCTTTAGCCATTTTAAGTTCAACGATTTCAAAAGAAATAAATTACAATTTATTTTTTACTGTGTGGAAGATTAGTATGATACAAGCTCTAACTACAGTTAAATCTCCCGTAATGAAGAAACTATGATCCCCAAAGATTCAGTAACATAAAACAAAGGGTTGGATTACTGTGAGATTAAAACGATAAAGGCAAGCCTGTACAACTAGCTAGTTAGGTGTCTTGGGCAATTCAAATTCATCTGGGCTCAGGCTGCAATTTGGCACCACCTGGTGGCAACTGTCCACTCTAGCCTCAGTGTACATCCGATCAGTTCTGAGTCCTGTGGCTGGCTGGGGCATCCACAGGGCAGTCCCAATCCCAGGAATCGCCTGGTTAGGTAGTGTCCATTCTGATGTGGATAGGGGGCCAGAAGAACACTGGAGACAAGGACATCTGCTTTCAGTTTTCCTACTTCCAGAAACGGCTCTGTTGGTTGTTTCCCCACACAGCCTTACCAACCTACCCCTACCAACCACATTTATGTTACAATGGGATAAACTTTAAAGATTTTTTTTTAAAGAACAGCAAAAACCTAAAAAAATTAGGAAATTTTCAAGAAGATTACATACCAAAGTTTATATGGCTATGTGGATTGCTTAGGAATAACAATAGAAAGTTCCCATACATTTTAAAGTTATTGTATCAGTCAACAAAAGCCTATTAAATCCACAACAGAATTGAACCACAGAACCAACAGTACTTATTTGTAAAATAGAAATAATACTATCTATATCACAGGCCTCTCTAATCGCCAGATCTTTCTCTTGAGGTTTAGATTCTTCTACAGTCAACTCTTTTATTTGTATATCCCACAGACACTTCAAGTGAAACAACTAAATTGATCATGTTTTCCTATTAAAGCTTTGTATTTTCTAGTGTTTTAAAAACTGTATCACTACCTATGCAGCTGTTTAATTCAGAAACCTCGCTGACATCCTTAATGAGTTCTCATCCCACCAATCCTATCTAGTCACTGAGTCCTGTTGGCTCTATCTCCTAGATAATTCAACTTGGCCCATTTCTCTCATCTTTACTGCTACTAATCCAGTTCCATTATCACCTTTCATCTGGATAATGGAAATAACCTCTAAAAGTAGAGCCTCTCTAACAGGCTTATGCCATTCCAATCTATTCTCTACATTACAGTGATCTCTGGATATAAAATCAGATCATTTCATGCCTCTTCTTAAAATCTTTTAATTGTTCTCCATAGGTCTTACATAATGGTCCAAATGCATTCTTTGGGCCCATTTGCTGCTTCTCTTTCATCTCTTTTAACTCCCTGCCTCTCAGGCTATCCTTCAGCCATACCGAATTAATTTGTTCAAAAAGCTTAATTTTATCCTACTTTCCGGCTTTTATATATGCTATATATTGATTCTCCCAATTCCCTTTCCTTCCTTAATTCATAGTGTTAAAGCAAACTAAATATGGCCTTAAGAAAGATTCTGTACTTCTATATTTGAGTCTTTATTGATGAACTGCAATCTAACTTAATAGGCAGACAAGATAGAAAACCTAACTTGGGGGTATGTTCCTGGAACAACAGCTGAATCTTGGCCAACCCCAGCAGCCATACTTCAACCATTCATACACTGCTGAGTGTTCAAATAAGTTAAACATCAACCTATAACCAATCCAGCTGTTTCTGTATCTCACTTCTGATTTCTGTATGTCACTTTACTTTTTTTGTCTACAAATTTGTTGTGACCACGAGGCACCCCTGGAGTCTCTCTGAATCTGCTGTGATTCTGGAGGCTGCCTGATTTGCAAATCATTCATTGCTCAATTAAACTTTAAATTTAATGTGTCTGAAGTTTTACTTTTAATAGTAGTTTCAGTCAAAAGGGGCAGTTCTTCATTTGTGAAGTCTTCCCCAATTCCTTCCAATACTAGGTTAGATACACAGATGGTCTCATCTTTTATCCTATCATTTTGTCCACCATCATCATAACTTAGGATAATTGTTTCTCTATTTGTCTTTACCCTCCATTAGACTACCAGCTTTGTGAAGACAAAGGTCACCACTATCTATGATGTCTAGCATTTAGCTGGCATATGGTAGGTTTCAATAAATATTTGCAAAATACATTAATTTGTCGCTCTGGAAATTACATCAGGGTGCAAATGTAAAACTTTCCAACATAAAGCTTAGCATATAATAGGTAAATACCTCTTCTTTTAGTCTGCATTTTGAACTCTAAGAGCAAGTAAATCACAAGGTACAGGATCCTCCTTTCTAATGTAGGGCTGGGATGAAGTAAAATTTTGCCAAAGATAAAGAATGTCTTTGGAATTCTCTCTCCAATCTCTTAATAACTCTGCTGCCCTAAGCATGTACATTCATAAAACTGTCATACTTTTGTTATGAACATGAAGGGACAACTAAGTGCAAAAGCAAATGAATCTTAAAATCATAAGGTTACGTGAAGAAGCCACAAAAAATATATATGTATACAGCATAATTCCATTTATATAAGATACTAATATAATATGAAAAACTAAACTATATTGTGTGGAGATGTTTATTTACTGGAAACACAGATAATAAAAGTATAAGGAGAAGCAAGGAAGTTATTAGCATAACAGAATAGCAGTTATGGAAGAAAGGAGTTAAGCAGAAAGAGTCTCAAGGACATTTCTGTAGTGCTGCATTATTCTCCTTCTTTATAATTATTTATTTAATGAACATTAGGAAATTTTCTCCGAACATCTTTTATTTTATACACATACATACAAACATATATGGTCAAAAAACAGAACAATCATAACATAGTAACTAAAGTAAAAAATAATGCTATTTAAAGAGTGGTCCAATATTTCTTTGAGCTACTTGGAACAATTATTTTCTCAGGATTCAACATATGAAGGCTACCTTAGGACTTCAAAAGCCTTATTCACAGAAAAGACTATGGTGCTCCTACTAGTAATTCGACATTCAAATATTAAAATATAAACTAAGTGTAAACAAATGCAGAAGTGTTATTTTTTCCAAGATAAAAAATGTTATTTTAAAAATTAATATGTCAAAACATTTTTTAAGAACATGTATACTTTCTCCTGGTATGCGTACGTATTTGCTGGTGCCTAAAGCATATTTTTAGTTTGTCTACTGCTAAGATAGTACTGAATGATCACTTAGAATTTTCATATTTTGAAATTCTTTGCTATTTTCATTGAAAATATAATCCTAGATTATAAATGACATAATTATTTTAAAGCTCAAATAAGAGAAGAACAAGAAAAAACAGAAGAGTATAATCACAAAGTATTTGTTGAATGCACAAATGAATGATTTATTTTGCATTCAGTGAAGTTCATGTTAATTTCCTTTGGCATATACTTCTAATGCAGACTTTCAAAAAAGATCAAACAGGTAGAAAAGATCTATGCAAGCCAAATTTATGAGGAAAATAATAATCTGATTTTCAGGAAAGTCATTTTTATGACTTTCTACTAAGTCATATTTAGCAAAAATCCTAAAAAAGTTCTGTCATAAACTGTATATCTACTCTCTTATCATCACAAACATTTTTACCCAAGAACAAAGAAACCCAAGAACAAAATCATACCCCTCAGAGGCAATAGCATAAACATCTCTACCAACCTGCTACATTAAATAACAATTTAACAGTAATTTAAAAAATATCTTTGCTAATTTATTACCAAAGGATGATTCTACATATATAGTTTTTATAGTAGTAGCCAACTTATAAATACTATAATACAGCAGCTTTTTTCTCTGGAATTGAGGGGTGGACGTACCAAATTTTCTGCTACTATATTCCTAGTAGAAATGACATGTTACAATGCTATTACAGATTAAGTCTGATTTAAAGCCTTGCCGACAACAATCAAAATATCATATAAGCAAATCAGTGCTGATAAACTAGTATCACAAGTCAATTTCAAAATAATTTTCTTATTAAAATATAAACTTTCAAAAACCACTCTATAACAATGCATAAAAATATCTGCCACTGAAATAAATAGTATTTATTTTTCCCGAATTCTGCCAATCACTAACCAGGTGAGCCTAATATTTACTGATCTAAAAGTAACTGCATGAATGAAAGTGATATTACTTCAGGATTACCTAATATGACATCTTTCACAGCCAGCAGCTAAATGAGGCATGTGTATATTTCAAATAACTATTCTAGTTTTAAAAAGTTTCCAGGAGAAATTGTTGGTATAATACAGGAAGAACTGGTATCTCAGTACTCTTTACTTTTCATCTGTCTTCAATCTGAACTGAAGCAAATGCAAAAAGAGAAGTCACTAGTGTAAAAAAAAGACATAACAGGAGGCCGAGCACGGTGGCTCATGCCTGTAATCCCAGCACTTTGGGAGGCCGAGGCAGGTGGATCATGAGGCCAGGAGATCGAGACCATCCTGACTAACACAGTGAAACCCCATCTCTACTAAAAATACAAAAAATAGCCGGGTGTACTGGCAGGCGCCTGTAGTCCCAGCTACTCAGGAGACTGAGGCAGGAGAATGGTGTGAACCCAGGAGGCGGAGCTTGCAGTGAGCCGAGATCACACCACTGCACTCCAGTGCAGTGAGACTCCATCTTAAAAAAAAAAAAAAAAAGACATAACAGGAATAACAGAGCAAAAACGTTAGTCTAGTAAATCTTGTTCTAAGACTTTACAACTTTCACGTTCTCATTATATTTAGATTTCTATTTATGACAAGTTTTCTTTAATGTATTCAAAAAGACATTATATAATAGAAATAGCATTTAATTTCAATAAAGCTTCTGTAACCTCCCAAGATAAATAAGATACCACACAAGCATTTTGTTTTTTACCTGTTTTCTCGTTCATACATTTCCCTAGAGGCATTTCGAAGTTGATCAATTTCTTGGTTGGTTTTCAATCTGATTTGTTCTAGTTCATCATGTAGTTTATTTTCATATTCTGTTTTATAATGGTCTCTGAAGGAGACAAAAGGAACAACCATAAATTTTCTTTTGAAACAAATAGGCTTTTGTACTCTATATAAGATTTTAATACCTTTCATCGAGTATGCTCTATAAACTATGTTACCTGAAAAACTTAACTATTATGTATAAAATTTTATAATTCCTAAAAATACTGTTCCTAACTAGTATGATCTAAGATTTCAACCTGTTAAACATTATTTTCCAAAAGACTTAATTACTATATGAAAACTTAGTAATTCATGTGGGATAACTATTCATCTTCCAAAACACTTTTCTAGTAGTTTTAATGCATATGGTTGAAGCTTATTTTAAAATTGAGAATGTCCTTCATTTAAAAATAAGAATCTGGTAGGATGATGTTGAGAGATGAATAATATTACAAAAATATAAAAATGAAATGACTCTGAGTCTATGAATCCTTTGCTTCCAAGCATGACAACCACAGCCACACCAGGATCTTTTAGCCAAGTCAAAGTATTATACAGGGTATGAAAAACTACTACAGGCTAGGAAAAAATTATGAATCTGTGAACTCTTTAAAAGTAAAATTTACCTTTACCTTTAAGGTAAAATTTGTTGTGTTTTAGTATTTTTTCTTTTTTTCTTAAAGAGATAATGCCTTGCTCTGTAACTCAGGATGAAGTACAGTGGCGCATTAATCATGTAACCCTGATCTCCTGGGCTCAAGCCATCTTCCTGCCCCAGCCTCCCGAGTAAGCAGGACTACAGGTGCTTGACATTGTGCCTTGCTAATTTAAAAACTTTTTTTATAGAGACAGGATTTTCTATGTTGCCCAGGCTGGTCTCAAACTTCTGGCCTCGAGCAATCCTCTGGCCTTGGCCTCACAAAGTGCTGGGATTACAGGTGTGAGCCGCTGCACCCAGCATATTTGTTTTTGGTATGTTGATAAGAATAATTCAAGGGTTATAAAAGTTATTAGTATTAAGGTACTTTAGTAACTTCTACACATCTAGTAGAAGAAAGAAGGCAGGACCAAAACATAGGGAGTCTCATTGAAGGGCATATAAGTTAAAACAGAATGTGATACTACCTCCTCATAATTCTTTTACATTTCACATAGGAAATCATTAGCATACTGAGATTTTCTTCCAAAATATACTTCTATAGAGATACTTTCATACTTTCCTTTAAAACATACTTCCATAGAGATATTAGTCATAGGAATTTAAAAAATTATGTCACAAATAAAAAAAGTCATAGCATATATTTATCTATCTAAAAGAAATAGGCTTTTGGTATTGCTGAAAAAAGCCACAGTGTCTTTTAAAAAACCAACTAGAAAGGAATATCATATAAGAAAATAAAATAGACAGATAAAACCCCCATCTCCCTGGGACAGAGCACCTGGGGAAAGGGGTGCCTGTGGGTGCAGCTTCAGCAGACTTAAATGTCCCTGCCCAACAGTTTCTGAAGAGAGCAGTGGATGTCCCGGCACAGCGTTCAAGCTCGCTAAGGGTCAGACTGCCTCCTCAAGTGGGTCCCTGATCCCCATGTATCCCAACTGGGAGACACCTCCCAGTAGGGGCCAGCAGACACCTCATACAGGAGAGCTCTGGTTGGCATCTGGCAGGTGCCCCTCTGGGAAGAAGCTTCCAGAGGAAAGATCAGGCAACAATCTTTGCTGTTCTGCAGCCTCTGCTGGTGATACCCAGGCAAACAGGGTTGGCAGTGGACCTTCAGCAAACTCCAGCAGGTCAGCAGCAAAGGGGCCTGTCAGAAGGAAAATTAACAGAAAGGAATAGCACGTCTACTCAAAGACACTCAAAGACCCATCTGAAGGTTACCAACATCAAAGACTAATGGTAGATAAATCCACAAAGATGGGGAGACACCAGTGCAAAAAGGCCGAAAGTTCAAAAAACCAGAATGCCTCTTTTCCTCCAAAGGATAACAACTCATCGCTAACAGGGGAACAAAACTGGACAGTGAATGAGTTTCATGAATTGACAGAAGTAGGCTTCAGAAGGTGGGTAATAAGAAACTCCTCCGAGCTAAAGGAGCATGTTCTAACCCAATGCAAGGAAGCTAAGGACCTTGAAAAAAAGGATAGACAAATTGCTAACTAGAATAACCAGTGTAGAGAAGAACATAAATAACCTGATGGAGCTGAAAAACACAGCATGAGAACTTCATGAAGCACACACAAGTTTCAATAGCCAAATCGATCAAGTGGAAGAAAGGATATCAGTGACTGAAGATCAACTTAATGAAATAAGAAGAGAAGACAAAATTAGAGACAAAATAATAAAAAGGAATGAACAAAGCCTCCAAGAAATACGAGACTACTTGAAAAGCCCAAATCTACGTTTGATTGGTGTACCCGAAAGTGATGGGGAGAATGGAACCAAGTTGGAAAACACTTCAGGATATTATCCAAGGGAACTTCCCCAACCTAGCAAGACAGGCCAACACTCAAATCTAGGAAATACAGAGAACATCACAAAGATATTCCTTGAGAAGAGCAACCCCAAGATACACAAAGATACTCCTTGAGAAGAGCAGCCCCAACACACATAATTGTCAGATTCACCAAGGTTGAAATGAAGGAAAAAATGTTAAGAGCAGCCAGAGAGAAAGGTCGGGTTACCCACAAAGGGAAGGAAGCCCATCAGACTAACAGTGGATCTCTCTGCAGAAACCCTACAAGCCAGAAGAGAGTGGGGGCCAATATTCAGCATTTTTAAAGAAAAGAATTTTCAGCCCAGAATTTCATATCCAGCCAAACTAAGCTTTGTAAGGGAAGGAGAAATAAAATCCTTTACAGACAAGCAAATCCTGAGAGATGCTGTCACCACCAGGCCTGCCTTATAAGAGCTCCTGGAGGAAGCACTAAACATGGAAAGGAACAACTGGTACCAACCACTGCAAAAACATAACCAAATTGTAAAGACCATCAACACTATGAAGAAACTGCATCAACTAACGGGCAATACAACCAGCTAGCATCATGACAGGATCAAATTCACACATAACAATATTAACCTTAAACGTAAACAGGCTAAATGCCCCAATTAAAAGACACAGACTGGCAAATTGGATAAAGAGTCAAGACCTATGAGTATGCTGTATTCAGGAGACACATCTCACGTGCAAAGACACATAAAGGCTCAAAATAAAGGGATGGAGGAATATTTACCAAGCAAATGGAAAGCAGGGGAAAAAAAAAAAAAAAAAAAAGCAGGAATTGCCATTCTAATCTCTGATAAAACAGGCTCTAAACCAACAAAGATCAAAAGAGACAAAGAAGGGCATTACATAATAGTAAAGAGATCAACGCAGCTAGAAGAGCTAACTATCCTAAATATATATGCACCCAATACAGGAGCACCCAGATTCATAAAGGAAGTTCTTAGAGACCTACAAACAGACCTAGATTCCCACACAACAATGGTGGGAGACTTTAACACCCCACCATCAATATTAGACTGATCAATGAGACAGAAAATTAACAAGGATATTCAGGACTTGAACTCAGATCTGGACCAAGCAGACCTAATAGACATCTACAGAACTCTCCACCCCAAATCAACAGAATATACATTCTTCTCAGCACCACATCATACTTAACTCTAAAATTGACCACATAATTGGAAGTAAAACACTCCCCAGCAATGCAAAAGAATGGAAATCATAACAAACTGTCTCTCAGACCACAGTGGAATCAAACTAGAACTCAGGATTAAGAAACTCACTCAAAAGCGTACAACTACATGGAAACTGAACAATCTGCTCCTGAATGACTACTGGGTAAACAACAAAATGAAGGCAAAAATAAAGATGTTCTTTAAAACCAATGAGAACGAAGACACAATGTACCAGAATCTCTGGGCCACATGTAAAGCAGTGTGTAGAGGGAAATTTATAGCACTAAATGCCCACAAGAGAAGGCAGGAAAGATCTAAAATTGACACCCTAACATCAAAATTAAAAGGACTAGAGAAGCAAGAGCAAACAAATTCAAAATCTAGCAGAAGACAAGAAATAACTAAGATCAGAGCAGAACTGAAGGAGATAGAGACACAAAAAACCCTTCAAAAAATCAATGAATCCAGGAGCTGTTTTTTTTGTAAAGACCAACAAAATAGACCGCTAGCTAGACTAATAAAGAAGAAAGGAGAGAAGAACCAAACGGACACAATAAAAAATGAAAAAGGGGAGATCACCACTGATACCACAGAAATAAAAACTACCATCAGAGAATACTATAAACACCACTATGCAAATAAACTAGAAAATCTAAAAGAAATGGATAAATTCCTGGACACATACACCCTCCCAAGTCTAAACCAGGAAGAAGTTGAATCCCTGAATAAACTAATAACAAGTTCCGAAATTGAGGCAGTAATAGCCTACCAACCGAAAAAAAAAAAAAAAAACAAAAACCAGGATGACACGGATTCCCAGACGAATTCTACCAGAGGTACAAGGAGGAGCTGGTACCATTCCTTCTGAAACTATTCCAAACAACAGAAAAAGAGGGAATCCTCCCCAACTCATTTTATGAGGCCAGCATCATCCTGATACCAAAACCTGGCAGAGACACAACAAAAAAAGAAAATTTCAGGCTAATATCCCTGATGAACATCGATGCAAAAATCCTCAATAAAATAATGGCAAACCAAATCCAGCAGCATATCAAAAATCTTATCCACCACGATCAAGTTGGCTTCATACCTGGGATGCAAGGCTGGTTCAACATACACAAATCAATAAACGTAATCCATCACATAAACAGAACCAATCACAAAAACCACGATTATCTCAATAGACGCAGAAAAGGCCTTTGACAAAATTTACCACCCCTTCATGCTAAAAACTCTCAATAAACTGGGTATCGATGGAATGTATCTCAAAATAATAAGAGCTATTTATGACAAACCTACAGCCAGTATCATATCGAATGGGCAAAAACTGGAAGCATTCCCTTTGAAAACTGGCACGAGACAAGGATGCCCTCTCTCACCCCTCCTATTCAACACAGTATTGGAAGTTCTGGCCAGGGCAATCAGGAAAGAGAAAGAAATAAAGGGTATTCAACTAGGAAGAGAGAAAGTCAAATTGTCTCTGTTTGCAGATGACACAATTGTATATTTGGAAAACCCCATCGTCTCAGTCTAAAATCTATTTATGCTAATAAGCAACTTCAGCAAAGTCTCAGGATACAAAATTAATGTGCAAAAATCACAAGCATTCCTATGCACCAATAACAGACCGCGAGCCAAATCATGAGTAAATTCCCATTCACAATTGCTACTAAGAGAATAAAATACCTAGGAATACAACTTACAAGGGATGTGAAGGACCTTTTCAAGGAGAACTACAAACCACTGCCCAAAGAAATACGAGGGGACATAAACAAATGGAAAAACATTCCATGCTCATGGATGGGAAGAATCAATATTGTGAAAATGGCCATAACGCCCAAATTTATACATTCAATGCTATCCCCATCAAGCTACCAATGACTTTCTCTGCAGAATTGGGAAAAACTACTTTAAAGTTCATATGGAACCAAAAAAGAGCCCACATAGCCAAGACAATTCTGGGCAAGAAGAACAGAGCTGGAGGCATCACGTTACCTGACTTCAAACTACACTACAAGGCTACAGTAACAAAAACAGCATGGTACTGGTACCAAAACAGATCTATAGACCAATGGAACAGAACAAAGGCCTCAAAAATAACACCACACATCCATAACCATCTGATCTTTGACAAATTTGACACAAACAAGCAATGGGGAAAAGTTTCCCTATTTAATAAATGTTGTTGGGAAAACTGGCTAGCCATATGCAGAAAACTGAAACTGACCCCTTCCTCACACCTTAAACAAAAATCAACTCAAGATGAATCAAAGACTTAAACATAAGACTTAGGATTATAAAAATCCTACAAGAAAACCTGGGCAATACCATTCAGGATGTAGGCATGGGCGAAGACTTCATGTCTAAAACACCAAAAGCAACGGCCCCAAAAGCCAAAATTGATAAATGGGATCTAATTAAACTAAAGAGCTTCTGCACAGCGAAAGAAACTATCATCAGAGTGAACAGGCAAACTCCAGAACGGGAGAAAATTCTTGCAATCTATCCATCTGACAAAGGGCTAATATCCTGAATCTACAAAGAACTTAAATAAATTTACAAGAAAAAAACAATCTCATCAAAAAGTGGGCAAAGGATATAGACACTTCTCAAAAGAAAACATTTACGTAGCCAACAGACATATGAACAAATGCTCATCATCACTGATCATTAATGAAATGCAAATGAAAACCACAATGAGATACCATCTCACGCCAGTTAGAATGGCAATCATTAAAAAGTCGGGAAACAGAGATGCTGGAGAGCATGTGGAGAAACAGGAATGCTTTTACAGTGTTGGTGGGAGCGTAAATTAGTTCAACCATTGTGGAAGACAGTGTGGCAATTCCTCAAGGATCTAGAACTAGAACTATCATTTGACCCAGCGATCCCATTACTGGGTATATGTCCAAAGGATTATAAATCATTCTACTATAAAGACACATGCACACGTACGTTTATTGCAGCACTGTTCACAATAGCAAAGACTTGGAACTGACGCAAATGTCCTTCAATAATAGACTGGATAAAGAAAATATGGCACATATACACCATGGAATACTATACAGCCATAAAAAAGGATGAGTTCATGTGTTTTGTAGGGACATGGACGAAGCTGGAAAACATCATTCTCAGCAAACTATCACAAGAACAGAAAACCAAACACTGTCTTGTTCTCACTCATAAGTGGGAGTCGATCAATGAGAACACATGGACACAGGGAGGGGAACATCACACACTGGGGCCTGTCGGGGAGTGGGGGGCTAGGGGAGGGATAACATTAGGAGAAATACCTAACGTAGGTGACGGGTGGATGGGTGCAGCAAACCACCATGACACGTGTATACCTATGTAACAAAACTGCACATTTTGCACATGCACCCCAGAACGTAAAGTATAATTAAAAAAGAAAAAAAGCAAACATATCTCACTTCATTTTTTAAATTCTTCTGCATTATTTGCAATCCAAATTATCCTAACAGATACATCAGCTTGTTACTATATTCAAGAAACGTGCCTAAAACCAAATGACAAAGTTTTAAAATAAAGGCACATGGGAAAATTACACCACGTAAATATATGCAAACAGGAAGCAGAAATGTCAAAATCAAAAAATAAAATAAAATAAAATAAAATAAAATTAGGTCTTATCTTAATATTGTCCTATAGACCTTAAAAAAAAAATCACTAATCTTCCCCAAAGCCAAGAGCTCCCTCAAAGAAAATGTGTTAACTGATATCTATTTATGTGGGAAATAATGTAAATCTTGCCTGGATGCTATGTATTTTTCATACATCTCTTCTCTAGCCTTTTTGGTTTCTTCAAGTTGAGTTTGAAGTCTTTCAAGGCGATCCTCTTCGTGAGCACAGCGAACACTAAGCTCCATATTTTGGCGATTGAGATATTCTTTATCCTTTTGTAGTAGAGTAACAGTCTGCTGTAACGTGGCTACCTACATACATGTAGAAACAAAAAGTATCCAGAGTGATACCATCTTACTTTTCAATGTTGACTGTATTAATTTCTTTCCTTCATGTTTTCATTCCATGAAAATTTTCCTTTTAAAAAGGGCTAATTCTTGGCATGCAACTTTTTAAAAATATAAAAATAGCTACTAAAAATCTCTTTTTGGGGCTGGGCATGGTTGCTCATGCCTGTAATCCCAGCACTTTGGGAGGCCAAGGCAGGTAGATCATTTGAGGTCAGGAGTTCGAGACCAGCCTGCCCAACATGATGAAACCCTGTCTCTACTAAAAATGCAAAAATTAGCAGGGCATCGTGGCACATGCCTGCAATCCCAGCTACTCAGGAGGCTGAGGCAGGAGAATCGTTTGAACCTGGGAGGCAGGGGTTGCAGTGAGCCTCTTAAGATCACACCACTGTACTACAGCCTGGCCAACAGGGTAAGACTCCTGTCTCAAAAAAAAAAAAAAAAGTAAAAGTTAAAAAATAAAAAAAAAGTCTCTTTTTGGGAGGAACTACATAACAAAAAAAATGTCTCTGCCTCAAATCTACTCCAGGCTATTTTTTTCACTAATACTATACAATTCAATATAAGTGACTCTATTCATAAGCTTACCTCTTTTGATAATTCACTTCGTTCTTTTGTTTGAATTATGTGAGAGGCTTCAAGTATTTCATGTTTTCTCCTAAGCTCAATTACTTCCTGCTCAAGTGCATCACGTTCACTATTAAAAAATTCCAACAGACATGTAAATTTTACATCCCCTTTTACAGTGAACACTTTAAAAGGGTTGACTATGCATGAGGATGCTGAATAGAGACACTAGCAATGGGGCTTGAGTGTAATTCCATGAACTATAAAGTATCTACTTTTCAGATTTAGAAGGGACTCTGTTTCAGACCTTATTCAAATACATAAAAATCAATTTATTACCTTTAAGGAATAAATATATAAACTACATAATAATAAAACTTACTAACATACATTTGGTATTTTTTCATTAGTCATCTTCAATCTTATCTTGAGGTCAAAACTTTTAAAGAATGTATACATGGCTCTAGGCTTTCAGTTCAGTTAAGGTAAAAAAACACAACTTATCATTCCGATTGCATAGTAGATACGTAGGCAGGCATTATTGTGACTATTTCATTCACAAACTGTTTATGATTACCTAAATTTTAATTTCCATTTTAAGACAAGTTCCCCAGTTCCCCAAAAAAGTTATACCAAGAATTGGACTAAAACCTACAACAGACATTTTTAAAAATGAGCAGAGAAATCGATTTACTAACTCTTAACTACTTCCCTGCAGTCAGAAGTAGTGCCTTTGCACTTTATTTCACTGACCCACCTGGTATTTCCAAAGAGAGGGCTGTTAGGAATTGTTTTCCTTTGCATCAGCTTTTCAAAAACATTTAGAAAGCTTTTTTTACCTCTAGTTAACAAAATATTATATTTATTGAAGAAAAGCTGAGCAAAGCACAAAATAACAATCACATACAAACCCAGTAAGTAAAGATGACTATCAGTATTTCTATTCTGATACATATTACTACAAGTATTTCGTGCTTTTTTATTTTTAGAATGTTTAGATTATTTTTAATTTAAAAAATTAAAATTTCATTTTGTGCTTTTACATGCAATTTTTTAAAAAAACATTTTTTATACTTTTTTTTTTTTTAATGAGATGGGGGTCTCACTGTTGTCACCCAGACTGGACTGGAACTACTGCACTCAAGTGATCCTCCTGCCTCAGCCTGCCAGATAGCCAGGACTACAGGTTCATGCCACCATGTGCCTGACTAATTTAATTTTTTTGTTTTTGTTTTTGGAAAGACGGTCTTGCTGTCTTGCCATGGCTAGTCTTAAAATCCTGGGCTCAAGTGACCCTCCTGCCTGCGCTTCTGAAAGCACTAGGATTATAGACATGACACGCTGTACTCAGCCTGGTTCTTTTTAATACTTTTACTTACCAATCATTAATACTATTGTATTTGTTTTGTAATATTAACTAAATATTACTTTGTTATATTTCTTCAATTCCTCTCTCTTGTTAATATATGTGAATATGTGCAGCTGTCTAATGGTATATGTAGAGAATGGGTTCCAGACCCACCCCCACAACCTGAATACGCAAATCTGTACACGCCGAAGTCCTGCAGTTGTTGCAGATCCCACCAAACAGTCAGTCCTCTGTATATTCAGGTTTCACATCCTGTGAAAATTGTATTTTCGGTTGGTGTTACGCTGATAAAAACCTGAATATTAGTGGACCCGTGTTGGCCAAGGGTCATGTATCTACATGTGTATACATACCGACACACACATACTCATACATGTGCACTTGTTTCCTCAACTGAGACATTAGGTCCCTTTATCCTTAAATAAATCAGTGTGAATTTACTAAGGTTAAAGATAGCCTCTTATATAATCACAGTATAATTATCACACTCAGGAGACTTAGCCCTAAGACAATATTAGTATCTAATATACAATCCATTTTCAAATTTTGTCAACTATCTCCCAAAATGCCCTTTGTGAAATATTTTTTTCCCTGAGCCAAGGATCTATTATCATAATATTGTAATCTATTACCATGCAGCTAGATGTCATGTGGTTTTAGTCTCCTTTAACCTTTAAGAGTTCTTAGCTTTCCTGGTGTTTTATGACTTTTTATAGAGCACAGGCTAACTGCATCATAGAATGTTCCTTAATTTTCACTTGTCTGAAGTTTCTTTACTATTAGATTCAGGTTAGGCACTTGGGCAGGAATACTACAGAAATGATTCTCAGATAGAGAAACGCATTCTCAGTGTATTATATGAAGATGCACTGAGGTATGCGATGTCAGTTTATCCCATTATTGGTGACAGTAACTTTCATCACTAGGTTAAGGTAGCATCTGCCAGAGTTTAACTATAAAGGTATCCTTTTGCCCTTTAAAATTAATAATTGTGAAGAAATGCTTTGTGTAAATATCCTATTCCCTAACATACTTTTACTTGATGGTTTTATATTCCAATGACGATTCTGAATCAATATTATTATGCGGCTACAAAATGGTCATTCTTACATGCATATACATTTATTGGTTGGCATTCAACCGTAAAGATCCTCTTTCCCAAAAAGGATATAAATATATTTATTACCACTGAACTGTACACTTAAAAAGTGGTAAAGATGATATATTAAAAAAAATTTTAAGATCCCCTTTCTGTATTTATTATTAGCCTGCACTTAAAAACTCTTATTCTATTCAATGGACTATAATTCATCATTGTCACTATTTATTGTGATATTCAAGTTTGCCATATTTAGCCAGTTGGCACCTCTTCAAACTGGCTGTTGCAGTGTTGAATTGGAATTAGAAGTATCAACGTGGGCTGGGTGCAGTGGCTCACGCCTGTAATATCAGCACTTTAGGAGGCCAAGGTGGGCAGATTACCTGAGGTCAGGAGTTCAAGGCCAGTCTGGCCAACCATGGCCAACATGGTGAAATCGTGTCTCTACTAACAAAAACAAACAAACAAACAAACAAAAAATATATATATATTAGCTGGGCATGGTGGTGCACACCTGTAGTCCCAGCTACTTGGGAGGCTGAGGCAGGAGAATCACTTGAACCCGGGAGGCAGAGGTTGCAGTGAGCCAAGATCATGCCACTGCACTCCAGCCTGGGTGACAAAGTGAGACTCTGTCTCAAAAAAAAAAAGAAGTATCAGTATGATCTCATCCATAGTGTGTTAAGCCTCCTCCTCATTCTCCCTCCACTGTCTCTGCCTACTCAAAGGGCCTAGAAATAATGACCAATGTAGCCATGACCACAGCATCCAAATCTTAATTTCTAAATAGCATTCCCCACTAAAAGAGATCAAGACTTCTTAGAGAAAAAGCTGAGGCAATGAAATTACAAAATGAACAAACAAAAACCAAAACTAGGAACATTATGTTACACCAGAAAATAAGGAACTGCTAGTAAAAAAAAGTGATACATTCACATCTGATTTAATGATTTTAACTGCTACATAAAACTATATTGCAGGATAAATCTCAATTTATTTTCCATTCTGCTTCTGAAAAGCATTTCAATTTATTTTAATAATGACACAATTAACATCCACACACCTGTTTCTTTTGTACATTTATGAGAATTTACCCAGGGCACAAAAGGCTTGTTTTTTCTTCCCCAGTTTATCTTATATTTCATGACCTGTCTGTTTTTAAACTCATTTCTTCTACTGAGTGAACTAAAAAGTGTCATAGTTTGAGTCCTTTCTTGTTTTACTATTAAATTTCTACCATAAAGATGTTTATCAAGCTTTTTGATCAAGGCTACATTTTTCCTTCCTAAGCTTTTATTATAGTAAATGAAAACATATGTAAAAATAGAGGTGATATAATGAACACCCATGCTCCCATCACCCAAATTCAGTAATTAACAACTCATGACTCATCTTGTTTCCTTGAGCATCCATGGCCCTGGTGGATTATTCTGATGACTGCGCATTTTAGTTTTCCCTTTTTGTATTGTATCAGTCATTGATAGCGGCAGTGGGGACATCAAAATACCAACTGGTATCATCTTAGCATCACAATCTATTTAATTTTTATTCTTTTTTATTTTATATTTTTAAGAGATGGGGTTTCACTCTGCCACCATGCTGGAGTGCAGTGGCATGATGATAGCTCACTGCAGCCATGAACTTCTGGGATTAAGCAGTCCTCCCACCTCAACCTCCCAAGCAGCTGGGACTAAAGGCATGTGCCACCATGCCTCTACTTTATTTTTAAATGCTTCTTTTGAACTCCAGCTTTATTCCAGAGCCCACTGAGCAGAGCTCTCAAGGATTTAAAGCTCCAATAATTATCATATTTTGGCATAATACCACATATATAAGAAATACCATGTGTCAATCATAATGGGAGTAGAAATGCCAATCTTCCATGCACAAATCTTTGCAAATTCACATATGTTATTATGTAATTTATAATTTAAATTATGCAATTTAAATAATTCATTCATTCATTTAACAAATATTCACTGAGTGATTACCACATTTTAAGAATTATTTCAGGTGGAGTGAACAATTAAAGTAAGGTCATTCCATTTATATTACATACACAGTACATATATATTTAAAGGCTTTCATAAATATTTATTTGATCTTAGTTTATATAGTGCAGCTATCTGTATTAGCAACATCTCATAAAAGATGAAACTTAGGCTCAGAATGAAAAGAGATGTACCAGGGACACACAGCTAAGTAGTAGCTCATTAAATTACCGAACAAACAACAGAAAAGAATATTCGTTAAACGAAGGTATTTGTTATAGCTACCTAGTAGCAAATATTAGGAAATATATTCTCAGAAAATGTCTTTTTTTTTTTTTTTTTTTTTTTTTTGAGAGAGTATGTGTCTTCTGTCAGGAAGGAACAGCTGAAAAAAACTTCAGGGAAAACTGTTAAGCATTTAAATTGATTCCATTACATAAAAACAATCATCAAACAACCCTGAAAAAATATTTACACACGTGTGATTTTACTGGGTTTCTATGTTTGTTTACATTTTAAGACAGCAGTGACACCTAAATAAAACAAAAACCACCAATATAGAAATACAATATAAACCCAACAAACTGCTAAAACTGCATGCACTTGTGTAAAGAAGAATAAGGTAAAAAGTAAAATTAACGATTGCTGGTAAAAACTCAGGTGACTTTGATGCACGTTAAAATGGAGAACTACTACCACAGCCATTTTAACTACTTACCTCTTGACTTTATCATAGTTCTCTTGGCGGTAGTCACCTTGCTGAATTAACTGTTTTGTGTCTGCTAATTCTAAGGCCAAACGTTGACATCTAATTTGAACTTCAGAGTAGTTTTTTCTATCTTCCTCATATGTCTATAAATCAAAAGAATAATAACACATTTCAGACTAAACACTTAAAATAGTTGACCAAATTCTGTATTGAAGTCTTCTGTCAAGCTGTGATTGTCCTTGTAATTAAATAACAACAAAAATTCCTCGACTTTTAAATTTAGTAATTTTTCCCTACTCAAAGGCAAGTAATCAAGTTCACAGTGGTCTGTAAACTCAGTTGTTTAAAACTTAACCTGTTTTTCAAATTAAAAAAATACAACAACTATGTTTTAGTTACTAGGCTAAAACATAAATGACTACAAATATTAAATGGCTTTTAAAAAACATTTACTGAGTTACTACTATCAGATGCTAAAGATACAGAAGTGAATAAAATACACTTCCTGTTCTTGAGTTTACAATTTAGAGATGAAAAGTCATATGGATATCAGTATCTACAATGAAAAATCATTACTGAAGAGATTAATCACGCAGTTCCAATTTTGGTATTCATCAAAAAAGGAATCGTGTGACCCTCGAAACACATCTTTACACTGTTCTTCCCTCTACTCTCCCCATGCCAGCAGCATGTAAGAAAGGCATTGCTGATATGGGAAGAGCAATGGAAGTAAAAACCTTAAAGTTGGTCACAAGGTTCTTTACAATCTGGTGCTGCTTACTACAAGCCCCATTTCTCACCATTCCTAATATTCACACTTCACCTTCCAACCCTAATGGAGATCTGAAGTTCTCTGAACCCACTAATGCTTCTTCTAACCTGTTCCCACTGCCTGAATACCTGCATATAATCTAAATGTTGTCTCTTCAGAGCACTGATCTCACTGTATCATTACCATCATATTAGTTTTCTCTTTATCTCACCAAAGTGTAAACATCTTAAGGGTGGGGATTTTGTTTTGCTCACTGCTGGACCTCCACCACTTTAAACATTGCCAGGTATATAATAAGAATGAAATAAAGGCCAATAAAGAAATGATTAAATATGGGAAGCTGGGAGGGGAAGGAGATGGGACTAAATTCCTACTTATTTTCCTTCTTTGAACTCATCAAATCTTGCAACAAATCAACTCCACCTTCAGAAGCTGGCATGTTAAATGCATCCTGTGTTAAGTCATTACTGCTTAAGTAGCTGACCAGCTAAATCAGGTCCTATTCACTCCACACATACTGACTGGATCATTTCTGTGTGATTGGTTCTGAATGAGGCACTACAGATACAAAGATGAGTAAGACAATTCTGTCCTTTTTAAACTACTAAATATAACTTTGATATTTCAGTCCCCAAATTTCTATCGAAGGGCTATTTAAAAGAAGAAATTATGGAAAAACTATATTCAGTGTGTTTTGCTTTGGTATGGTATTATGTTCGTGTTCTACACTGAAGTTTTCCATGAGAATGGAATGTTACCATGGTACTTATTATGGGATTACAGCTGAGGATACGCTATCACCTCCTGAAGGATCATCACATACATCATTTCGGACCTAAGTCCTACAAGAATCTCTAGTTCTTCTGAAGAACGCGTTACCCTTCTAAACACCATTAATCAGGTCACTGTTTTGGAGGAGAGTATAGTGTTACGGCTAGGAAGGCAAGCTCCAGAATTCAACTGTCTAAAACTGAATTCCGCAGTAAGACTCTGCGCATGTTAGTTTACCTCTCTATTCTGGTCTCCTACCTCAGAGTTCTCGTGAGGCATATATCAAGTAATACATGTAAAGTACTTATAAAAATGCCTAACATAGTAAATGCTGATTAACTATAAATTAATATTGTTAGAATGCTTCCTCTTTGCTTTGGCTTCCAAAGAGATCACAGCCAAATTAACAGTTCAACTTTAATAACTGTACAAACGCCATGACAGAATTTGGAGGAAAATAAATACAAGGAATATAAACATTAAAGGATGGGCAAAAAACAGATATCCCAAAAAACCCAAAGGAGTATTCGCAGAAACAATGGGTAAACCAGGGGTGTGTGTCAGGAAAAACAGTGGAAGACAGTGCTTTGAAGCAGTCAATAATATTGAGAAACACTACTGATTGGTACTAAGAAATACTACTGAGAACCAACAAAAAGCCTTTAGAGTATTCAGGGGTAGGGGCAGAAGGTGGAGTGCCAGGGACTAAAACAAATATATCTAAATACTCAATATGTGCTTGTTTTTGGCTATTTTATATACATTGTCTGACATAATACTTAAATTTATGATGGGATGTAAAAATTATCCCCAGCTTCACAGATGAAAAAAACTGAGGCTTGGAAAGTCTCAGAGCTCCTAAGCAGTAGAGTGAGGACTCTAACCTAAGCTTGTCAAATCCAAATCAGTAGGCAACTCTTTCTACAGTTTAACAGTAAAAGTGGAGAAAATCTAGTAGCTAGAGAAGAAAACAGGGTCAGTGAAGGTTTTAAAAGATGAAACAAGCTTGAAAATATTCAAATATTGATAAGAAACAACTAATAGAAAAGATGAATTACTGTTGGAGAAAAGGGGGCATAGTCAGGGGAATGAAGCATACTCCTGAAAAAGGCTTCAGGATATGGGATCCACAGCTTAGATGTGGAGATTAGTCTTAGATTAGAGGCCATGTTCATCAAGGCAGGTTTTTTTCCAGCTGATACAGAGTATTAACAACTTGAATATTTTAGATAGCTCTTATCAATTTGCTACAAGCCACAGCCTACTCTTACCCTAAGGCTTCACAAATTTATATTATCCACCTGGTTTCTAAAGGCATACGATTTTCCCACCCCTTGAGGGCAAGACTCTTTCCATTATAAACAGTAAGAACAAACAAACCAGAATGAGTGCAGATGTGAGTAGATTTGGTGGAAGGACACTGTGGGAGTTCTCATCTGAGGATTTCCACTTTCTCTGTGAAATGAAATGCCAAGTCATCTGCTGAATGTGACAAGAAATCTGGAAAACTGGAGATGTAAGAAGAGTGGCTGGTTGCCTTAGTAACCTCTGCGAAAAATGAGAGAACTAGAAATAATAGAATTATGACCAATTGTGTGGGTCCATTTGAGGCTGATATCAATAAACTGACAGTGCTTGTTACTGCTTGTGTGATTTTTGCCAGTAGTGCTCAGCTAGAAAAATAAAGAGTTCAGAGTTTTTCAGTCTGATTTGATAAAAAGAAAGCTGGTAGAGGAATTAGAGGATACTGGAAAAAAAAAAAAAAAAAAGTTTAAGACTGATAACGTGGTGAGGGAAGAAAATAAATTTAGGAAAGGATTGATAAAGAAATAAATAATATGGATTGGAAATTCTGTTAAACACAAGTTGAAAGCAGACAATGGGAAAACATAAAAATATAGGAAATAGGATGTTTAGTGGATCAAAGTGAATTGATAACTTCAGAAGTAACTCAGTTCTGGGTGATAAGGAACCAAATGTGGGCTATAAGACTGAGTGTTAAAGTGGAGAAAAGGCAATCACTAGAGATGAGATCAATAAAATTCAAGGCCAAGGCTACAGATGAATTAATCACATAAGTAACCTAGGTAGCAGCTGAAGTGGAAAGGAAGACTAAATCTAGAGCAAGGCTTTCATTAAACAAAGAGGAATGTCCCAGTGGTCTGCAAATGAGAAATACTGTAAGGTGGGGTATCCAGATGACGAGTTCCCAAAGAAGCAGTGTTTTCTGTGAGTGCAACTGCAAAGATCTAAAACGATAAAGATAATCTGATCCTGAAATATTCAGGATATTCAGAGAGCAGTTCCATAGGAGAATATACAGAGTGTAGTATTATTCATATTATATATATAGCATATATATCATATATGTATATATTTATAAATCTTCTTTAAATATAAATACCATGTGCAAGTATAAACAGAAGCAAGTATAAGCGCAGTATAGAAATGCATATATTCGACCAGCACTTTATTTACAATTTTTCAACTGGAAAATTTCCCCTTAAATAAAATCATTACTTTTGTATTTTGAATTTAAAAATCTCCTGCACTTATTGTGAGCAATTAAAATAGAGTAAGACATAGCATTGGAAACAGGAAAACTAGCATCTTCCCTCAAAATAAACCCCATGACTATGTAGAACTATGGTTAAAGCTATAGAGAGTAGAAAAGACTATTTTGTATCCTCCTCTGCATCCTTCCGTGGCTTGAGCTTAGCATCAACGTTTGTGGGAAGACTAAGCTCCAGCTCTAACCTAGAGTTTATCCTATTTTTTTCACAACACCTGATTCTTACCTGTCAGAAAAATGTATCACATGTGCTGTGGGCAGCCATTACTTGTCTCCCACATCGTAAGAAAAACTTTAAGGAAGTTTTCTATAATCCTAGTAACTAATACTCTGCCTATTACATAGAAGGTTTGCAATTAATGTCTGCGGAAGAAGAGGAACAAAAGAGGACATTAAATAGACTAAAACAAAAGAAGCAAAAAAAGTAAACTTTTCAAACATAAAGAAATGGACACATAAAATTTCCAGTCATCAGCCCTTTCTAACAGAAAATTTCTACATCATAGTAAATGGGCCAATAACAGTCAAGTCTCAATGTCTGTTCTCAATAAAAGGCAATTACTATGGATGTAATGAATTTCTAAACTTCATTGAAGTCTTTTGTCTCTCCCATGATGTAAACTGAGAAGAAAGCAGTAACCTATGTCTCAAAATAAATCTTTAATAAATGAAGAACTCCTGCCTGTGTGGAGGACAACTACAGAAATTGGAAATAGGATATAGTGACATTTACCTTAAGGTTCAAATCTGAAGCAGTTTACATTGGACAACAGTTCACTGAATGGTAAGAAACAGTTGGTTAGCTATTCTGGAAAACTAAGAATTCACTTGTCAGAATTCCCTCAAGTTTCACATTATCAATAATCTAATCCAAGCAATTAAATACTCAAAAGAACAAGAAACCTAATTAAGCTTTGACTGCTATAGGCTGTCCCTTGAAGTCACAATGAAGTTTGTTTTGCTGCCAGAGACAACTCTTGTCATAGTTAAGATCTTCAAGAAATTTTTCAAAAAGAATTTTGACTTCTAACGACAGACAAAATCTGAAGTGGTAAAGTCTACTATGCGTTAAAATGAAAATCTTAACAATTTCTATTACATGCTAAAATTTCAACTATATCCATTTGAATAAATGTGAATTCAAATAAATATTTAAGGCCTTTTTTTTGAGACAGAGTCTTGCTCTGTCACTCAGGCTGGAGTGCGGTGGCGTGATCTCGGTTCAGTGCAAGCTCCACCTCCCGGGTTCATGCCATTCTCCTGCCTCAGCCTCCCGATTACTACAGGTGCCTGACACCAAGCCCGGCTAATGTTTCTCTATTTTAGTAGAGACAGGGTTTCACCGTGTTAGCCAGAATGGTCTCCTCGGTCTCCTGACCTCGTGATCCACCCGCCTCGGCCTCCCAAAGTGTTAGGATTACAAGCGTGAGCCACTGCGCCTGGCCGAGGCTTTTTTTTTTTTAAAGAAAAAAATAATTCCGTATTTTTTTTTTTTTTTTTGAGACAGGGTCTCACTCTGCTGCCCAGGCTGGAGGGCACTGGCACAATCTCGGCTTACTTAGAGAAAGGGTTTTGCCATGTTGTCCAGAGTAGTCTTGAACTCCTGGACTCAAGGAATCCGCCCGCCTCAGCCCTGAAAGTGCTGCGATTACAGCCTCCCAAAGTGGGATTATAGGCATGAGCCACCACGCCCAACAAAACTCAAGAATGAAGAAAGGTAACTTTCATCACATGTGGTGGACCCTAGATTGGAATAACAAACATGGGTTCAGATTCTGTCTCTCCTACTTATTGCTCTAGCAAGTCAACTTTTCTGGATTTACCTGATGCTTCTGCAGAGTGTGTACACTGATTCACTGGCTCATTTATTTTTATGTGGTCATTATTGTATTACATACTCTATTACGAGTATTAAGACATCACCCCCTAGCTCATGGGTCTAGCAGACTCCACCACTGCAAAATGCTACACTGATGTACTGGGAGGCAACTTTTATAGCCAACATTTTATTCAGCAAACTACCATAACAAATTTGAAATACTGGCTTCTCAACAGGCATTGACCCAAATATGTTTGAACCAAACAAATTTAAGTCTTAATGTTAAAGAGACCAAGTTGCTAAACTATCTTAAAAGTATCACTTATTAACCCCCAAATTTATCAATGCAAGAAAAGTATGGTTTCCCATGCCTTTTGAGTAACTGAGATAAGCCTTAACAGTAGTAACAGTGTGATGGTGCATGCCTGTAGTCCCAGCTACTCAAGCGGCTGATGTGGGAGAATGGCTTAAGCCCAGTAGTTCAAGGCTGCAGTGAAGTGTAATCATGCCACTGCACTCCCGCCTAAATGACAGACTGAGAGCTTGTCTGGAAATACAGATCAATAAAAATTAAAAAGTATTAACAAAGTTGATAGAAAGGATAAAGTCCTATACCACACTTCTTCCCTCCAACAACCCCTACAAATTATCAGGAAAAAAATGAGACTATAACTTAACTACATTTGATTAATATGTTAGTCATAAAAATTGCTATTTTAATGAGCTTGTCTTACTTAAGGTATGATGCTTCCATGTTTCAAGATTTTAGTTTTCTTCATATGAATCAATTTATTTTCTTGCTAGAGATGAATGTGGGGGGAAATATTTCATTCATAAAGTAACAAACTCATATGAAGAAAGCGATAAAATCTTAAGTGTTCAACACTAATTGCTGTTGCATCTGATATGTCCATATGTTCATGAAGCTATTCCCCCTTAATTTGCTGATGCAATGGATTATGCTTTCTGTGCTGGAATATATTCTGTTTAATCATAAGTATTATTCTTTTGATACAACGGTAAAGTTCATTTGTTAACATTTTATTTCAAATTTTTACATCTGTAGTAGTCAGTAAAATTGGCCTTAATGTTTTATTTTGCTTTTGTAGTCTCTTTCTCGGAAATTTCTTTTTCAATAGTTGGTAGAGTATAAGTAAGTGGAACTAGCTGTCTCTTTTTAAATCAACTGTGAACCCATTTGGGGTAATCTATCTGTGAACCTGCTAGTAATTTTATCAGTTGTACACTTTTACTCATTTTTGTAATACCTCTATGGTAACTGTTCTAATTCAAGTTCTCACTTCTGTCAATTTTAGTAAACTATATTTTGTTGGCACAATCACTTTCCTTTCTGTTTTCAAGCTTATTGCCACAGAATTGTATTTTCCCTTACTTCACGTCAATTAATTCCAAACACCTTACTTCTACTTATCTTTTTCCAGCTTTCTCAAGATGAGTACTACATGTCTTTATTTTTTATCTGTTTTTAAATAATAAAGGCATTTCAAGGCTATAGATTTTCCTTTGGCAAATCTAAAGATTTCTTTTTCCTTTAAATCTTTTTAAAGATTTAAATCTAAAATTTAAAGATTTAAATCTAAAGATTTCCTTTCCTTTAAATCTTTTTAAAGATTTCCTTTCCTTTAAATGTGTCTAAGAATTTTGATCCAAAAATGTTCTCATTTTAATTGCTTTCAGTTTTTCTTTCCTGTTTGATCCAAAAGATATGTTTCTAATTGCCACGGAAGTTTATTCCTCCTCACCTTTTATCTCTGGTTTCACTAAATTATGATAAAAAATAGAAACTATATAATCTGTACTTAAAATTTCTTAAAATTATTTAAGTAATTCTTTTTCTTTTTTTTTTTTTGAGACAGAGTCTTGCTTTGTCACCTAGGCTGGAGTGCAGTGGTGCAATCTCAGCCCAATGCAACCTCCACCTCCTGGGTTCAAGCAATTCTCCTGCCTCAGCCTCCCAAGTAGCTGGGATTACAGGCGCCTGCTACCACGCCCAGCTAATTTTTGTATTTTTAGTAGAGACGGGGTTCACCATGTTGGCCAGGTTGGTCTCGAACTCCAGACCTCAGGTGATCCATCCGCCTCAGCCTCCCAGAGTGCTGGGATTACAGGCGTGAGCCACCGCATCTGGCCCATTTTTCAATCTTTATCAATTTGCATTAAGCATATTTCCTATAAACAAATAGAGATGGGCTTGGTTTGAAGGTCAATGTGAGAGTCCTTCTTTTAACAGAACACTGTACATCCATTCCCTCACCTAGTGGAGGCAAAGGAGACTTTATCCACCTTATTTGGGGTGAGGAGTAAAGGGAGTAATTCACAGATTTGTATAGGCCGAGCTCTGCTGACAATCTGTTCTGCTCTTGCTTGGGGCTCTCTCACATTTTCTAGGCTTTCACTCAAGTCAGGGGAGAGAAATCTCAAACTTTGGTAGCCTATCTCCAAGACGGTCTCTATCGACTTCTTCCCTTGTATGCAGGAAGCTATTTTCTAATTAAGAAGTGCGTCTATTCCTCTTAATGATCTGCTTAACCAAAAGAATGTGGGAGAAGCAATTTTCTGGGATTTTGAAGTTACATCCTAAGAAGTCTTTAAGTTTCGTCTGAGTTTCTTGAATGCCTGCTTTGGAGGAGGCCAGCCGCCATGCCCTGAGACTGCCATGTTGAAGGACGCCTAAACTGATCACATGAAGAGGTCAAATGGAAAGGGAGTGATGTTTTGGTCATATCATCCTGGCTCCAAACCGGTGACTAAAGAAGACTTCAGATGACCCCAGTCTCAGTGAAGTAAGAAAAACTCAGCTGAACCTAACAACCTTCAGAGCTGTGACAAATAAATTATTTTGAGACAGCAAGTTGTAGGGTGATTTTGTTATGCGGCAATATGTAACTGGAACACTAGCTTTCCCAAAGCCCAAGACTTCCACTCAGATCCAGCTGCCTGCCAGAAGACAGCTGAGAGAGGGATAATTTGAACTGGAAAAGAAAGAAAAAATGAAATGCATTCACATTTTCATCCCCTAGAATTCCTTTACTTCCTCCTTTCAACTAAGCCTAAACAGCAATCTTATTCTATTCAGTAATGTTGACTATATAATTTAACCTTAAAACAGTAAAATTAGCAGGAGTTCATTTAGTTTTGAGTTTGGCAAGACTATGCTCAGTAGTGTGATGACTATATTGTCATCATTTTTCTCTATTTGAACTGTGAAACTTTTATTCATAGTAATGCATGATAGCACCTGGCATTTATCTGGCTGAAATACCTATCCTACAAATTAAGTTGATGGCTATTTCTTTCTTATTTTTCTTTTTTTCTTTTCTTTTTCTTTTTTTTGAGGTGGAGTCTCACCTTGTCACACAGGCTGGAATACAGTGGTGCAATCTTGGCTCACTGCAACCTCTGCTCCCCCACCCCTACCCCAGGCTCAAGCAATCCTCCTACCCAGGATCACAGATGTGTGCCACGACACCGGGCGAAGTTTTTGGTTTTGGGTTTTTTTTTTGGTAGTTTTTTGAGACAGGGTCTCATTCTGTCACCCAGGCTGGAGTGCAGTGGCACAATCTTGGCTCACTGCAACCTCTGCCTCCCAGGTTCAAGCAATTCTCTCACCTCATCCTCCCGAGTAGCTCGGACTACAGGCCTGCACCACCACACCCAGCTAGTTTTTTGTATTTTTCAATACAGATAGGGTTTCACCATGTTGGTCAGGCTGGAGATTTTGTATTTTTGGTAGAGACAGGGTTTCACCAGGTTGGGCAGGGTGGTCTAGAACTCCTGAGCTCAAGCAACCCTCCTGACTCGGCCTCCCAAAGTGCTGGGATTACAGCCGTGAGCTACTGTGCTTGGACAGTTGACTACTGTTTTTTTAAACTGTCATCTGTGGTGCTAACGCCATGACAAAATTAAATGCAAACATGGGCAATGACATCATAGTGATAGTACTCTATTATAAATTACTCATCGTGATGAACCATCATATGCATCTATTAATTTCTGAGGTCATTAAAAAAATTAAATCATAAAATTAAAAATTATCAAAAAGAACTCTTAGATACTCCAAAACATATCTGTGGAATCTGGCTTGAGAAACACTATGCAGATCAAGAGAACGAAGTTATCATGGTATCTCTGGATTTAAACCAAGGTATTTGGTTAAGTTTCCTCCTGAGTTTTCCCCTGCCATAATGTAGTGATACACCCTTTTGGCCACTGGGTTCAAAATTTCATCTCAAAACCCAATAAGCCCTTCAAAACTTGCCCCTAAAATTTAAAAGCTCCTAGATTTACTAAAGATTATACACACAGTAGCAAAGGGAAAAAAAAGTCTCATTACTCTTTAAAAGATTATGTCTCTTCATACAGCATGTATAAAACAATCAGCTAAATGAAGCTTCTTCCCAATAATGTCATACTTAAAATTGCATTCATTTTAGCTTTCCCATGAATTTTTTCGCCTCATGTACTTTTATCCATAAGTCATTTGTGTTATTTGTAAAAACTTAACAGGTTTGTGAAGGAGCAATTTTTTAGAGATTTTAGAGGTATAGGCAAGAGATGGATTTTAGTAAGTCCAAGTTGTAACATAGTAGTATGTGACTCCAATTATATTCTTGAATTTGTTAAATACATTAAAATATATTAATTTTATATTGGAGGCAAGAAATGGCATTAATATATACATTTCTCTCTCTCTTTTTTTTTTTGAGACGGAGTTTCGTTCTGTCACCCAGGCTGGAGAGCAATGGTGCGATCTCGGCTCACTGAATCTCCACCTCCTGGGTTCAAGTGATTCTCCTGCCTCAGCCTCCCAAGTAGCTGGGACTACAGGTGCCTGCCACCACACCCAGGTGACTTTTGTATTTTAGTAGAGACGGGGTCTCACGATGTTCAGGCTGTTTTTGAACTCCTGACCTCAGGCGATCCACCCACGTCAGGCTCCCAGAGTGCTGGGATTACAGGCATGACTCATGGTGCTCAGCCAATATATAAATTTCAAATCGTGAAATATAATTAAAAATTTAAGGTTATTTTAAAATCTCAATAAGTTAACAAAAATAACTTTAAAAAATGATTTGTAGTCATGATCCATGAACCTGCCACATTAGAATCTTGGGTTGTTTATTAAAAATTGAGGTTCTGGCCAGAAAGCAGTGGCTCACACCTGTAATCCCAGCACTTTGGGAGGCCGAGGCAGGTGGAGCACGAGGTCAGGAGATCAATACTATCCCGGCTAACACGGTGAAACCCCGTCTCTACTAAAAAAATACAAAAAATTAGCCGGGCATGGTGGCGGGCACCTGTAGTCCCAGCTAATTGAGAGGCTGAGGCAGGAGAATGGCGTGAACCCGGGAGGCGGCGCTTGCAGTGAGCTGAGATCATGCCACTGCACTCCAGCCTGGGCAACAGAACAAGACTCTGTCTCAAAAAAAAAAAAAAAAAATTGATGTTTTTAGTTCCACCTCAGACCAAAATAGAACCCATGTCGGTGGCTATGAATCTAAATTTTAAGCAGTGCTTATGCACTTTAAATTTAATATAAAGAGGCAAATCTATCACCGTTTACTAATAAATCTGTTAAACATTCTAGTATAATTATAACTGATGGGTATCTTCATAAAGATGTACCTTATAAAGAAACTTTAAGCTCATCACTTGGATAAGATAAAAAGAAATCTCAGAAAACAGTTAATACCCCCTAAAATACAAAAATTTTAATAAACAAATGTTTCATCAATGAAATAACTGATTTTCATACAAATAAAATTCACTGAATTACACATGAATACTTAAGATGAACCTCAAGATAATCTTGCAGAATTTTTTAAAGAATGTAAGTTTCAAAACAAGGAAGTTATCTTGACAAAACTCTTCTTGCTTCCTAGTTACCAAAGTTCTCATAAGAGAAAAATATTTCACCATTTCCTCATGAAATGTAATAATTTTATTAAGTGTGGACTCACTAATGCCTTACACTGTATCTCTAACATGACATCTTTTTGAAATGAAAAAGCACACTGAACTAACTCTATAATGGCAAAACAGCAACACACAGCTGAGTTGCATGTGATCAACCAAAATTTTGACCTGCTAATAGAGAAAATTCATAAGTAGGAAATAAAGTTATCTATAAGCACTTTTACAAACATAAAGTACCATACACAAGATCATATACATAATATAGCTCAAAATATGCTAGAATTAAACTACATTACTGGCACTTGTAAATAAACTCCAGACTTGAAGTAAAAGATGAGCCCTATTTTCCAGTGTTATAATAGTATCTAGACGTTATTTCCAACTAACTAAAGATCTGGAAAAAATTACAAAAGGAAATCCCAGAAATCCACTAAAACTGCCACTTCAGAAAGAGTAATTTCTTTTTAAAGGTCAAGAATCACATTCTGGCCAAGTGCAGTGGCTCACGCCTGTAATCCCAATACTTAGAGAGGCCAAGGTGGGAGGATCGCTTGAGGTTAGGAGTTCAAGACCAGCCTGAACAACATGGTGAAATCCCCTCTACTAAAAATACAAAAATTAGCCAGGCATGGTAGCGCATGCCTGTACTCCCAGCTACTCAGGAGGCTGAGGCAGGAGAATCGCTTAAACCCGGGAGGCAGAGGTTGCAGTGAGCCAAAATCATGCCATTGCACTCCAGCCTGGGCAAGAGCGAAACTCCGTCTCCCCCCAACCCCCACCCCTCCAAAAAAAAAACCTTCTATTAAATTTCTTTAACAGTTTTCATCTCACACAAACAAAAGCAGAGTCAAATTAATTGTGTAATTGTGTGGCTTTAATGATTTAATGTGGCTTTAACAGAATTTAAAATCCTGAATGTTTTTGGTTTAAACAGAATTTAAAATTCTCAACATTTCTGGTAGGCATAATTATGAAATTAGTGCAATAACTGAGATATATCTGAATACATATTATGGAACACAAATTTTTGTTTTGATACTCCATTCTCCAAGTTCTAAATATATTAAATTTTACTAGAAAAAGATACTATCTGGTTGATTGCAGGCATTTTATATGAAATAATGAATATAAATTAAAATAAGGTAACTAAATGTAAAGCTTTGGGTCTCTAGGTCAAAAATAACCAGAATTTCCAAATAGCCCCCAACAGGTTTAATTTAAAAAAAAAAAAAAAGATGGACATATACTGCCACCAAGTGGTGAAAAAAAATTAAGACCATTTTGGATAAGAGATCCATAAAGTAAAATGGAAAGATTGAGAATAATTTTTTTTTTCCCAGATTCATGAACTTTCTGTAGAGAATAAACTTTTAAAGCAAAATGGAAAGTTTGTTTTCTTAATTGCCGGTCTCAAAACTCTGAGATATGCCTAACAAATACCTTAGTTTCTCTTAGTAAACCACTATGGAATCGTCGTTATTGCATCATTTTCAGCATTTAGGTGAGTTTCCTAGTATTTTTTGTTTTTGTTTAGTAGCACTTAGCCTGAGGCCAGTCCCATTCTGTGCCAGGTTGGATGGATCAAGGTGCATCAGAAAATCTTTGGTCTTTCTAGGTTGGAGAATCAGAAGACAGAGTTTACGGGAACTGCAGCTGCTCTAAATGAGGAGGAAATTTCAGAGACAGCCAGAGAGGGGAAACTGAATTCTTTGGGTAATTTCTGCCTGAGTATCTGGCTACCCTCTAAACAACACATGTGTAGGACAGACTCTAAGCAGCCCTACTAAGACCAAAAAAATTGAACTGAAATTTGTACTGCTGCCCAATAGACAGAGTATGTATGCTGTTTGAGTACAACGAAGTAATTTCCTGCTAAAACAAAAACATCACCACTGTTTAGAGGTACATAAAATGCAGCGTCTCAACAACATAATAGTCACAACGTTCTCATCTACATTTACTTAATGGTCTGAACAATTTTAAGTTACTTGACATCTGAGGAAAGAGGAACATGTGACTCATTTCTCAAAGAAAAGGCAATCAACAGAGATCAACTCCAAGGTGACCCAGTGTTTGGAATTAGCAGACAAGAATTTTAAAGCTCCTATTTTAACAATTCTCAGTGGTATAAAGGAAAATATGTTCATAATAAGTAAACAAATAGCAGATAAATAAAAGCTGTAACAAATAACCAAACTGAAATTCTAGAAGTAAAAAATTCCACACTTAAGTACTTAAGAGAAACAAAAACATGTCCACACAAAAAACCCTACTCAAATGTTCTCAGAGCTTTGTTTGTAAAGTCTCTGAATTGGAAATAACTCAAAATGCCCATCAAACGGTAAATAACTAGAGCCATTCAATGTAACATCACTCAATAATTAAAACGAAGAAATTACTGACAAATGGAAAAAAAGTTCAGCATTTTCTCATAAAATTAAATGTGACTGGCAGATGGCTAGATGGAGAGATATTTGATAAAACAAATACAATAAAAATGTTAATGGCAGAAATTTAGTGATAAATGTACTGGTGTCATTGTAAAATTCAAGTTATATTTGAAAATTTCTATAATAAAATGGCAAAAAAATTACACTCTGGGGCAGGTGATCAATTTTGAACATGCTAATTTAGGGAATATAAGCTGACTGATAGTTATGAAAAAGAAAACACATTCATTTATAATCAGTCCACTTACCTTTTGAGATCTTCCTCCAATTTGCCCTACTAGTCTGTTGTTCTACTGCTCAGAAAAACTTTACAAACTTGAGATTATACTTTGTGCTTCCTCATCAATAAATGTATTAATTTTTTTTTTTTTTTTTGGAGACAGAGTCTTGCTCTGTTGCCTAGGTTGGAGTGCAGTGGCACAATCTTGGCTCACTGCAACCTCCGCCTCCTGGGATCAAGCGATTCTCCTGCCTTAGTCTCCTGAGTAGCTGGGACTACACGTGTTTGCCACCACACCTGACTAATTTATGTATTTTTAGGAAAGACGGAGTTTTACCATATTAACCAGGCTAGTCTCAAACTCTTGACATCAGGTGATCTGCCCACCTCGGCCTCTCAAAGTGCTGAGATTACAGGCGAGAGCCACTGTGCCCAGCCCAATAAATGTATTAAAATGTTAAATAATGAATAAGATTGGACTTAACAGTTATATCTGAAGAATACTTCTATTTTTGTTTTTCATTTAGTTCTTTTTTATTCCTTTTTTTTTTTTTTTTGGCTCTTATCCTTCAACTACTAAAGAGAAAACAATTCCCTGAGAATTCATGATAACACTTCTTACAAAGTCTGTCCATTTCTCCCAAGAGGTAGAAGCAATTCAGACATCTATTTATAGATGAATGGATAAAGCAAATGTGGTATATACACACAATGGAACACTATGCAAACTTAAAAAAGAAGGAAAAAAAAAGAGCATAAATTAGTTCAACCTAATTGTGACAGACAATTGTGGAAGACAGTGTGGTGATTCCTCAAGGATCTAAAACTAGAAATACCACCTGACCCAGCAATTCCATTACTGGGTATATACCCAAAGGATTATAAATCATGCTACTATAAAGACACATGCACACGTATGTTTACTGCGGCACTGTTCACAATAGCAAAGACTTGGAACCAACCCATATGCCCATCAATGATAGACTAAAGAAAATGTGGCACATATATGCCACGGAATACTATGCAGCCATAAAAAACGATGAGTTCATGTCCTTTGCAGGGACATGGATGAAGCTGGAAACCATTATTCTTAGCAAACCATCCCAAGGACAGAAAACCAAACACCACATGTCCTTACTCATAAGTGGGAATTGAACAATGAGAACATTTGGACACAGGGAGGGGAACATCACATACTGGGGCCTGTCAATGGTTGGGGGGCTACGGGAGGGATAGCATCAAGGGAAATACCTAATGTAGATGACGGGTTGATGGGTGCAGCAAACCACCATGGCAGGCGTACACCTACGTAACAATACCTGCACGTTGTGCATATGTACCCCAGAACTTAAAGTACAATAAAAAAAAAAAGAAAGAAAATTCTGTCACATGCTACAACATGGATAAACCTTGAGGACATTATGCTAATTGAAACCAATCACAAAGGGGCAAACACTCTAGGATCCTACTCATATGAAGAATCTAATCAAAATCATAGAAACAAAGTTAAAAAATGGTTACCAATGACTAGGGGGAGGGGAGAGGGAGAATTAGTGTCTAGTGGGTACAGTTTTCAGTGTTGCAACATACAAAAGTACTGAAGATCTGTTGCACAACAATGTGAGTATACTTAACACTACTGAATTGTATACATGAAAATGGTTAATGTAGTAAATTTAATGCTACGTTATTCACTGTAATTTTTAAAGTCTGCTAATTTTTAAAAACTAGAATTAAAAACCCTGTCAATGGCTTTTTGAAAGTCCATGTAATTTGTTCTCTATTTTCTCTTTATATACAGGTGAAATATAATTTGTCCATTTATACTACTCTGTTGACCTTCCCCTGCAGATTTAACTTGCCTAAGTATTCACTGATCCTAATCTTCATGCATTACACAAGCTCAGTAAGCATAAAAATGTGCTTTATCAGTTTGTAAATGTGGAGGTCCTTAGTTTCTAGAGTCAGGCAGGCAATTTACCAGCTTTCAAGCAATTACACCTACTTCAAGTGCTATATTTGGTAACAGTATTACACATGTGCTGCAGTTTCAGGTTCATCCTTTAAGTCCCTTAGAATTCTTGGGTGAATACCATCCAGTCATGTTTTTTTCCAAAAGCGTATGTTGTATCCAACTTTAAAATTACAGAAAGTCATTAATAAGAATAATGTCGCTTATCTTAAGATATCCAACCTTAGATAAGTATAAGCTGAAGAATAAAATATTTGTTGAATCACTTTATGAAGATCTTTTGAATGTCATATGAAAAATGTGGATCATGTCTTATTAAAAATTAGTAACTTCACACCGGGCGTGTTGGCTCACACCTGTAATCCCAACACTTTGGGAGGCCGAGGCAGGCGGATCACGAGGTCAGGAGATTGAGACCATCCAGGCTAACATGGTGAAACTCCGTCTCTACTAAAAATACAAAACATTAGCCGGGCATGGTGGCTTGTGCCTGTCGTCCCAGGTACTCAGGAGGTCGAGGTAGGAGAATGGCGTGAACCTGGGAGGCAGAGTTTGCAGTGAGCCGAGATTGCGCCACTGTACGCCAGCCTGGGCGACAGAGCAAGACTTCATCTCAAAAAAAAAACAGCCAGGTGTGGTGGCGGGCGCCTGTAATCCCAGCTACTTGGGAGGCTGAGGCAGGAGAATCGCTTGAACCCGGAAAGCAAAGGTTGCAGTGAGGCGTGATTATACCACTGCACTGCAGCCTAGGTGACAAGAGCGTGAGTCTGACTCAAAAAAAAAAAAAAATCTAGTAACTTTATAGTGGTTGCAGCTACTAATATCATGGACCTTCTCCCAAAACATACTATGGCAGTGTATCTTACCGCTTATTGAACGATGTAACACTTCCTTTTATTTGTCAAATTTAGGAAAACTTAGAATCAGTGAACACATTTTCACTGGATATATTTTCGATTTACTCACTACAAAATAAAATATTCATTCCTCTGTAAGGACTTAGAACAGACACCTTGAAACATGGCACCCTGGCATACTGAGTATTTTAACCTGAAGGAAAATTAAGAAAACTGCAGAAACAGGGGGGTCTCCCTGACCTTCTCCCAACCCATCTCTCTTGAAGTGGGCCACAGAAATGAAAATTTCCCTTTCCCCTTTCTCCCTTGAGGCAGGTCATCAAACCTAGGAAGGTCACTCTCTTTCTCCCTCCCCTCTCCCCTAAGGTGACAGGTGTCCCGCCCTATACCCAATGGGAAGGAATGTCACACACACAGGCCAAGAAGAATGTGAACAAACAAGCCTTGCTAAATTCTCCCAGTTGATTACCATCAGATCATACTCTTTTGTCTTCCAATCATACTTATGCATGACTATCCACAAAAATACATTTTCCCCGGGTCTTTTAATTCTCATTTCTGAAGGCTCCCATGTCACGTAAAATTTATATTAAATTATACATATAAATTTATATATACATTTGTTATGCTTTTCTCTTGTTACTCTTTTATTATTGGGGTCTCAGCCATAAACCTCGCAATGGGTGAGGAAAATATATTACTTTTTCTCCTATTATAGTTAAAAGGAAAATTTACTCTTTTGGGTCAAGAAACTTAAAATTAATGACACCATTGGAAAAGTCGAAATTTTCTTGCTACTTCCTTTGGATATGATGGGCATTTCTGTGTTTTTACTGTCTGCTTCAGGCCAACAGTAAGTATATACACACAGCCCACAGACTGAAGAGGAAAGAAACATGAAATACCACTGGGTAAAAAACACTCAGATAAGAACATTCCAAGTAACAAGAGAAAAAACAGAAACCTTCAGCTGAAAAACTGACAATTTCATTTAGCACTTTCATAAATTAGGGGTTTGTGATTAGTTTTAAAAGTCCTAGAGACAATGGTTCTCACTGATGACAACTGAACCTCAGTAACCTGACAGTGTCCAATCACCTCTTCAACTTCCCCCAGCCCCATTTAAATAACCCAGATCTTTTTGTAAACCCTCCTCTAGTGATCATAACATTCTCTATCTTCCTTACCCACTTACAAATATATTCTTCAGTTGTTTTTTAAATCGAAATTCAACTTTTTGTGACATAATTAAAACTCTAGCTATTAAAAGATAAATTATCTCACTTCACTAAATTATTATTTTTTAAACCACTATCTAGATATTAAGAAAGTCCCACAGAATTAATCAGGAGTAATTCAATCAACAAACACCCCTGTGTTCTAATAGTTTCCCCAAATATCATAATTACAGAAACATGTATTATAATAAAAAAATGACTTTTTATTACATGGATACTAAAGTGGGGAGCCTTAAACATAGTTATAACTGGGTATCCAACAGTACTGCCTACATTATTGGTTAACAATTACATGAATGTCCTTCTGCTGTTGTGGACAATGAGAGAATTCTTACGGTTACAATGTGATTTTAAATACATCAGTTGTGATCTCTCTTATCTTAAGGAAAAAAACAAAAAAACAAAAAACAAGCCTTCCCTGACTCCATGTTTCCTGTAATTGCCAACTCTCTTTGTTCCTCTACACAGTAGTGTTACTCAGAAAGAGTTGTCTATACTCTATGTCCAATTCATTTCCTCCATTCACTCTCAAACACTGTAATCAAACTGTTGACGCTATCCCTCCTCCAGAACTACTCCTGACAAAGTTTTCAATGACCTTGTTAAACACAATGTCAATTCTTAGTCTTCATCTAACTGTACCTATCAACAGCATTTGAAACAGCTAGTCACTCTCTTTTCCTTGACAAACTTTTGCCCTTTGATTTCCCGGACATAAAATTCTCTTAATTTCCCTATTTCACTGGTAACTCCTCCTTCTCTCTCCCACACTGCAATGTTGAAGTGTCCTGGAGCTCAAGCTGTGGTCGTCTTCTCTTCTCTGCACTCACTCTCCTTTGGTAATCTCATCTTGGCTTTAAATGTCATCTTTATGCTGATGACTCTTGAATGTTTATCTTCTAAAGTTCACCACCTGTACATCCACATATCTTTGACTGTACATCTAACAGATCTCTCAAACTCAACATGTCTAAGATCCACACTCTTTTGCACTCAAGTCAGCCTCATTCACAATCTACCCATCTCAGCTGAACAGAAATCTATCCTTCCAGTTATTCAAACCAACATTTTTCAGAGTTAATTTGACTCCTATCTTTCTTTAACATCCTCCATCCAATTCATGACTCTACCTTTTTTCTATTGGCTCCACTTTTAATATAAATCCAGAATCTACCACTTCCCTTGCTACCATCTGGATCTGAAACACAATAATCTCTCACCTAGATTACAACAACCTCTTAACAAGTTTCTCTGTTTCCATACTTACAGCTCTACAGTCTATTCTCAGGAGAGAACTTTCTTTAAAAAACATTATCCAGGACAATAGGAAAGTTTTAAAATACTCATTAAAAGAAATTCAATAAATGAAACATTTGTTGACGGTCTACTATGTACCAACTAGAATGATACCTTAAATAGACTTGACTCTTGAACGATATAGGGGTTGGGGTACCAACTCCCATACAGTCAAAAAAAATCCATGTGTAACTTTTAACTCACTGAAAACTTAACTACAAATAGCCTACTGTTGACTGGAAGCCTTACTATAATATAGTCTATTAGCAAATATTTTCTATATTATATGTATTATATACTGTATTCTTACAATAAAAGCTAGAGAAAGAATATTTTTTAAAAATCCTCAGAAAATGCATTTACAGAACTGTACTGTATTATGGATGCTCTAAGTTTTACATAATCTGTTTACGAGATTAATGGTCTGTCCAAAGGGCAACCCAACAGTTGCAGACCTCAATCTGCAATTTAAGCAATTTAACTTTTTCTTACAATGTCATAAATTTTCTCTGCTGCTTGAGAGCTCTTCCAGCATCACTGGTGACACTTCGTATGGTTCCCATGGTGTTATCCAAGGCTTACAGTCCTGCACTAAACATGACGAAAAATAATATGCCAGAACTGCAAGAAATCACTTTTTATTGTGATTCACATTTTACTGGAGAACTGCTCACGTGGGGATGATTAGCATCATAGAGTGTTTTAAGCGGATATCCCAAACACTTGAGTCTACCAGAATAGCCAGGAGGATGCTAAGAAACTATTACAGTAGTAAAGTATGTACTACAGTTAATTTTATGCAGTTATGATTTAATACTGCATCTTTACATTTGTTATATTTGTTTCTACTGAAAATAGCACCATGTAAGGTGTGTTTGTATGCATGCTTTGATAAATTTTAACTTTTGATAATAGATCTGTGTAAATTTTATGGTAGTAAATGATAAAATATAGCACCTACATGTATTTTATGCATTCATTACATAACTTTTTCTTAAATTTTTTCTATATTTCTAGGCTACATAGTTCATATGTGGGTTTTTTCAAATTGTCACAAACTTCCAAAAAATTTTCCAGTATATCTATTGAAAAAAAAAATGTGTAAATAAACCTACACAGTTCAAACCCATGTTGTTCAACAGTCAACTGTATATGTCAGATTATGTCAGACCTCTTTCCAAAATCCTGCAACTTTTCATTTCTCTTAAGGTTAAAATCGAAGTCTGTATGATGACCTCAATAGACTCATTACCTCTCTGATCTTAACTACAACTATTCTCCTCCTCCCTTCAAGCATACCAGTCATATTACGCTCCTTAATCTTCCACAAATACCAAAGTACCCCCTTGTCTTTGCATTGGCTGTTCCTGCTATCTAGAAGCTCTTCCCTGAGCTGTCTCAAGGAAGACGGCCTTGTTCTCTCTCTCACTTCCTCAAGGCTTTGTAAACTTCTACACGCTGCTTAATGAGACCTACTAGCCAACCTTATACAATTCTGACAATGCTCTCTTCCCTGCTCTCCATATAGCACTCAATTCACCTTATCTTGAACTATTTTTTTCTTTTTTCTATTGCAGTTATCTACTTCTGTCACACTACATGATTTGCTATTGTTTGCTTTCCCTTTTAAAATACAATACACATCTCACAGATATCCTTTAAAAATATAAACTCCATGATAGCAGGGATTACTGCTTTGTTTAACAAGGTATCCCAAGTACCAAGAATAATGCATGCCGTATAGTAAATGCAGGATAAACATTTATTGAAAGAATTTCATTCTTTATAATAATGATGTGTGGTAGGTATTACGTGTTATCATCCCTATTTTATGGAGGGAGAAGCTGTTAAGATGGGACACAGGACTGTGTTCTCTACTATTTTGACTACAGTTGAATTTTTTTTTTTAATTGTTATGTTGCAGAGACGAGAAACTCTCTTTTAATTCCTCAAATAAATAGCAGTAAATAATTTAATGAACCATTTCAAAAAATAAACTCTAGAATATGTGACATTTATTTTAATATTGAGTACTACTATTTATTGTTTACTACATCCTGTTTGGCCAGGTGCGGTGGCTTACGCCTGTAATCCCAGCACTTTGGGAGGCCAATCTCTTGAGGCGGTGGATCTCTTGAGGCCAGGAGTTCCAGACCCATCTGGCCAAAATGGCGAAATTCTATCTCTACTAAAAATACATAAATTAGCCAGGCGTGGTGACGCATGCCTGTAAGCCCAGCTACTTGGGAGGCTGAAGCACAAGAATCACTTGAACCCAGGAGGTGGAGGTTGCAATGAGCAGAGATGGCACCACTGCACCCCAGCGGGGGTGACAGAGCAAGACTCCTGTTTAAATAAATAAAGCTGTTTAATGATACTGGCTTTGCTTTTTATTTAAAAATATTTACCTTTTTCCTAGTGTTTGGCAAGTTGACCTGTACCAGGTCCTTGACAGAGCAGAAAAACCACAAACTCTAAGGATGGTCTGAGTTATCTGTGTTCAAGAGAAATCACGCTGAGAAATCCCAAATATTAAAGTTATTTTAAAAAGGGTGGCTTGATAAAAACAAGGATAGAGAGCTCCTCCAGCCCTCCTACTACACAATAAGAAGTCCTTGAGGGATGCTGAGGTACTATAAGGTGTGTAGAACCAACTCTAAAACCTTGTCTAACTGCCTCTTCCCCAATAACCCCTGTACCACCAAAACCATCCTGCAATAGAGTATAAATGATTTGCCCAAGGCTGCAAAATTAGAAAGTGGCCAAACTGAGGCCTTCTCTGTTCTCTACTATTTTGACTACAGTTGAATTTTTTTAAAAAATTGAACTATCTTTCTAAATGTGCAAAACAGTTTACCTGCACAATATGACATGCTAAGAGAAGAAAACAAAACAACTGAAGTTTGGAGTGGGGGGCACATCTGCCCCTCTAATAGCTCCTGCTGATATCACAGCTCCTCAGAGGAGAGGAAGGAAGCTGAGCCTTCTTGTTTGGTCTGTAATATTGATTCTATGGCAAGACTTAAGTAAATTCTCTCTAGGACTAATAGTGCAGCAAAGTAGAGCATTAAAAATACAAATTAAATTATAATTATCTATTTCTGGATAATATCATTGATAAAAACTGCCCTTAAAATAGGACATAAATGTTTGTATGCAACTTTGCTAAAATCACGTTTTTACTCTGAAAGGGAAACATAGGCAATGCAATTAAATAAATGAACAAACAGTATTATTTTCTCCATTTGATAGAACAGTTAACATTATATGACCTGGTTATGGTCACACAGTAAATGAGAGTGTCAAAATATCATCTAATGTTCTAATTCTAACCTGCTAGAAAGTAAACTCTAGAAGGGCAGGCATTGCCTCTCTTGGGTTCACTGCAAGCACCTAGCACAGCACCATGCACATCACTGGGGTTAATGCTAGTATCAGTACACATGCTCAGAATAAATATTATGAGAGTTAACTGCACTTGACAAAGAAGCCACGTAAGTAATAAAAGGACAGTAGCTCCATCTCATATCACAAACAAGGCTAACTTGTAATGGAGAACTACAGCAGACCTCATTTGTAAACTACAAGTGTTTTCCTTTTAGAAGAATGAAATCTTTGAAGAAAAACAGCCACCCATTTCCAACTGTTACATGGTAGAATGAATCAATCTACCATTATTTTTTTGTTAGCAGACTATAAATACAAGAGTAATCTAGGATATCTGGTCAATAATATAATCAAGTTAATGATTAGTCCACCCTTCTATGTAAATGTTGATTTATGATTACTATATTCATTGTCTAGGCTGAGATACTTTTGAAAATAAAGGGGTGCTATTAATATTTATTCACAGGAATAATGGCAGCTGTCTTAGGCAAACCAGAACCTATGAGGCACTTTAGTTCAAAGTAAAAGTATTCTCTTTTTCTTCTTTCTTATGGCACCTGCAAGAGATCCCCTGCATACGTTGGCCTACATTTCTTGTTTCTTGCCTAAATTTCCTGACAAAGTGATGTTAAAAATAGAGACAAATTATTAAATACTTACGTGCATATGCATCATCTGAGTATATACAGCAATTTTCAGGTATAGCCCATATTAGGATTTCAAAAGCAGTTGATTATAAAAATGACTTGCAACAATAAAAGCTCAACTATGGGATACGTCAATATCATACACTTGTCAATTTTTAAGATGACTACTTCCAATTTAACCTCCTTCCCATTACTTAAGAACTGTAGCAGTCACCATCCCATAGTCCCATTTTTCAATCACTGACTTTTATATTCCTTATCACAAATCTTGAGGGACTCTATAGAAAAAGTTGAAGCTTCTTCCCACTAGCAATCAAAACCATACAAACCTCTGTCAGCTGTTTCAGCTGGCTTTTGTTTGTACTTAATTCTTCTGCTAGGATATTCTTTTTCACTTGTAGTTCACAGATTTCCTTTCTTAATGGATTCATTAGTTCATAGAACCGAACCTTGAAAAAGAAATTAAATTAATAAGCAGTCTTAAATCCAAATTACGATTAAAATTTGCTAATTTGTAGTGCTCTCACTTATCAGTAATAAAGAGACATGCTTACAAAACTACAACAAGACAGTCATTAATGGAACCTAGCCACTAATACTTTCTATCAAGCCTTAATGTTCAATTAACTTCCCTCAAGGGCCAGATGATTTATAACTTCCTATCTTTGACAGTCCTTCCTCCCTTCTACTGACACTCCATTACTACTCATCTACTACTGCTCACTCCACACTATCTGCTTGTAAACTTCCGGAACATATCACAAATATTCAGGAGTCTTGCTCTTGCTGTTTCTTCTGCTAGAGAAGTTCTTCCCCCATATAAATGCATGGCTCATGCCTTGTCTCCCTATAGGTCTCTGACCAAATATCACCTTACTATTAAAGCCCTCCCTGATTTCCCTACCAAATTTAAAGTAGCACTCCCTATTTCTCACCCATGCTCTTTTCTCTATAGCACCTTTGACAAACAGATATTCTACATATTTAACTTTTAAGTTAATGGCTGTGTTGCTCCACTTCGACATAAGCTTCATGAGGGCAGGGATTTCTGTCTGGTTTATACACTGCTCTATTTCCAGTGCCTAAAAATATGATAAGCACTCAATAAATACTTGATGAAGAGGTAAAGCGTTTTCTTTATTTTCATCCCAGGCTCTTGGCAAAGCTTTATTTACTGCTGTCCCTGCAGTGGAAGTCTAATCAGAATGGATCAAGAAGTATCTTTCACGTCACTACTTCCATTTAATTCAGGTCTCTCTTTCCACATATACTTCTCTCAGAGGAATTTTCCTGCCCTATCTCAGGAAAAAAAAGTGTTCCATCTGACAAGGTCCTATAAAACTAAGAAATCATCAGCAAATTAGGAGAGAGTAATTAGGGGCTATTTCTCATATAGGCATGCGGTCCGAAACTCCTTAACATATGACTGTATTACAAGAATACCATTATTTGGTAAGAGGCAAATCTTAATATTAGCCTTCAACGAAAAGAATCTGCATATAATTAAATTAGTTAACGATAATATTGTTTGTGAAAAGAAAACATGTAAGAAGGAATATTAAGAAAACAAACAGCAAAAATATGTGTAACTGCCACCAGTGTGATACTTTATATCTACTGTAAATGAAGCCTCAAAAACAGAATTTGAGGTATTTGTTTTGGACAGTACACTTTGGATAGAAAAACTGTATTTGAGCCTTAAAAAGAAAAAAAAAACAGCTGAACAAAAGGAACTTCATTTTATCAGACATCACTAATCTGAAAATCTTTTCCCAATGAAAACCAAGAATAGCAACCACCACTAGAGGAAAAACAATAGGTAACATTTTTATGTGTTTACTATCTTATAAGCACTATGCTCATAAACATTTTACATCCACAGTCATAGTCTTTACAATTATCCCCAATAGAAAGGCACTGTTATTCCTTTTTACAGATGAAAAAATTCAAGCCTCTTAGGGTAAAATGACATCTATATATTAAAAAGCAGCAGTTCTCAATATATGGTTTTGGGACTTCTGGACTCTGGCCCGCCCGCCACTCTGAGATCCTTTCAGGGAATTCACAAGATCAAAACAACTTTCCTAGTAATTATCAAGATTTTTTCCCTGTTTCATTTTCATTCTCTCATGACTGTTCAGTGGAGTTTGCCAGTGGCTACATGATATATGATGACATTATCACTCTTAAGGCCAATGGAATTGTGTACTTATATATTCTTGTGTTTAAAAAATTTATTAGTTTAAAATTCTAGTATGGTAAATACTAATAGACACAGCTCATATAAAAAAACACACATTGGGGTCCTCAATAATTTTTAGAGTGTAAATGAATGCTGACACCAAAATATTTGAGACCACTGCCATTGATTAATCTTAGCTGTTCCAGATTTGTGTAACCAGCTCAAGATCTTGAGCCAATCTCTCACCACAAAGTTCTTTCTCATCCTATCCCTTTATAATCATGCCAACTCCTCTCTCCCACTATCCCCAACCAACCCCTGGCAATAACTACTCTGTTGTTTATAATTTTTCATTTTGAGAATGTAAGAAACCACCAGTTCATGATAATTCATTTCTATGGACTATGCAGTCATTAACTTCAAAACCTATTTATGCTTGACTTTGGAGATCAATGGTCATGATCCTTTAAAATTTGGATCTCAAGACCATTCACCATCCATAGCCATAACATAATGTTATCAACTGGGTACTTCAAAAGTAATTGCTACTACATAAATGGTAAATTTTAGTCTGAAAATATATGCTGTAGTTAAAAATGGATGATACTTACAGATACATATTCAGGAATAGAAAGCTGATCTTCAGGAAAAGCTTTTAATTTAATATATTGGTCTTCTGTCAACTCAAAGTCACGCAGGTTTCGACGAACATCTCCAGCTTTTTCTCTTAGCTGAAGATTTGTCTCTTCCAGTTGTTTCTGTCTCAACAAAATGGTTTCCATTTCTTGTTTCATTAATTCTTGATATTTGCTACATTAGAGAGAATTTATGGCAGGCTTTGAAAAAGTCTTTGAGATTTAATTTTCTCACAGTTTCCTACTTCTATCAACATAAAATTAGGAAATGAGAAGCCTGACAGTATTATTTACTTACTCCAGCAAAATGCTTACTCATAGTAACCAGTTAAATATGAAATGACAATTCCATACTAATTATTAAATGTGTAGCCATATAAATTACTAAACAGAGAATTGATATTCTTAAAGAATAACTTTAGAAATTCAAATCATAAAATTATGCATTTTTTCTGCTTAAGGTTTAATGTTAAACATCAAGGACTTTACTTACTAATTTTCATTTCCCTTTTATCCTGATGCTTCAAGGATACCTCTTTAAGATGGTAACACTGAACCACCATAAAGTATTCACTCAACCAATGAGGTAACGAAAACAGTAATCTGCACATACTCATCATTCTCAAAGAATACATGTAGCAGACATTATTGTTAGTTGTCTACTGAAAGACTGTGATCATGAAGGGACAATCTGATATTATTAATCTGTTCTCATGCTGCTAATAAAGACATACCCAAGACTGGGTAATTTATAAAGGAAAGAGGTTTAATGGACTCAGAGTTCCACGTGGCAGGGGAGGCCTCACAATCATGGCGGAAGGCAAAGGAGAAGCAAAGGCACGTCTTACATGGTGGCAGACAAGAGTGCTTGTGCAGGGGAACTCCCATTTATAAAACCATCAGATCTTGTGAGACTTATTCACTATCACGAGAACAGCATGGGAAAGACCACCTCCATGATTCAATTACCTCCCATCAGGTCCCTCCCATGACATGTAGGAATTATGGGAGCTATAATTCAAGATGAGATTTGGGTGGGGACACAGTCAAATCACATCACTGATTTTCCCCTTCCCTACTGTATCAATCCCATTAACAAACATGCTGTTATTTCAATCTTAAAACAAATGAACAAACACAACCACAACTCTTGACCTCATTGCACTTCCCCCTTTGTTAGCCACCCCTTGGAGCAAACTTGCTCAAAAGTTGTCTATACTTATTGTCTCCAAAGCCTTTCCTCTTAAACCCATGATGATCATATTTTTACTGTCTCTAATGAAATCACAATGACATCTAAATTGCAAATGATCAGTTCTTAGCTCTTTTCATCCATGATCTAATGATAGAGTTTGATACAATTCATTTTTCTTTCCTTGATACATTTTCATCACTTGGCTTCCAAGACACCATATTGTTCATTTTTCTTCTATTTTACTGTGGTTCCTTCTCAGTCTCCTTTTCTGCTCTGTCTTACTGCTGGAGTACTTGGTCCTCTTCTCTGTCTGTATGCACTCTTCCTTGGGGAATTCATCTAGTCTCATGACTTGAATATTGTCTATACCCTAATGATCCCCAGATTTGTACCTCTAGACCAGACTTTTCATATACCTCCACATGGATTTCTAACAAGAAAACTCTAACTTAACATGTCTCAAACTGAACTCCTGCTTTTTACTCACAAAAACTTTTTCTACCATGATTTCCTCCTTCTTAGCTGACAGAAATTCCATTTTTTCATTTGTTCAGGCCAAAATTTTTGATGTAATCCTTGATTCCCCCTTTTCTCTTAAGCCTCACATGGAATCCATCAGCTCTGCCTCCAAAATATATTCAGAATCCAACCTTTTTTTTTTTTTTTTTTAACCACCATCAGATATCTTATTACAATAGACTCCTAACTGCCCTCTCAACAGCATCACTGAATCTGATAGGTGTCTTATAGAATTAGAGTAGAAGACCTATAATCGAATACCGTGGTTCTCAAAGTATTGTTCCTGGACCAGCACCATCCGCATCACCTGGGAACCCGGTAAAAATGCAAATTCTCAGGACCCCTCCCAAATCAGAAACTCTGAGGGTGGGATCCAGTAGTCTTTTTTTAACAAGCCCTCCAAGTGTTTCTGATACATACTAAAGTTTGAGGTCCACTAATCTAATGTAATAGTGGCTGATAAAAAGGTCTGATAATTTTTTTTTTTTTTATTTTTTTATTTATTTATTTTTTTTGAGACGGAGTCTCTCTCTGTCGCTCAGGCTGGAGTGCAGTGGCCGGATCTCAGCTCACTGCAAGCTCCGCCTCCTGGGTTTACGCCATTCTCCTGCCTCAGCCTCCCGAGTAGCTGGGACTACAGGCGCTCGCCATCTCGCCCGGCTAGTTTTTTGTATTTTTTAGTAGAGACGCGGTTTCACCGTGTTAGCCAGGATGGTCTCGATCTTCTGACCTCGTGATCCGCCCGTCTCGGCCTCCCAAAGTGCTGGGATTACAGGCTTGAGCCACCGCGCCCGGCCAGGTCTGATAATTTTTTACAATATCAGTTTAGTAAAATCTTAAAAAAGGGAAAACATACCTATTTTACACATTTACCTGTAACTAAAACATAGAACTAAACATTCACATTTTTACATAGGATCCAGATACTTTGAATACAGAGGTATGCTTTGATTTTGTGTAAATCCAAGTTCAATTTCTTTACAATGGCATGAGATCCTAAAAGATACTTAGGAAGACACCAATGAAGGTATCTTTTATGGATTTGATATTTGCTCTCAATCTTAAAACTTGTGTTGCTTATATTTAATTTCTTTTTCTTTTCTTTTTTTTTTTTGAGAGACGGAGTCTCGCTCTGTCGCCCAGGCTGGAGTACAGTGGCGTGATCTCGGTTCACTGCAAGCTCCGCCTCCCGGGTTCACGCCATTCTCCTGCCTCAGCCTCCCGAGTAGCTGGGACTACAGGCGCCCGCCACCTCGCACGGCTAGTTTTTTGTATTTTTTAGTAGAGACAGGGTTTCACCATGTTAGCCAGGATGGTCTCGATCTCCTGACCTCGTGATCCGCCCGTCTCGGCTTCCCAAAGTGCTGAGATTACAGGCTTGAGCCACCGCGCCCAGCCATATTTAATTTCATAATTTTTTTAGTTCCTTTTATTGAACCTTTCCAAAGAATTTGATTGTTTATATAATTTTTAATTACATTACATAAGTATAATTGCCATAGGCATATTTAAGCTTGATAAGCCCACAACTGAGCTAGAGAAAGTATGCAGGAATAATAGAAAGTACTTCAAGCCAGGAAAGTCCAAAGGGCCATGAGAATCAATCAGTATGTTGAGTAAAAGAAGAAAGGTTAATGGTGGTCAGTTCAGAGAGCTTCCTTTATCATATATGGTTTATACTGACCAATTGTTTGTTGAATGAATGTTGAATTTTGACTTTCTGTATTTTATGTATTGTATCAAGTATCCTACTTTTTTTGTGGTCTAGGTGTAAAAATTATTGCTATCTCTGACTTAAAATTTCTCTATTTTAGCTTACAATCACAAACATGAACAGGCAATAAAATTACTTTTAATTGCTAACTAGATATCGTTTTTTTAAAAAACCGTTTCTTACCTGGCATCTTTCTGTTGAAAAGCCAATTGGTTGTCTAATCTCAATGTTAGTAGCTGCTTCTGGTGAAGTGCATCATTAAGTTTCTCCTCCAACTCTTCAATCTTAATAAAGAGAAAAAGATCAATTACATGTTCAATTTTCAAATTTGTCATAAAGAAAAAATTTCAGTTTCAATAATAAACATATTTTAAAGACACTTAAAAGAAACAGGCTAAAAATGGATAAAGGCACCAGGCACAGGGGCTCACGCCTATAATTCCAGCACTTCAGGAGGCCAAGATGAGAGGCTTACTTGAGCCCAGGAGTTCGAGACCAGCCTGGGCAACAATGTGAGACCTCATCTCTACAAAACAATTTTTTAAAATTAGCTGCATGTGGTGGTGTGTGCCTATAGTCCCAACTACTTCAGAGGCTGAGGTATGAGGATTGCTTGAGCCCAGGAGATTGAGGCTGCAGTGAGCCATAATCTTGCCACTGCACTACAGCCTGGACAACAGAGAGAGGCCCTATCTCAAAACAACAATAACAGAACACAAAATAGGGTTGAGATTTTTTAAAAATGGTTGTATCCACAAAGACTGTTATGCTATAGTTTGAAACTGCTGCCTCATAAATTTTTTTTTTGGTCAAGCTGTCATTAAGACTTTTTTTTTTTCCTCTCTCTTAATTCATTCTCACTGAGAAGCTCACTGACCACTGGGATTTCATGTTGGTGCCTTGCTCAAGTAATTATTTCCAAGCCAGGCACTGAATTTATATTCCAGATCTATGTATCTGACTACTACACATCTTCAATGGATCATCACAAAGGTGATGCTATAAACATCCAAAACAAAAGGAATAATCAACCTCACCTAATCCTGTATTCCCCGTATCTCTGGCCTCTAAAGCAACAACAACAACAAAAAAAAAAACCACAAAAAAACCTGACTCGTGTTTGATACCTTAGTTCTCCCTAACTCCTGATTCTGATCAGAAATCAGTATTTTGTTGTTGAGTTTACTTCATGAATAGCTGTCAAAACAGTATCATCCTCTTTAATACCTACTGAAAAGTCTTCAGTTAGACCCTTATCATCTCTCACCTGGACTATTATAAGAGCTTCTTCATTGGTTTTCTTGCCTTCAGTTTTTGTGTTTGTTTTTTGAGATGGGGTCTCACTCTGTCACCCAGGCAAGAGTGCAGTGGTACAACTTTGGCTCACTGCCACCTCCTCCTGCCAGGCTCAAGTGATTCTCCTGCTGCAGCCTCCCCAGTAGCCGGGATTACAGCCAGGCCCCACCACACCCAGTTAATATTTGTATTTTTAGTAGAGAAGGGATTTTGCCATGTTGGCCAAGCTCGAACTCCTGACCTCAAGTGATCAGTCCACCTTACCCTCCCAAAGTGCTGGGATTACAGGCGTGAGCCACCGCGCCCGGCCTCCTGCCACCAGTTTTGTCAGTCTCCAAATCTATATTCCTTTATCTTATGTTTAAAAAATGCTCAAAAATTTATTTTCTGCTGGGTGCGGTGGCTCAGGCCTGTAATCCCAGCACTTTGGGAGGCCAAGGTGGGCGGATCACTTGAGGTCAGGAGTTCAAGATCAGACTGGCCAGCATGGTGAAACTCCATCTCTACTAAAAAAAATACAAAAATTAGCTGGGTGTGGTGGTGGGCCCCTGTGGCTCCATCTACTCAGGAGGCTGAGGCAGGAGAATCACTTGAACCTGGGAGATGGAGGTTGTAGTGAGCCGAGATGGCACCACTGCGCTCTAGCCTGGGTGACAGAGCAAGACTCCTTTTCAAAAAAACAAATTATTTTCCTAGTTTTAAATTCTTCAGAGGATCCTGTCTTCAGAATAAATTCTAAACACGGTGGCGTAATACTGTGGTATTTCTTGATCTAGTCAACCACTTTTGTCGCTAGCTTAAAAGGAAACTCCATTTCAGCCCAAATAAGTGCTTGCTATCCCCCAAGTATGCTGTGCTTTCTCAAGCACTTGGATTTTGCTCTTAGTCTATTTAGAAAATTCCTTATTCCCTTTGCTTCAACCAAGACAATTACTGTTTGCCCCTTAAAATACATGAATTTCGGGCCGGGTGTGGTGGCTCACACTTGCAATCCCAGCACTTTGGGAGGCTGAGGTGGGCGGATCATGAGGTCAGGAGACCGAGACCATCCTGGCTAACATGGTAAAACCCTGTCTCTACTAAAAATACAAAAAATTAGCCGGGCGAGGTGGAGTCCTAGCTACTCGGGAGGCTGAGGCAGGAGAATCACTTGAACCCGGGCGGTGGAGCTTCCAGTGAGCCGAGATCGTGCCACTGCACTCCAGCCTGGGCAACAGAGCGAGACTGTCTAAAACAAATGAAGAAACAAACAAAAATAGATGAATTTCACAGCCAACCCATAATATATGCAAGTGAACCCCTCCTCTTACATCATCAAGTCCCTCTTCTCTACCGAATCAGTCTATCGCCAAGCAAATGCTCCCTTGATCACATCATTCTCTTTGCTACAGCACCATTTCTCTGTTGGTCTTCAGAGCAAAACTGCAATATAGTTTTTACCCTATACTATTCCAGTGAAACTATTCTTGTTAGAATCCATAATGCCCTGTCCATTGTTTTTTCCTACATATTTATCTTATTTGACAGCATGGCTTGCACTCTCTTTTAGCTTCCATGATACTCTTCTCTAATTTTATTAACTCACTAAATACTCTTAAGCTTTCTAGGCTCCTCAGCTGGTTTCTCTTCCGCTACATAATTTCTGAATGTTGGACTACCCCTTTGACTTACTTTATAGCCCTCTATTCTCCCTAGGAAATATCATACAAACCCATGGCTTGAGGTGTCACCTATATGCTGATGTATATTTCTATCTATCTATCTATCTATCTACCTACCTACCTACCTACCTACCTAAGAGTGTGTATGTGATGGACTCCTATCTGTGTGAGTTTGTGTGTGTGTGTGATGGATGCCTCCTAAACTCTAACTGACAATTACATTTAGGAATCTATAAGTTACATCTTCAAAACTGAACTTATTAATGTATTTTCCCTCCCAGATCAGTTTTCTCCCAGCCTTCCATTCTTATAAATGGCCCCAGTTAAATAAGCCAAAAACAAGAATCTAACATTAGGCAACAACCTAATAACTCTTCTGCTTCTGTCTTGTCTGCCCTTAGTCTATTATTTTAGTGCCATTTTGAATACAGAAATCAGGACATATAACTCTAACTGCTAAAATTTGCCAATAGCTTTTCTGACTATAGTCTAAAGAAAGAGTTAAAAAATGGTGATGGGCTAAATCCAGCCCATGAGGAAAATCTGATGGGGCATAGGTAGCCTATAAAGCGTAAAATATTTTCTGTCTTGGCCATAAAAAAGAGGACCTCTGTCATATTCATTGGCATACATCCAGCAACATCTCAATAAATAACTTAAATCAAAATAAAATATAAAATAAACACATTCTTCATAATTACTATTTCCCAAATCAAGGATACTGCTATATGTTGAGCATCCCAAACCCTAAAATCTGAAATTCAAAATGCTCCAAAGTCTGAAACTTTTTGAGCGTCACTATGACACTCAAAGGAAACGCTCAGTGGGCCATTTTGGATTTCAGATTTTCAGATCTGGGATGCTCAACTGGTGTAACACAAATATTCCCAAATTTAAAAAAAGAAATTCAAAAATCTGAAATACTTCTGGTCCCAAGCATTTCAGATAAGAAACAACCTGTATCACAAGGAAAAAAAAAAAAACAAAAAACAAAACAAAAAAAACCACATTTTTTTCAGGGTTTCAACTTTTACAATTTCAATTAACTTCTAAATTAACTCCCATACCTCAGGCACAAGCTGGGAAATGCATCCATTTCCCAGGTAATAAGGAACCCACAGATCTCTAATGACAGATAAACAAAAAGAGTTTGGGGCATTTAAAAAATTGAAAGAACTCAATTCTGTGGCTCAAGCTGTAAACTTAGCACTTTGGGGGGCCAACGTGGGAGGATTGCTTGAAGCCAGGAGTTTGAGACTAGCCTGTGCAACATAGTGAGACCCTATTTCTACAAAAAATAAAAAAAATTAGCTGGGTGTGGTGGTGCACGCCTATAGTCTCAGCTGCTCAAAAGACTGACATGAGAGGATTGCTTGAGCCCAGGAATTTGAGGCTGCAGTTAGCTGTGATCATGCCACCACACTCCAGCCTGGGTAACACAGTGAGACCCTGTCTAAAAATTTGAAAGGCAAGAACAGAGAAGAGGAAAGGAATAAAGAAGTACAATAAGGAAGGAAATCTAGGCAGCAATAGATGGAAATAAAAGTGCAAAGCTAACAATTCTCTAGTATCAGGAAGTTTGGCCCGAATAGCTACTCTTCTGAGTAGCTTTTTTACATTCTTTCAGTTAACAAGCAGCTGAGTGGGAAGTGCTTTTAAAGTTTTCCTGGATCTGTTTGTTCTGTTTTTAGACATGGAGAAATCAAATTAATATGGCCAAGACTATTCCTAGTACATAAAGTCATGTATCCATAAACATTTGTATTGCTGCCATAATGGAGTGGGACACATTAGATTCAAATATTTTCTAACTAAAAAGATTTTGATGGGTAGAAGAAAAAACTTACTTGCCTCCCAACATCAAACCTTTCCTTCTTTCTAACATACTCTGGTTTTTATTAGTAACAACATGTCCAGTTAGCTTCCCATCCTGTGTAGGAAGGGGTGGTCATGCTATTTAATATTAGTCAATTGAGGCCACTGGCTTGAACTTCTGGAAGAACTCTTTAAAGAGGATTGACTCATTTGGCACATGCCCCCTTTTCCACTACTCTTCTCCTTATTATTGTCTGTTACATGTACACACTATTGGAGGCAGATGAGCTATCTTATGATTTCAGGTGAAAAGCGCGTGTTAAAAATAGCTGAGGTTGAAATGAGCCTGGGTTCCTAATGCGATCAAGGAGTAATCATATGAGGTCTACTAAATTACCTATTTTTGGATTTTTGTTATACCAAAGAAACAAAATCCTTCTCTTGCTTAAGCCGTGGTTTCTAGGTCTCTGTTACCAGCAGCCACCATTTTCCAAGTCTCTGGTATTAACTGCTGAACTTAAGCCCTGGGCAGTTGGTTCAATCTCTTTCCAAAATAGAAATATCTATATTATTTATTAACAGTTGACTATTCAGGACTACTTAATGCTTCCAATGACAGGAAGCTCAGAAACTTAAGATAAGGCCATTTCAATGTTAATAGCAGTAACAGGTTTACGCTGAGCAGAAATCTACTTTTCCTGTGACTTCCAACCATTATCATGGAGTTATAGTCTAGTGACGAAAATGTATTTTTCATAACGTTAGCAAATGATGCTCAATAAGCTTTGGTGAATGAATGACCAACTAAAAATACCATTCTTTCAAGACCTAGGCTTTAGGTTTCCTGCCCAGGCTAAAAAGTGTATGGCATGGCTGGGTGCAGTGGCTTCACACCTGCACTTTGGGAAGCCGAAGTGGGTGGATCGCTTGAGGCCAGGAGTTCAAGACCAGCCTGGCCAACATAGTGAAACCCCCATCTCTACCAAAAATACAAAAATTAGCTGGGCATGGTGGTGCGGGCCTGCAGTCCCAGTTACTCGGGAGGCTGAGGCACAAGAATCACTTGAACACAGGAGGTGAAGGTTGTAGTGAGCTGCTATCATGTCACTGTACTCCAGCCTGGGCGACAGACTGAGCCTCTGTCTCAAAAAAAAAAAAAAAAAAAAGAAATGAAAAGAAAAAAGTATATGGCGGCACTACCAAATTGAGCCCCTTTCTTCTTTGCTTAAAAATTCAGAGAGGATGTGACCAGACAGATTTGAACCAAAGACCATGGGGTGTTACCAGATTCATTAGGATTTTGGGGACCCTGTTCATTTCAAAATATCCCATGAACTTTCTTTGCTTTCTTCTAGAGCTGGACCTCACTGAAACACCAAAAAACAAATAGGTCTAACACCAGGAGTCCAATATACTTCTGAGTCCTCACAATCGACCAGAGAGACAAAATTCAGTGGAGTATACTAGCTTTAGAATCAAGGCTCACAAGAAACAGTGTAGCACTTTCTGTTCATCTGGAGTGCTTCACACATACAGACAAAAGACAAGACATAACTAAACATATAATAACACATACGAATAAAGGTGTTATTTTAAAACATAAAAAGAAATGTCACATACTCATTTATACATAAATAAGTGAAAAATATATATGTAATGTGTGTAGTGCTGTTTGCCTGTCTAAGGTGGTATTCCCAGGGGATGTTTTTTTTTTTATATATATACACACATACACACACACATATTAATGCACATATACATATCTTTAATATTTTAAAAATATTCTTTCATCAACTCTAGACCTACACTTTCTCACATTGTAACATCTCTAAAATTGGAATGCATTTTACAATCTAAGGCACTTAATAATTCAACTGGCAATTTTTAACCTTAGCAATGCATGTAATGATGAATCTTACAATAGAGGTGCTTTAGATTCAATAAATTATGGAAGGCTAACTCTACAATAGGTATTTCTTGATATATTTGAGAGCAAACATCTTATTCCTAAGGGGTCTTCAAGCAGAAAATCCTGAGTGCTCATTTGATAGAGAAAAAACTCCACTAATATACAGCAGGATAGCTATTTTGGAGAGAACCTGGCAGTACACTTAAATGAAGCAGACGTTTATATATGTCAAAACATGCTCACAGAGGTTCAGAAGAGAAATGTCTAATGCTGCATGTGTTGGCAAGGAGCTGGAGGCAATCTGGATGCCTAGCAATGTAGGAGTAGATAGACTGGTAGATGCACACAAAAATTATATAAGAGTTGGAAGCAAACGACTAGATGTACACAAAGTAGCAGATAATTTCAAAAACAGTGCTGAGTAGAAAAAGAGATAAGAACAAAAACAAAGCATACAATTTACATTTCTGTAAAGTTAAAATAAAAGATACACATTCTCAATACACGTAAACAAAACATTAAAATGTTTGCATTAAGAAACGGAAGAAGGGAATGAGCTATAAGAATAAAAAGAATAAATACATTAGATAAACAGTGATGATTATGTGTCAAACTCAGGAAAATGACTAATTTAATCTTCCTCATTTTCAGTCAAACTAGAAAACCACAACAAAACTACATTAAGCACCAAGGAAGTATAAAAATAATAATACTGTGCTGAGTAAGTACAGCTACAAATAAAATAATATGTAAATAGTAAGTATATTATTAGTATATACCAGGCATGTATGAGCTTACATACATTGATAAATCCTCCCAATAATTCCATGGAATAAATACTATTATCATTTTATAGGAAATCAGGGAATAAACAAGTTAAGGAATTTAGTAAGGCTGGAATTCAAAACCCAAACTGTGTGCACCTAGAACTGTAATTTGGATTTGTTACACTAGAGAGCCTGTCACGAATCAGCCAACATTTCTATAATATAAAGCTTACACCTAAAAAGAAGCAAAGCCGTTGACAACCAAGCATAATGCAAGCTGAAGACAAATAATAAAAGAGGTGGCCGAATAAAATGTAAGTCTGGATATGGCATATAGGCAGCACTTAATAAAATATTTGCTGACTGAGTGGGTGAATTAATGAGTGGGAGATAACCTCAGGTTGATTCAATGAGTTGCACCAAAGATCTGGAGAGGTGACGGTAGATGGAGTTCACGTGAAATGCAAAAAGAGTAAGGGAATACGGATGGGAAACCACTGGATGCATGGATAAATTACCAAGTGACCGAGACTAGAGAGGTGACTGTATATGGTACCTAAAAGAAAGTGTTTGGAGCTTCACTTGTGTAGAGTATAGGCTTTAGACCTCCTAGGTTTGAATCCTATCTGGCTCTATCACTTTCATCTGAATGGCCTTGGGTATGCTATTAAGCACCTAGTGGTTTTGTTTTATCTGAGCAAAATGGGGTTCAGTCATTCATTTAAAAAACAGCTGGGCACTTATTTTGTGGCAGGTGCTGTTCTAAGTGCTGGAAATACAACCATGAATACGAAAACATCCTTGTCCTCACGGACCTCATAGTCTATTCACAAATAACAAACAAATTCAGTCTGATGGCCATAAAAGGCACAGAAAATGAAAGGGATGAAACAGATAAAGATACTATGTTAGTTGATAACAACAACAGCTAATACTTACTGTGGGCTTATTTTCTGTGTCCCCTCAAAATTCGTATATTGAAACCTAATCACCAATGTGAGTAGCAGGAAGTGGGGGCCTTTGGGATGATTAGGTTATAAGGGTAGAACCCTCATTGTTGGGATTAGTGCCCTTATAAAAGTGATCCCAGAGAGCCAGCTTACCTTTGTGCCATAGGAGGACACAGTAAGAACTATGCAACCTGGGAGAGGGCCCCCATCAGAACCTTACCATACGAGCACCCTTATCTTGGACTGTCTTGCTTCCAGATCTGTGCAAAATAAATTTTTGTTGTTTATAAGCTACCCAGTCTATGGTATTTTGTTATAGCTGACCAAATGGACTAAGACACTAAGTAACCGGTACTATCTAACTTACTGTATGATTCATTTAATATAATGGTTCAGGGAAAGCCTCCTCCCCTAAAAGTACCTATCTTTCACAGGGTTGCTATGAGGCTTAAATGAGGCAACACTTAAAGGTTCTTAGAACAATGTCTGGCACAGCATAAGCACTCAATAAATGTTAGCCATTCGTGTATTTTTTAAAAGTTTACCTAAACTGGTCCTTTACTTCATCAAGATTGAGGCTTTGGGTAACTATGAGAGGCATGGTCAAGAAATTTTTCAGTGGCAGGATACTGAAGTAAGTTGGCATACATGGTCAAGAACTAAAATAGGAGACAGACTTATCAAGTGAGATAGTCTACGTGAAACAATAAAATGTGCAGGTAGAAAGAGCTGGACCAAGAGGAAAGACGATGGGTTTACCATGGGAAAGAAAAGATGTTCTCAGTGACAGTAGGAAAGAACTCTTTGGTCTTTCTGAAATCGCTGTAAAGTTCTCATAGCTAGTGACAACTTTATAAATCTTACATCAAATCCTATAACTGTCGATAACCACACAAGGACAAAAAACAATGACTAGAACATTTTTAATTTGTATGGCAAACATCGTTTACTAATGATTATGGAATCTGAATTTATGCATCTTATTATGACAAAGTAACTATAAAATAGACAGACACAGTATGTAGCAAAAGAAATGTACCAAAGAAACCAAATTTCCAGAGCAAAGATAATTATAATTTTGGCTGGTCAGGTGCGGTGGCTCACGCCTGTAATCCCAGCACTTTGGAAGGCAGAGGGAGGCAGATCACGTAAAGCCAGGAGTTCGAGATCAGCCTGGCCGACACGGCAAAAAACCCTGCCTCTATTAAAAATACAAAAATTAGCCAGGCATGGTGGCAGGTGCCTGTAATCCCAGCTACTCGGGAGGCTGAGGCAGGAGAATCACTTGAATCTGGGAGGAGGAGGTTGCAGCGAGCCGAGGTCACACCACTGCACTCCAACCTGGGCAACAGAATTAGACTCTATCTCAGGAAAAAAAAAAAAATTGTAATTTTGATTCTCCCTATCAAATCAGTCATATCAGTTAGTGCTAAATGAAGTAGCAAACAACATGGTGAGAAAATACATCTAAGGAAATATACTTCCACTTTGGGAGGCCGAGATGGGTGGATCACCTGAGGTCAGGAGTTCCAGACCAGCCTGGCCAACATGGTGAAACTCCATCCCTACTAAAAATACAAAAAAAATTACCTGGGCGTGGTGGTGAGCACCTGTAATCCCAGCTATGTGGGAGGCTGAGGCAGGAGAATTGCTTGAACCCAAGAGGCAGAGGTTGCAATGAGCCCAGATTGCGCCACTGCACTCCAGTCTGGGCGACAGAGCAAGACTGTCTCAAAAAAAAAAAAAAAAAAAAAAAAAAAAAGAGAAAATATACCTCATATGTGCTAGATTTTTAAAACTGAGTCTACAAAAGTAATTAATCCATATCTACCTTTAAATCACTCCATATTTCAATATTCAAATTATTATCATTTTGAGCTAGGGTCTTGCTCTGTCACTCAGGCTGGAGTGCAGTGACACGACCTCAGCTCACTGTAATCTCTGCCCCTGGATTCAAGTGATTCTCCTGCCTCAGCCTCAGGAGTAGCGGGACCCATAGGTGGAGCACCACCACGCAGGGCTATTTTATTTTATTTTATTTTATTTTATTTTATTTTATTTTTTTTAGTAGCAAGGTGGTCTCACCATGTTGCCCAGGGTGGTCTCGAACTCCTGAGCTTGACAGCAATCCACTGGCCTCAGCATCCAAAGTGCTGGGATTACCGGTGTTGGCCACTGCACCCGGCCTCCAATTATTATTATTATTATCAGTTTTTGAGATAGTCTTGCTCTGTTGCCCAGGCTGAAGTGCAGCGGCGCAATCGTGGCTCACTGCAAACTCCACCTCCTGGGCTCAAGCGATTCTCCTGCCTCAGCCTCCCGCCTCAAGACTCCTGAGCAGCTGGGATTACAGGCACCTGCCATCACGGCTGGCTTTTTTTTTTTTTTTCAGTAGAGCTGGGGTTTCACAATGTTGGCCAGGTTGCTCTCAAACTGCTGACCTCAGGTGATCCAACTGACAGATAAAACTGTATTTGTCAGGTACAACATAATGTTTTGAAATATATGTACATTGTGAAATGGTTAACTCTAGCTAATTAACAAATGTTTTACCTCACATAGTTATTTTAGTAATGAGAACACTTAACATCTGATGTGTTTTTCAAGATTACAATGTCATTAACTATAGTCACCATGCTGCACAATAGATCTCTTGAATGTATTCCTCCTATTCAACTGTAATAATGTATCCTTTGACCAACATCTCCCCAATCCTCCTTTACCCCAACCACATCAGCCCTTGGTAACCACCATTCTATTCTCTACTTCTATGAACACCAAAATTATTTAAAGGCTATACTTGTCAAGAAATATAAATGTATCATTTCAAGTTCAGATAATGTGTGTGTGTATTTAATTCTTATTTACCTGCCATTTGAAGACAATAAAGCATACAGAAAACAAAATTTAAACCTGATCTTACCTTTGTAAGATAATCCACTTTCAAATTGTCGATCATCATAGTTTTCTGGGATAGCTCAATTTTTAGTAACTGAATATTATGAAGTAGTTCTTTTCGTTCAATTAGCTGCCTGGTGATTTTGACTTTACCCTCTCGCTCTTCTGATGAGGAAATATCGTCCGTAGGAACTGTTGTTTCTAAACTAATATCTTCAGATTCTAGAGAACTAGAGATGTTCACTTTTTTTGACTCCTTTGAAATTTTTCGAGACATTTTTATTATTATGGATCAGTTTTCTTCTCTAATTCGATTTAGTATTCTGTAGGTTAAAAAACAACATTAATTTAAAAATTAACTGCAGAAATCATGGACCGTATTGAAGAGAGACTAAGGGTTCCTTAAATAAATATTAGGCAATTTAGTGCACCCCTAATCTAGAACAGATTATTGCAGTAAGTTAGTGCTCAAATCAAACACATTAATTCCTACTACGAACTCAGTCTTCGAGGAACTTTAAAGAAACAAAACAAACAAACAAAAAACAACAGTTCCTGGGGGGAGGAATCTTATCTGGACGAAACAAAGAAATGTACAAGATAAAGAAAAAAGCCCATTATAATCAAGAATGGCACTACTAAGAGCAACACATGCTCAAAGATAACAGAAATCACGACTGAGTTGGTCAGGCAAAGGTTACACGGAGGTAGCACTTAGACTCTTGAAAGACTTGGACAGGCATAGTAAAGAGGAGAAATCATGCAGTTATTAACGATACGTGAGTGGAAGTAAAAAAATAAAGCCAAGTCTTGGAATAGTTACTCCTTCCATTCCCCCCACCCCCAAAACACACACACACACACACACACACACACACACCCCTCCTTAACGATCAAGACTGGAGGGCCTCATAATGTCAAAATATGGTTGAATTTTATTCTATAGGCAATGAGTCATCACTGAAAGTTTTTAAAATAGAAAACAGGGAAACAAAAACATTTTTTATAGATAGCAGAATGAAAACAACAGGGTATAACAAAAGTTAAAGAAATTCTAAATATAACTTCTTACTCTTTCATAAGAATGTTAGCAACTACCTTGTTTTAATACGTCATGATATAACAAATTATGCTATTAAATATTTCAGTTTTTCTAAACTGAATGATAAGGAAAGGTGTATGGAGTGGAAACAGCGAGAACTATACTAAGATCGGCCTCCCTCCTTTTTGAAGGGAAATGGGTAAGAAAAAGTGAATTCAAAGACAAATCCTCTCCTCGATTACAAAGGACCCGAAACGGGGACTGCCTACACACTCAGCGCGAAAATTAAGCCCCAAACTTGGCAGGTCGGGGGATTCCTTGCCCCACGCGGCAAAGGGATGATAGTCGCTAGTTACCTCGAAAGAGTCAATTACTCCACACTGAACGCTTGACCAGCGGCCAGTGCAGATACTTCGAGGGACCAAAGGCGTCTCTAGTCGGAAGCTCAAGGTTGCAGGCCCTCAACAAGGGATTTCAGGGCAGGGGACCGTTAGGAGCAGTAACCAAGACAACCATCTCCGCACCCGTAAGGACGATAGAAGCAGCACTCCCACAAGCCGCCGGAAGTCAGCTCTCCCGGATGTTCCGAGGCGCGGAAAGCAATACACGATGGGAGGTGGAGTCCAGAAGCGAGCCCCGCCTAGGCTACGGGCGGAAATGGCTCCTCGCCTTGCTTTGTCGCCCCTCCTCACTTTCGCCCAATCGCGGCCGTCAGAGAGCCAATCAACGTTTGTCTCGACATTTTCCCGCGAGAAGTGTTACTAATATCCAGGAACGGAAAAGGGAGAACTTCTGGATGAGGCATAGTTGTGTCCTAGCTTGAAGCTTTTTGCTGGAAGAGCACTGCTGGGGTTAGGATTCTGCGCGGCGAGGCAAGATGCTCAAGTCCAAGACGTTCTTAAAAAAGACCCGGGCGGGCGGCGTGATGAAGATCGTGCGCGAGCACTACCTGCGAGACGACATCGGCTGCGGTGCGCCCGGGTGCGCAGCGTGTGGCGGGGCGCACGAGGGGCCGGCCCTGGAGCCGCAGCCCCAGGACCCGGCGAGCAGCCTCTGCCCGCAGCCGCACTACTTGCTGCCTGACACTAATGTGTTACTGCACCAGGTGCGTGGGCGGGCGAACCGCGGACAGCGAGGCCCCACCGGGACAAGGGGATATGACACGTAGGGAAACTGAGGCTCAGGGAGGAGGGTCTTTGGCAGTGTCTCAGATCTAGGGGAAGGGAAACCCCCTGGGGACCCAAGCTGCCTGTTCCCCAGGCCGAGGTTCTTTTCCTTGTGCTTTAAAAAATGTAGTTCTTGGAGTCGTATTTTAGACACGTTATTTTTCTAACTCCTGGTGTCTCTTCTGCCTTAGATTGTAAGTGCCTGGAGGCTGGGGACCTGGGCTTCTGTGGCCTCCAGCCTGCGACTCCCAGGCAGCTTGTAAGTGTCTACGAACAAAAACTATGTGAGCCAACGTATTTCTTTATTAATAGCCTTAATTCTACGAAGTCTTGTGATTGGTCTGTTTAAGTGTGCTTTTTAAATAGATCTGAAGGATTTAGTGACTATTGTTTTCTATAGCCAAATAGCTTCTTGGCTTAACTTATTCAGTGTATTTAAAACATAAAGTATTTATGCCCAACATAAAACAGGATTTTGTGTTTGACAGAAGCTACTTACAAATGAATATAGGAAAAATTAACTTACTTTCTTTTTTTAAGATTGATGTTCTTGAGGACCCTGCCATCAGGAATGTAATTGTGCTACAAACAGTTCTTCAAGAAGTGAGAAATCGCAGTGCCCCTGTATATAAACGTATCCGAGATGTGACTAATAACCAAGAGAAGCATTTCTATACTTTCACTAATGAGCACCATAGGTAGGAGGAATATTGCTAAGTTAAATATCAGGAGACCACAGAATTAGCTAAATTGGGAAGAGGGTTCCTGTGAGTAATTTGTGACATTGTCAGTAGATAAGTGATAGATTTCATACCCTATTTGATTCTTACATCGCTGTGCAGAAGATAATGCTAAGTGAATCTCTCTAAGGTCACACAGGCATTGATGGGCTCAAGCCTAAAACCAAGGCCTGCTGACTCCTAGACTACAGTAGGTAATTTTATTTCCAAAATGTTTTCATTTTGAATTGGTTTTAGCTTGAGTTAGACCGTAGAATCTTGGAAGATGAGATTTGCCTAAGTTCCTGGAATGCCATATAATGTGAAGAACAGGGTAATAAAATGTATGAGTTTGTGGAGTTTCTATTTTGTTTAGAAATAGAAAGTATATTTATTCTTAATGGTCTTTTAAAAAGTTTAATACTTTGCAGCAGATTACATTGAGCAAGATTAGGTTAAGGAATATAATTCTTTTTTTTTTTTTTTTTTTTGAGACACAGTCTCACTCTGCTGCCTAGGCTGGAGTGCATGGCATGATCTTGGCTCACTGCAACCTCCACCTCCCAAGTTCAAGCGTTTCTCCTTCCTCAGTCTCCTGAGTAGCTGGGATTACAGGCACGTACCACTATGCCCGGCTAATTTTTGTTTTTTTAGTAGAGACAGGGTTTCACCATGTTGGTCAGGCTGGTCTCAAATTCCTGACCTCGTGATCCGCCCACCTCAGCCTCCCAAAGTGCTGGGATTACAGGCATGAGCCACCACCCCTGGCCAAGAATAGAATTCTTTGTTGTGCTCTTAGATTCAAGACCTTTGAACTCAGTGTGTGGTCTCAGAAAATAAGTTATTGCCTATTATGTTATATTACGTAAATAATCTATGATGGGTATTTATGGTACTTTTATTGGATTAGATCAGGGCTTCTCAATCTTGGCATTATAGATATTTTGAACTGAATTTTTTGTGTGTGGTGGGAAGGCTGTTTTATACACTGTAGGATGTTTAACAGTGTTCCTAGCCTCTTTGGCAGAATCACCACCCCTTACCCCCACCACCACCACCACTCAGTTGTAATGATGCAAAATGCCCTGGGGGAGCGAATTCACTCAATTGAGAACCATTGGATTAGTGTGTAGGATTCTGGTAATGAAATTCCATCAGATCATGCACATTTTTAAAAACCTTAATTTCTCAACTTGCTTGATTCTTATATCTCAAACTTCAATGTCCTTGTAAAGAATACCAGTAAAGCCCTTGTAGGCTTCTTATTGTTAGTACCTCCTTGAAATCCAGAAATAGGAACATCACTTGTTTTTCAGTGCAGAAAGACCCACGTTTAAATACCAATTCAAAAATTGATGACTCTGTCTTTCACTGATAAGCTTTAAGCATTAGCAGCTGGGTGTGGTGGCTTATGTCTGTAATCCTGGCACTTTGGGAGGCTGAGATGGGCAGATCACTTGAGGCCAGGAGTTCCAGACCAGCCTAGCCAAATTAGCTGGTTGTGGTGGTACATGCCTCTAGTCCCAGCTGCTTGTGAGGCTGATTTGGGAGGATCGCTTGAACTCGGAGGTAGAGGTTGCAGTAAGCTGAGATCATGCCACTGCACTCCAGCCTGAGCTGCAGAGCAAGACTCTGTTTCAAAAAAAAAAAAAAAAAAAAGCATTAGCAAGTGCATTCAACGATGAGGAATAAAATAATTCTAAAACTATTAATATAAATCAATCAAATTATAAAATTGAATCTATTACCATTAAGTACTGGAAGCTATTGTAGTGAACTTTGCTGCTGTACTTAAACCTGGCATTGATGAACAGATTTAAAGAAATAGATGAATGTGTTGACATTTGGAAGTTTAGATAGAAGAAATATGTAATATCTATTAATATACCTGGCTTTTCAGTCTCTACACAACTTCAGCTATTAGTGTTTACCATGGATAATTTACATGCATTATTTATTAATGACTGTAGAATTCTGATTATAAATGATCTAATTGTACTATTTGTAGCTTTTAGGAATTGCTATTAACCTACAGTGTGAGTGAAATCTGATTATCAGACCTGTGAAATTGTATTATAATTTTATCTCAACGAACTTATTTAGTGTCTCAACCTAAAGTATAAATTCTGATCTTGAATTTTTCTTTTTAGGAAAAGAAATTCTATTAGCCTTTTTCTTGTCCCATTAATAACATAATTTTCTTCTTTTCCAAACAAATTGTTTCTTAAAAACTTAATTATAGGAATCTTAATTTCTTCTCTGAAGTGTACATCTGAATACATTCCAGAGAAAAGATATACCATTGGCTTTTTCTGGTTTAGTGGTTAAGCATGTATGTGCTAAGAGTTTTCACATATCCTTGTGTCTACTGATTTCCTTTTGTTTCGTTTTTTCCTTTCCTTTCCATTTAGAGAAACCTATGTAGAACAAGAGCAGGGAGAAAATGCTAATGACAGGAATGATAGAGCTATTCGAGTAGCAGCAAAATGGTACAATGAACATTTGAAGAAAATGTCAGCAGACAACCACCTGCAAGTTATCTTCATAACAAATGACAGGAAAAACAAAGAGAAAGCTGTAGAAGAAGGAATACCAGCTTTCACTTGTAAGTCTAAATGTAGAAGTACTTAGTGCATGTTTGCAAATACGTGTAAAAATAATCATCAGACCTATACTCAGATGTTCACTTTACTATTTAGTATTTTCGTAGTCCTATGTAACTTCATGTGATATTTTTGTATTTTTAAATTTCACATAGTTTTTAAGCTAAATATGTTGTGGTGCCCAGTGGCTGTTAATTTTCGCCTCAGTATTTGCAACTGGTTTAGCGATGAATCTCATAAATACACTGGAACGCCTGCCTCTGCTTTAGGCATGATCACATCAACAGATTTTTGGATTTTGTTTCTTAAATAAATTGAGGCCAGGTGCTGTAATCCCAACACTTTGGGAGGTCAGGGCAAGAGGCTTGCTTGAGACCAGGAGTTCAAGACCAGCCTGGGCAGCATAGGAAGACTATGTCTCTACAGAAAAAAAAAAAGAGAGAGCCATGCATGGTAGTGTGTAACTATAGTCCCAGCTACTCAGGAGGCTAAGGCATGAAGATAGCTTGAGCCCAGGGATTCTAGGCTGTAGTGATGTGTCATTGCACTGCTGCATTCCAGCCTGAGAGACAGAGTGAGACTGTCTCTTAATGAATGAAAGAATGACATGTAGACTGTCGCAAACAAGACTATCCATCTTTTTCGTATCTAAGGAAAAAAACACTATCAAAAACAACATAAACTTGTTTTTTCAGGTGAAGAATATGTAAAGAGCCTAACTGCTAACCCTGAACTCATAGATCGTCTTGCTTGTTTATCTGAAGAAGTGGTATGTTTTTGTTTTGTTTTGTTTTTGAAAAGTAAAAATATTAAAATAGCCACTTTGGAATATTAGGCACATAGATACCAAATTTAAAAATTGGAATGTCAGTGGGTAAGCTGGATTTGGAATAGTTGTGTTATAAACAAGAGTGGATGTCATAGGCTTATTGAAATGCCATTCCTAAAAGACAACTTTCTAAAATAGATAGATTTCCATTAACCTGAGTAGGGCCTGGTACATGGTAGCACTGTTTAGTTGAGGAAAAAATGAATGGAATCCATAGCTGATTTGTGAATAAAGAGTAGCTGTTGACAAATACAGAAATGGCAGGCACTGCAGGCAGAGAAAAGAAGAGGGAGGGGAGTGTCCAGATAGTAAAGACCTATAACTTATTCTGTAGGTTAGTAATTTTTCAATTGATTTATAAAGATCTCTCAGAAGGGCTGCTATGAAGAGGAAAGGATTCTGAGATCCCTTTCTTATATGTCAGGCTAAGAAAAAGCAAGGGTATATGAATGTGGATTGGTGGAGCAGGAGAGAATGATCAGAAATGGTATTTATTTGTAAGACCACTCTCGTGTCAATGTGTAAGATTATGCATTTTATCCAGGAAAGATTAGAGGCAGAGAAGTGAGTAAAGAAGTCATTGCAATAGCTGATGTGAGAAGGAGTGCTAAGGGAATAATTAAATTCTGAGCCTTCATTTTCTTATATATAAATATGTAATGTTTAGCAATAATGACTTCATAATATTGTTGTAAGGATCAAATAAGATGATAACTGTGGCATTAATACAATTTTCATCTCAGTGCCTGGCATATAGGTATGGTAAGTATAAATGGTAGCCCTTGTTACAGAAATAGGTTTTAAGTGATAGGACGTTATATGTAAATCCAATCTTTACATTTCTGTCATCCCTTCTTACTTTTATAATACTTTATGAAACCAAAAGGAAATGAGAAGATAAAAGTTGAGTTTGATTTTTGAAATACAGATTAAGTATTGCCCTAATACGCAGCCACTTAGTTATATGTGACTGTTTAAATTTAATATGTATTAAAAATTCAATTTCTTGGTGGTACTATCTATCTTTCAAGTGCCTAAGAGAAACTTATGTCTAGTGGCTGCCATATTAGAGATCACAAAATGAATACTTCATCATAGAAAGCTGTTTTTGTTAGCACTGGCCTATGAGAAAAGCTACTATATTTTCTCCTATTCAGAGTTGTGTATACCATAATGTAGATTTCAAAAATTCTCTATTAATAATAGTTGTGTATTGAGTGAACAGAAGACTTATTAGCGGCATCTTTTGGTTTGCTTATTTCATAGAATGAAATAGAAAGTGGAAAAATAATATTTTCAGAGCATCTTCCCTTAAGTAAGCTACAGCAAGGCATAAAATCTGGTACGTACCTTCAAGGAACATTTAGAGCCAGCAGGGAAAATTACTTAGAAGCTACAGTATGGATTCATGGTGACAATGAAGAAAATAAAGAGGCAAGTATATAAATAAATTTCTTATACACTAAAATAAAGATGCTATTTTATATATTATGACCAGTTAATGGTAAATACTATTTGCATAACATATGAGGCTTCACATACTTTAAAGCAAATGGTAACTTTTTTCTTTCTTTTTTTTTTTTTTTAATAGTGCTCATGATTTGTCAGGTAGTTTTTAAAATCTTTGCGCATGGCATTTCATTTAATGTTCAACCCAACCTATAAAAAACTAGGTAGCGTACTCTTATTTGACCAATCAGGACCTTGAGATTTAGAGAGCATAAATAATTTTTCCAAAGTCTCTTGGTACCAGCGTAAGTTAATGATGGAGCCATGAACACAAGCTGTATATTCTGACTTATGTTTTTTCTACCTGATATTGAGAAATTAAGGTTGTGAAATTAGGGACACAATAGAGAAAGAAAATCTATAAAGGAGGAATAGAGATTCCATAGAGGCATTCAGAATGTATGTAAATATCTGTTAGATGATCTTCCCTTTAATATATTGCCATTAAAAATATTTGGGCTCATGCCCTCTGTTGTTTTAAACAGATAATCTTACAGGGACTGAAACATTTAAACAGAGCTGTTCACGAAGATATTGTGGCTGTGGAGCTTCTCCCCAAGAGTCAATGGGTAGCACCATCTTCTGTTGTTTTACAAGATGAAGCTCAAAATGAAGAAGATGTGGAGAAAGAAGAAGAGAGAGAACGAATGGTATGAATCTAAGCAGGATTTGTATTATTAATATGTCAGCTTTGGAAGACAACAGGTTTCATTGCTTTCAGATTTATTGCATAAAATTATAGTTTTGATATTTAACACGTCATATACATGTTTTTTTTCTCTTCTATGTAGTTTTATTGTCTTAATTTGCTCAAATAAATGGGTTTAAATGTAAACAGATTGTTAATATGAGTATGAGTTAATACAAGTATGAAACTGAAAATTTGTAATATTCAAGTGTATTATTTGACTTAGTGAGGTTTAAGCAAATACAAATTTAAAATTTTCTGAAATGCTTTAAGTAATGTTTTAGGAAATGTTTTAGAAATGCTTTAGGTGAAATTCCCTTAACATAATAGATGTACTTCTGGACCATTATATTTGGGCAACTTATCTGGTACCATATTTATTATGAAGAGAATACTTTCAGTTTTTTCTTATGATATGAGCTAAGTCTACTTGATACGACCTTTTTATTTCTGTATTTTATAATTACAGTAATATAAATAGTTGGAATACATATAATAGTTTTTATATTCTTCTTTTTCCATCATTTATATTCATTGCTCTGGAGTCTCATTGTATAATTATCCATGGAGAGTCCAGGCCTTTGGATAGTATTAAGAGGTGAAATACCATAGGAACTTTTGTTATTTCTAATAGCAGACACTCTTTATTTGGGTTTTTATTTTGTATAAGGAAGAACCTTTAAAATGAACAAATAAAGGTCCAAAGGGAACTCGTCACCATACCACATAGCTAATTTACGCAAACTAGTACTCAAAGCCTAGTCTAATTCGCAGACCTGTGTGTCTATTTTAGTCAGTAAATCCTCATGTTAATCCTGAAAAGTGCTGAGTTCTAACATATGTATTCAGTTATATTTATTTATTTGTTTTTGCTTTTTGATTGTTTTGTAGTGCTTTATTATTAAGAGAGAATGTCTGTGGTTTGGTTTGGCATGTTCTTCTCTAGAATTTTGAAACATCAGCATTCTGTAGTCTTATGTCATAATTTACTGCCTGAATGGATTAGTATCCGTGTATGTATTTTGATTTTGAAAGGAAATTGCCTGATAATACTTAGAGGAATATAACTGAACATTATTATTTTTATATCTCAGCTTAAGACTGCTGTAAGCGAGAAAATGTTGAAGCCTACAGGCAGAGTTGTAGGAATAATAAAAAGGAATTGGAGACCATATTGTGGCATGCTTTCCAAGTCTGACATTAAGGAGGTGAGTAAAGAGCATTTACTGTGTAATAAAAAAAAGGATAAACATTTAGTAGAACTTACAGCCTTTCTTTTGCCTCCATCCTCAGATTTTTGGTGTGTAAAATCTTTATTCCTAATTTTTGCTAGTCAAGAAGACATCTCTTTACACCTGCTGATAAGAGAATCCCTCGAATTCGCATAGAAACCAGACAGGCTTCTACATTAGAAGGACGGAGAATTATTGTTGCTATTGATGGTTGGCCCAGAAATTCCAGATATCCAAATGTAAGCTTAAAGTATTAATTTTATTTGGGGATGTTTAAAATTTTGTGAGTAGTATTTCTGCTTTTAATAAAAATGGAATCACTTCTATGTAGGATTTGTACTGAAATTTAGAGATATTTCACAAAGTGACCTGGTAAGTAGCATATTTACTTTGAAAATTAATTTTATGAAATTCCAGTGTAAATCATTTGGTTACTTTTATGTAAATTTCTTCTTTTTGAGAGAGAGTCTCACCCTGTTGCCCCGGCTGGAGTGCAGTGGCGTGATCTCGGCCCACTGCACCCTCCACCTCCCAGGTTCAAGTGATTCTTGTGTCTCAGCCTCTCAGTTAGCTGGGACTACAGGTGTGCGCTACCGCGCCCAGCTAATTTTTAGGGAAGACGGGGTTTCGTCCTGTTGGCCAGGCTGGTCTTGAACTGGCCTCAAGTGATCCACCCGCCTTAGCCTCCCAAAATGCTGAGATTACAGGCGTTAGCCACTGTGCCTGGCCTCTTTTATGTAAATTTTTAAACCAATGACTTATTAATCATGGCTATGAAAACTGAGTTCTATACAGATTCTAATCAACAAATTTTGAAAAGATTATATTGGAAGCACATTTTAAATTTGAACGTTAATGAGAAATAGATGCTTTAGAATGTAAGAGCTGGACCCTTACGAAGTTTCCATCATAAATCAGTTGAGAAGTCTTGTCTAATGTACCAAAGGGTCATTTTTCAGAAGTCGTTATGGGAATATTTAGGAATACTGAGATGATATGTAAATGCTGAAGAATTTAATGTGATGAGATGTAAATTTACTATAATGTAGGCATTTCTAACAATGCCTCTTGGTTTCAGGGACACTTTGTGAGAAATTTAGGCGATGTTGGAGAGAAAGAGACTGAAACAGAAGTTCTGTTACTTGAACACGATGTTCCCCACCAGCCTTTTTCACAGGCTGTTCTTAGTTTTCTGCCAAAGATGCCCTGGAGCATTACTGAAAAGGTAAGTTGAAAGTAATTTGTAGTGACTTTATAAATTATTATATCCTCCCTAGTTTTGTTTAATTTCTGTATGTGTTTTTAAATATGTAGACACCACGGGCCCTCTTTCCCTGCATTTTGTTGGGTCTAGCATTTTTAGGAATTACAGAAGAAGTCGTTTGCTTCTTCATTGAAAGGTAAGTTTGTCTATGGGACAGACACTTGCATATGTTAAATGTTTCAAAGGGAAGGAAACCATTGGTTACAAATCATATGTGGCGTCTCTCTGCTCCAGTGCAGGAAAAAGAAATGTGATTGTCATCAAGAAAATACAGCTAAATTGTTTTTGTATAAGTATTACTGGTTTTGGCCGGGCGCGGTGGCTCAAGCCTGTAATCCCAGCACTTTGGGAGGCCGAGGCGGGTGGATCATGAGGTCAGGAGATCGAGACCATCCTGGCTAACACGGTGAAACCCCGTCTCTACTAAAAAATACAAAAAACTAGCCGGGCGAGGTGGCGGGCGCCTGTAGTCCCAGCTACTCGGGAGGCTGAGGCAGGAGAATGGCGTGAACCCGGGAGACGGAGCTTGCAGTGAGCTGAGATCCGGCCACTGCACTCCAGCCTGGGTGACAGAGTGAGACTCCGTCTCAAAAAAAAAAAAAAGAAAAAAAGTATTACTGGTTTCACAAGAGCTATTCATATGTTGTAGTTGTGCTTTGGAAATAATTTATTTGTTTATAATTTCATGTCTTCTAGGACATGAAAAACCGAGAAGACCTGAGGCATCTGTGTATTTGTAGTGTAGACCCACCAGGATGTACTGATATAGACGACGCTCTACATTGTAGAGAACTCGAAAATGGGAATTTGGAGGTATAAATATGTAATAGTGTCCTTACCTAAATGTAGTTCTGTTCTGAGTTCATTTTCTTTTGACCTAGAATAGAATTTGCTTGTTAATTACTCCTGTGAAGTATAATTATAGCTGCAGACTATTGGCCATGTGTCAGAAGTTGAAATGGCAGAGGTGACTGAGTCTTTTTTGAATTTAGCTAAACTTTATCTTACTGAAACTCCCATTAGGTACATTTACCCAATCGAGCATATTGACATCCTTTTATTTTTATCTTTTTAAGGTTGGTGTTCATATTGCTGATGTGAGCCATTTCATTAGGCCAGGAAATGCCTTGGATCAAGAATCAGCCAGAAGAGGAACAACTGTGTATCTTTGTGAAAAGGTAAATGTATTGAATTAAAAAATTCAGCAATCATGGACACCTAAGGATTTTTAAACAGCCGTGAATTAGCTAAGAAAAATACATGGAATAAGGTGGCTTTAAATCACTAAATATATAGAAAATTTTTGTTACCAAGTGGTTCAAATAACAAGTAAAGTATTGTGAAAGTCAAGGGGAAGGTTAAACTTAGTCTCTTAGTGATTTCCATAAAAGTTTAGTTTCTCTTTTCTTTTTTTGGTATTTTAAAAACACCTTGTAGTTTGTATTAAGCATTGGAGAAAGGTCCAGTCATAGAGTGTCAGTTATCAAGTATAAACTTACACAGACCAGAGATTTAAAACTTTCAGAGGACAGCTGGGTCGTTAGTATAGAGAACTTAAACTTAGATTAATTGGCATGAAGTCCAATTTTCCTTCATAGCTTTCCTTCTTTAACAGTTTTGTGTAAGTACTTTTATAGAAACATTCCTTTTATTTGATCTTTTCTCAATTATCCTATTTGTAAAAACCAGAACACTTTTCTTTCCTTGTTTAATTAATATTATTTGAGAATAGAACCTCAAATAAATGTATGGATACAGCTAAGTAATCTGTGGTTCTATTTTTATCTTTTGCAGAGGATTGACATGGTTCCAGAGTTGCTTAGCTCTAACTTGTGTTCCTTAAAATGTGACGTTGACAGGTATTTCTGCATGGTTTTTTTTCCTTGAAGACATTGTATTTACTACTTTAACCCAATTCCCATTAAGAAATACTCTGTATTTTCCTTCATAGGCTGGCGTTTTCATGTATTTGGGAAATGAATCACAACGCTGAAATCTTAAAAACGAAGTTTACCAAAAGTGTTATTAATTCAAAGGTTCGTTTCGTGGCTAATAATCTCTAATTTTTAAACTTTTTGGTACTTTTTTGAAAACTAAATAAAGTTAAATTTTTAAAAGATTCGTGTATATGTATATATACACATATGTAAAAATATATATTTGAAAAGGGATGTTATGTATAATAGTTTATATGTATATTTACTTAGCCTAAAATAGAAAAAATGTATACATATAAATGCCTGTGATATAAACATGGTCTAAAAAAGTTCACAGCTGCAGGCACGTGCTTACACACATACAGATGCACTTAAATTTACACTAAAACTCATTTGGCTCTTTGCTACCTACTCTCGGAGAAGAATGCGGAACAGGCCACCAGAGTCTTATTGCCAGCTTTCTTGACCTAGCTAATACCAGGCCAAAGTAACCAGCCCCAGCCCCGGTGCCATCACCTAAATTTGAGATTGCTGCCCACTTCTTGAGAATTTTTCAATCAAGCTAGATGCTCTTTTGAACATGTAAAGTGGGTACAGATAAATGTATTTCAGTTTGAGTAGGGGAGGAAGAGTCTTTCTAGGCAGAAAAACAAGTGCTAGGTCTGTGCCCTCAGGATAGAATGGGGGCATTGTTATAGCAAAATTAAGAAGGTTTTTTTTTTTTTTTTTTCCAGTTATCTGCTTAATTTTTAATATGAGTCAGAAACTAGTTCATGTTGCAGTTGTCCTATATTCAGAAACTTACAAAGTATATATACTTGAGAAGACCAACTGGTGGTTTTATGCCTTAAGTCAAGAACCTTAGTAATTGAAGCTGTTCCTACTTATAAATAGTTAGTGTTTTAAAAGTTAGCAGGTACACTGCTTCTTCACATTTTCTCACAGAAACGATGTTTAATTCACTGTTGGATTTCAGTAGAACGAGCCTGAGATCTTGTTTCTTCGGAATGGAGCCAGGTTGTCTTTCTTGTCCTTTTCCTTTTTTTTTTGTACTTCTCCCAAGAATCCTTTATTTCTCTCTTATTTTGCCCTACATCTTTCTTCAAGGTTTGCCAAGCCGCTCATCTTCTAATGATCTGTTTTCCAAACTTAACCTGTTTTTTCTGGCCCTTTGGCATCCTTGCTGTTCTGCTAACTAGTGGTTGCAAAGAAAACTGTTAGACTGATAAAGAGTGATGTGTGAATTATTTAAGCCATCACAGTTTGTACTTTTAAGTAAGAAAGACTTTTAGTTCTTTAAGACTTGGTCAGTATAACAAAATGATAAGAAAACAAACCTGGTGAACATATAACATAAAACCTCTTTCAGAGGGGAAACTCTTAGTAGATGAGTTGGCTATCCCAGGAATCTGACCGGACCTGCGTTATCTAACTCTGTTATGCTCTTTCTTCTTTTCACTTATGAAGCTACTCTTTAAGCAAGAAAAAAAAAGAAAAAAGAAAAAAATGGTGGATTTCTCTGAGAGAAATAGGAACAGAAGCAGTTATTTGTATATTTGCATTGTTTATCATTGGGGATTTAACTCTTTTCTACTATGATTTGTCTGGTTTTTACATGCTTAATTTGGGTATTTATTAGATTTCCTGTAAAACATGATGTCTCACCTCCTGCAGTCTTAATTATTTGCGGGAGAATAATGATCATCTGGAAAGGATTTCACATTTGTTATCAGAGGAAGAATCCATCTAACCTTTATGTTTTAGCATTATCTGGGTATTTATACAGTAACTGGAATATACAAGTAAAGTTTAAAGTTTATTTGCTAACAACATTGCCATTTTACCTTTTAAAATATGTTTGTTTATGTTATATAATGCCTCAGATAAGAATTAATGAACCAGAAATCATAAATGTGAAGTATAGTATCATAGCTAAGAATTTCTATTTTGTTACTGATTTTAGGTTTTCTGAAATCATGGATTTTATGTAGTTAAAGTAGGAGGACATATTGAAAACCATTTTTCTATCATTTATAAGAATTATATAACATACAATTTCTTTTTTAGGCATCTCTGACATATGCTGAAGCTCAGTTGAGAATTGATTCAGCAAACATGAATGATGATATTACCACTAGTCTCCGTGGACTGAATAAACTAGCCAAAATTCTGAAGAAAAGAAGGATTGAAAAAGGGTATATTTTGTTTTTCATAGTATTAAGATAATTTTTATACTCTTTACATTGTTTGATCATAGGCAATAATGAATTATTTAAAAGGGTGAATAGAGACTCCTGTTTCTTCTAGCTTCCATTCATTCATTCATTCATTCATTCATTTATTTATTTATTTGAAACGGAGTTTCACTCTGTCACCCACGCTGGAGTGCAGTGGCACAATCTCGGCTCACTGTAACCTCCACCTCCCGAATTCAAGTGATTCTCCTGTCTCAGCCTCCCGAGTAGCTGGGATTACAGGTGCCCATCACCACGCCCAGCTAATTTTTGTATTTTTAGTAGAGCTGGAGTTTCGCCTTGTTGGCTAGGCTGGTCTTGAACTCGTGACCTCAGGTGATCCACCCGCCTTGGCCTCCCAAAGTGTTGGGATTACAGGTGTGAGCCACTGTGCCCAGCCTCTAGCTTCCTTTTAAGTGTTAGCAACTTGATTCTGGACTGATGTTTGTTCAAGAGTTCCATCCTTGTAATTTGTTGTGTTAAAAAATTGTGTTTGAGTTAAAGATACTGAAGAAATTCCAGGAAGGCAAGAACTCCCTAAGACTCTGTAAATTGTTTCTAATTTTAATTAGAAATAAGTTTCCAGATTGGACATTGGGTTTCAGAGGTTTAAATAAATGGAGATTAGGTCCTCCTTGGACTTTAAATTTTAGAAATTATTTAATTCAGCCTCCTCATTTTTTAGGCAATTAAAAGTGCATAAAAGGAGTCTTCCCAAAGGTCTGACTAGTAACAGATCTGAGTCTTTTAGCTGTTAGGGCATGGCTTTTGCCTAACTATGAAAGGCATAAGGTATAGAGTATTAACTCAGGCATGTTGAAGGAAACCAGTTAAGAGAAATTTGACTCTTAAAAGATGTTGTTGATTATCAGAGGAAACCAAGTACATGACTCTTCCAGATGTTCGTCTCAGAGTTCCCAAGTCTACCTAGGATAGGGTCACAAGCAGTTACTAAAGGTGTGGTGAGTGCGGATTGTACCTTTGTGTCATTTCATAAGATGCGCCTATTTAAATTCATTAAAATGAATAAAATTAACAACTTAGTTCCTTAGCCTTACTAGCCATATTTCTTTTTTCTTTTTTTTTTTTTTATTTAAGTTCTAGGGTACATATGCACAACGTGCAGGTTTGTTACATATGTATACATGTGCCATGTTGGTGTGCTGCACCCAACTCTTGAGCACCCATCAACTCGTCATTTACATCAGTAACTCCCAATGCCATCCCTCCTTCCTCCCTGCTCCCCATAATAGGCCCCGATGTGTGATGTTCCCCTTCCCATGTCCAAGTGATCTCATTGTTCAGTTCCCACCTATGAGTGAGAACATGTGGTGTTTGTTTTCTGTTCTTGCGAAAGTTTGCTGAGAATGATAGTTTCCAGCTGTATCCATGTCCCTACAAAGGACACGAACTCATCTTTTTTTATGACTGCATAGGATTCCATGGTGTATATGTGCCACATTTTCTTAGTCCAGTCTGTCACTGATGGACATTTGGGTTGATTCCAAGTCTTTGCTATTGTGAATAGTGCCACAATAAACATACGTGTGCATGTGTCTTTATAGCAGCATGATTTATAATCCTTTGGGTATATACCCAGTAATGCGATGGCTGGGTCAAATGGTATTTCTAGTTCTAGATCCTTGAGGAATCGCCATACTGTTTTCCACAATGGTTGAACTAGTTTACAATCCCACCAACAGTGTAAAAGTGTTCCTATTTCTCCACATCCTCTCCAGCACCTGTTGTTTCCTGACTTTTGAATGATCGCCATTCTAACTGGTGTGAGATGGTATCTCATTGTGGTTTTGATTTGCATTTCTCTGATGGCGAGTGATGATGAGCATTTTTTCATGTGTCTGTTGGCTGTATGAAAGTCTTCTTTTGAGAAGTGTCTGTTCATATCCTTTGCCCACTTTTTGATGGGGTTGTTTTTTTCTCGTAAATTTGTTTGAGTTCTTTGTAGGTTCTGCATATTAGCCCTTTGTCAGATGAGTAGATTGCAAAAATTTTCTCCCATTCTGTAGGTTACCTGTTCACTCTGATGGTAGTTTCTTTTGCTGTGCAGAAGCTCTTTAGTTTAGTTAGATCCCATTTGTCAATTTTGGCTTTTGTTGCCATTGCTTTGGGTGTTTTAGACATGAAGTCCTTACCTATGCCTATGTCCTGAATGGTATTACCTAGGTTTTCTTCTACGGTTTTTATGGTATTAGGTCTAACATTTAAGTCTCTAATCCATCTTGAATTAATTTTCGTGTAAGGAGTAAGGAAAGGATCCAGTTTCAGCTTTCTACTTATGGCTAGCCAATTTTCCTAGCACTGTTTATTAAATAGGGAATCCTTTCCCCATTTCTTGTTTTTCTCAGGTTTGTCAAAGATCAGATGGCTGTAGATGTGTGGTATTATTTCTGAGGGCTCTGTTCTGTTCCATTGGTCTATATCTCTGTTTTGGTACCAGTAGCATGCTGTTTTGGTTACTGTAGCCTTGTAGTATAGTTTGAAGTCAGGTAACATGATGCCTCCAGCTTTATTCTTTTGACTTAGGATTGTCTTGGCAATGCAGGCTCTTTTTTGGTTCCATATGAACTTTAAAGCAGTTTTTTCCAATTCTGTGAAGAAAGTCATTGGTAGCTTGATGGGGGATGGCATTGAATCTATAAATTACCTTGGGCAGTATGGCCATTTTCACGATATTGATTCTTCCTATCCATGAGCATGGTATGTTCTTCCATTTGTTTGTGTCCTCTTTTATTTCACTGAGCAGTGGTTTGTAGTTCTCCTTGAAGAGGTCCTTTACATCCCTTGTAAGTTGGATTCCTAGGTCTTTTATTCTCTTTGAAACAATTGTGAATGGAAGTTCATTCATGATTTGGCTCTCTATTTGTCTGTTACTGGTGTATAAGAATGCTTGTGATTTTTGCACATTAATTTTGTATCCTGAGACTTTGCTGAAGTTGCTTATCAGCTTAAGGAGATTTTGGGCTGAGACAATGGGGTTTTCTAAATATACAATCATGTCATCTGCAAACAGGGACAATTTGACTTCTTTTCCTAACTGAATACCCTTGATTTTTTTCTCTTGCCTGATTGCCCTAGCCAGAACTTCCAACACTATGTTGAATAGTAGTGGTGAGAGAGGGGACCCCGTCTTGTGCCAGTTTTCAAAGGGAATGTTTCCAGTTTTTGCCCATTCAGTATGATATTGGCTGTGGGTTTGTCATAAATAGCTCTTATTATTTTGAGATACGTTCCATCAATACCGAATTTATTGAGAGTTTTTAGCATGAAGGGCTGTTGAATTTTGTCAAAGGCCTTTTCTGCATCTATTGAGATAATCGTGGTTTTTGTCTTTGGTTCTGTTTATATGCTGGATTACGTTTATTGATTTGCGTATGTTGAACCAGCCCTGCATCCCAGGGATGAAGCCCACTTGATCATGGTGGATAAGCTTTTTGATATGCTGCTGGATTCGGTTTGCCATTATTTTATTGAGGATTTTTGCATCGATGTTCATCAGGGATATTGGTATGAAATTCTCTTTTTTTGTTGTGTGTCTGCCAGGCTTTGGTATCAGGATGATGTTGGCCTCATAAAATGAGCTGGGAGGATTCCTTCTTTTTCTATTGATTGGAATAGTTTCAGAAGGAATGGTACCAGCTCCTCCTTGTACCTCTGGTAGAATCCGGCTGTGAATCCGTCTGGTCCTGGACTTTTTATGGTTGGTAGGCTATTAATTATTGCCTCAATTTCAGAGGCTGCTATTGGTCTGTTCAGGGATTCAGCTTCTTCCTGGTTTAGTCTTAGGAGAGTGTAAGTGTCCAGGAAATTATCCATTTCTTCTAGGTTTTCTAGTTTATTTGCGTAGAGGTGTTTATAGTATGCTCTGATGGTAGTTTGTACTTCTGTGGGGTCGGTGGTGATATCCCCTTTATCATTTTTTATTGCGTCTATTTGATTCTTCTCTCTTTTCTTCTTTATTAGTCTTGCTAGCGGTCTGTCAATTTTGTTGATCTTTTCAAAAAACCAGTTCCTGGATTCATTGATTTTTTTGAGGGTTTTTTTGTCTCTGTCTCCTTCGGTTCTGCTCTGATCTTAGTTATTTCTTGCCTTCTGCTAGCTTTTGAATGTGTTTGCTCTTGCTTCTCTAGTTCTTTTAATTGTGATGTTAGGGTGTCAATTTTAGATCTTTCCTGCTTTCTTTTGTGGGAGTTTAGTGCTATAAATTTCCCTCTACACACTGCTTTAAATGTGTCCCAGAGATTCTGGTATGTTGTATCTTTGTTCTCATTGGTTTCAAAGAACATCTTTATTTCTGCCTTCATTTCGTTATGTACCCAGTAGTCATTCAGGAGCAGCTTGTTCAGTTTCCATGTAATTGAGCAGTTTTGATTCAGTTTCTTAGTCCTGAGTTCTAGTTTGGTTGCACTGTGGTCTGAGGGACAGTTTGTTATAATTTCTGTTCTTTTACATTTGCTGAGGAGTGCTTTCCTTCCAGCTATGTGGTCAATTTTGGAATAAGTGTGATGTGGTGCTGAGAAGAATGTATATTCTGTTGATTTGGGGTGGAGAGTTCTGTGGATGTCTATTAGGTCCTCTTGGTGCAGAGTTGAGTTCAATTCCTGGATATCCTTGTTAACTTTCTGTCTTGTTGATCTGTCTAATGTTGACAGTGGGGTGTTGAAGTCTCCCATTATTATTGTATGGGAGTCTAAGTCTCTTTGTAAGTCTCTAAGGACTTGCTTTATGAATCTGGGTGCTCCTGTATTGGGTGCATATATATTTAGGATAGTTAGCTCTTCCTGTTAAATTGATCCCTTTACCATTATGTAATGGCCTTCTTTGTCTCTTTTGATCTTTGATGGCTTGAAGTCTGTTTTATCAGAGACTAGGATTGCAACCCCTGCTTTTTTTGTTCTCCATTTGCTTGGTAGATCTTCCTCCATCCCTTTATTTTGAGCCTATGTGTGTCTCTGCACGTGAGGTGGGTCTCCTGAGTACAGCAAACTGATGGGTCTTGACTCTTTATCCAATTTGCCAGTCTGTGTCTTTTAATTGGAGCATTTAGTCCATTTACATTTAAGGTTAATATTGTTATGTGTGAACTTGATCCTGTCATTGTGATATTAACTGGTTATTTAGCTCGTTAGTTGATGCAGTTTTTTCCTAGCCTCGATGGTCTTTACATTTTGGCATGTTTTTGCAATGGCTCGTACTGGTTGTTCCTTTCCATGTTTAGTGCTTCCTTCAGGGTCTCTTGTAGGGCAGGCCTGGTGGTAATAAAATTTCTAAGCATTTGCTTGTCTGTAAAGGATTTTATTTCTCCTTCACTTACGAAACTTAGTTTGGCTGAATATGAAATTCTGGGTTGAAAATTCTTTTCTTTAAGAATGTTGAATGTCGGCCCCCACTCTCTTCTGGCTTGGAGAGTTTCTGCCGAGAGATCTGCTGTTAGTCTGATGGGCTCCCTTTGTGGATAACCCGACCTTTCTCTCTGGCTGCCCTTAACATTTTTTCCTTCATTTCAGCTTTGGTGAATCTGACAATTATGTGTCTTGGAGTTGCTCTTCTCGAGGAGTATCTTTGTGGTGTTCTCTGTATTTTCTGAATTTGAATGTTGGCCTGCCTTACTAGGTTGGGGAAATTCTCCTGGATGATATCCTGAAGAGTGTTTTCCAACTTGGTTCCATTTTCCCTCTCACTTTCAGGCACACCAATCAGATGTAGATTTGGTCTTTTCACATATAATCCCATATTTCTTGGAGGCTTTGTTCATTTCTTTTTCCTCTTTTTTCTCTAGACTTCTCTTCTCACTTCATTTCATTCATTTGATCTTCAATCATTGATACTTTCTTCCAATTGATCGATCGGTTAGTGAAGCTTGTGCATTTGTCACCTATTTCTCGTGTCATGGTTTTTATCTCTGTCAGTTCATTTATGGCCTTCTCTGCATTGATTATTCTAGTTATCCATTCTTCCATTCTTTTTTCAAGATTTTTAGTTTCTTTGTGCTGGTTGTGTAGTTCCTCCTTTAGCTCTGAGAAGTTTGATCGACTGAAGCCTTCTTCTCTCAGCTCGTCAAAGTCATCCTCCGTCCGGCTTTGATCCGTTGCTGGCGATGAGCTGCGTTCCTTTGGAGGGGGAGATGCTCTCTGATTTTTTGAATTTCCATCTTTTCTGCACTGCTTTTTCCCCATCTTTGTGGTTTTATCTGCCTTTGGTCTTTGATGATGGTGACCAACTGATGGGGTTTTGATGTGGGTGTCCTTTCTGTTTGTTAGTTTTCCTTCTAACAGTCAGGACCCTCAGCTATCGGTCTGTTGGAGATTGCTTGAGGTCCACTCCAGACCCTGTTTGCCTGGGTATCAGCAGTGGAGGCTACAGAAGATAGAATATTGCTGAACAGCGAGTGTTGCTGTCTGATTCTTGCTCTGGAAGCTTCGTCTCAGGGGTGTACCCTGCCGTGTGAGGTGTGAGGTGTCGGTCTGCACCTAGTGGGGGATGTCTCCCAGTTAGGCTACTCAGGGGTCAGGGACCCACTTGAGCAGGCAGTCTGTCCATTCTCAAATCTCAGCCTCTGTGCTGGGAGATCCACTGCTCTCTCCAAAACTGTCAGATAGGGTCATTTACCTCTGCCGAGGTTTCTACTGCTTTTTGTTTAGCTATGCCCTGTCCCCAGAGATGGAGTCTACAAAGACAGGCAGGCCCCCTTGAGCTGCGGTGGGCTCCACCCAGTTTGAGCTTCCCCATGGCTTTGTTTACCTACTTAAGCCTCAGCAATGGCAGGCGCCTCTCCCCCAGCCTCGCTGCTGTCTTGCAGTTAGATCTCAGACTGTGTGCTAGCAACGAGGGAGGCTCCGTGGGTGTGGGATCCTCCAGTCCAGGTGTGGGATATAATCTCCTGGTGTGCTGTTTGCTAAGACCTTTGGTGAAGCGCAGTATTAGGGTGGAAGTTGCCCAATTTTTCAGGTGTTGTGTGTCTCAGTTTCCCTTGGCTAGGAAAAGAGATTCCCTTCCCCCTTGCGTTTCCCAGGTGAGGTGATGGCTCGCCATGCTTCAGCTCTCGCTGTTGGGGCTGCACCAGCTGACCAGCACTGATTTTCCAAACTCCCCAGTGAGATGAACCCAGTACCTCAGTTGAAAATGCAGAAATCACCTGTCCTCTGTGTCGCTCACACCGGGAGCTGGAGGCTGGAGCTGCTCCTATTTGGCCATCTTGCTCTGGTCCTACCAGCCATATTTCAAGTGATCAGTAGCCACATGTGACTAATGACTATCGTATTGGACATAGAACATTTCCATCACTGTCGAATGTTCTGTTGGATAGTGTTTGAGGTAGTTATGTACCTATGTCTACTAACACCTCCGTTTTCAGGGAATTTTTTATGTGATCTTAAATATGCAACTTGAAACTGGAAGGATCATTTGAGTGTGCTAAAACCCAGTGGACGGTATTAAATTTGAGCAAAACTTTCACACAAGCTTGTCACTTGGATACAAGAAGAAGATAATTAATGTTTTGTGTGTGACACAAAACACAGAGTTTTTTTTTAAGCAATGTAAAATGCAAATTGAAGCTGTATTTATTTTAATAGTTTTAAAGTAAGAATTCGCATTTGTAACATAGCTTTTTAAAACTGGAAAGGATTTTTTAAATTTCAACAGTCTGTATTTTTAATTTGGTTAGTAGATGGTTTCCTACTGGGAAAACATCATTGAATCATTTTAGTCTTAGGGAGAATTGGAAAAAAAAAAAGAAAACTATCTTTTGCCTTCTTAAAGTATTAATACTCATGGGTAGACATAACATTTTAGGTGTTCTATGAGGAAAAATGATCAAAATGTGATAAGTATACCTTGCTTTTTATGTCAAAATACATTAATAAATGCATATCAGACCTGATGTAGAGCCTTGTTTCTTGCCTGCTACAAGGCAAGAAAGGAATATTTTTGAGATTCTCTTTTTAGTATGTATTCCTACTATAGTTCTTTTAATACAGGTGAGGAATTGAGGAAGACAAGGACTTAGACTTTGTATTTCACTTAACTTGCTCCATCTTATTTTAATTTTTCTCCTCCCCTGCTTTTCCTTCTCCATGATTATTCAAGGTTGCCCAGCCTCATTAAAATTTTTAGTTTTAGGTTGATTTAGAGCTGACCTCATGAAAGTTATGTCAAGGTATAAGAAACATTAGACTTGCCTTGCCATATGGGGATTTACTTTCCAAAGGAGAGCTTGCCAGCTCATTAAATGAACCATGTGTGTAAAGTCCTGAGCATGAATTGTTTATCTGACACTTAGCACTCAAATATTAATAGCCATCGCTATTTGTAATATATTAGTGATAGTAGGTTATCAGTTGCTTCTCTGTTGGTGTAATCTTTGTGGAGGAATCTTTGTGGAGGATACTTTTGAACTGTGGATCTCCTGGTGTTATTAAGCTACCCACAGCAGCTTCCCTTTTGCCCCTCTTTATTGTCCCCTGCCCCAATAACTGTTCTCTGTAGTAAATTAAATACAGCCAAATCCCCTTCTTTATATGTAAAAGTGATTAAAAACCTATGTAGCTCAATAAGAACTCATTGTTTGGATACAGAAGATACATAAGCCCTTAGAAGCACAGGGATTCAGATTTCCTTGTGTTGCTATTGTCCTCTCTTGTTAAATGCATTTTAAATCTACTGAGCTGTTCATGAAAATAGAACATGAAACAGCAGATGTCATAAAGCCTTCAGAAGAGCAACTATTACATACTTGCTGTAGTCGTTGTCTTTTTTAAAAGAGTATTTCTATAATTTTGTCTTGTATTGGCTTGCTTGACTATAATTTTTCTCTTTAATTTTTATTTAGGGCTTTGACTCTATCTTCTCCTGAAGTTCGATTCCACATGGACAGTGAAACTCATGATCCTATAGATCTGCAGACCAAGGAACTTAGGTTTGTAATTTTTTCTGATGGGCAGTAGATAAGATTTTTTATTTTAAATGTCATGTCTACTATAAGTACTAATAACTAAAACATTTATATACAAAATAACAATTAGGGTCATGATTTCTACTTTATTTGGCTTACAAAGGACAGAAAAGTAAATTTAAGCTCAGTTTTTCTTCTGTAAAACTGCGTTTAGTCGCGTAATATAAGAACTTTCAATTTGAATTTGTTTGCTTTGATGTGTGATGTATTAGAACTTGACTAGTAATAGTTATAGTAAGATAAAAAAAGATTACCCTGATTAATTTCTAAAGTAGAATATACTGTAGTGCAGGGGTTCCCAGCCCCTGGGGTATGAGCATTACCACCTGAGACCCGCCTTCTGTCAGATCAGTGGCAGCATTGGATTCTCATTGGAGCGCCAGCCCTGTTGTGAACTGTGCATAGGAGGGATCTAGGTTGCACACTTCTTATGAGAATCTAATGCCTGATGAAACCATCCTTTCCTCCCCTCGTCGCATAGAAGAATTGTTTTCCATGAAACCAGTCCCTGGTGCCAGAAAGATGGGGGGTAGGATAGAATAATGGATAGTAGGATAGATAGTAGGGTAGAATAATGGTGAAGATCATGGGCTCTGAAGCCAGACTCCCTAGGTTTGGATGCCTCTGTTGTTACTACTATTATATCGCGAACTAAAGTAGTTATTTGACCTCTGTATGCCACAATTTATTTGTCTGTAAATTGCCTATGACTGATAATGGCACCTACCTCATGGGGTGCTGTGAGGGTGATATTAGCTATTGTTGTTTATTGATTTAGTTAAGATGTAGGAAACAAGAATTTTTTTGTTAAATCAGAGTTTAGGCCTCTTTCCCTGCCTCTTATTTATATTAAGATAATTCTGGAATTCAACATGCATATGCACTTTTCTAATAGATGACCAAGGGTTAAAAATGGGAATATACTCAAATTTTTTACTTAGAACCAATATGTGCTTTAGTGCTATTATAATATCTAAAAATCCCTTATAGTAGAACTTCTATGTATGTCTAATGTTAATGCTAATAATGAGCCCAGTACTAAGAGCTTTTATGAGCAAAAGGTTGACACTAGCTTTGCCAAAGTAAAACGTCAGTCATTTCTTCTTACCAAGAAGAAGAAAGAACACATTTCTAAGATGTCCCCATATGATTGGAGGTCTTTCTAATATTTTTAAAATGAATATAGTTTAGAAATATTGTTAAGAAGTTACAAGATGAAACCTGAATGAAAGGTTAATACTATGTGTTCATTGACTTGCAAGACAGAAAGCACTGTATCGACAGAAGATGGATCATTTTCTAAACTAACCTGAAAATGGATGTGAATAACTATATAGAGAATGACAGCAGTATCAGATTGGTTGAGAGTTTTGAAGTCAGATTGTGTGAACTCAGATTCTCATACTGCTAATAACTCTCACCTTGAGCAAGAGAATAATGAACATATCCTCAGTTTTCTCATCTGTAAAACAGTGTGTAGGGGGGTGTGTGTGTGTTGAGGGCGGGATGTACTTATAGCACACTGACTGACCCATTAGAAATATCGAAATTAGCTATTATAAATATGGCCTCTTCATTTGAGTAATTTATTGTTAAAAATTTTGGTTTTTAAGCCAAAATTTGTATGATCTAAATAGCTTTTAATTCTTGTAAACTTTATTGATTTACAATTAAATAAAAATATTTTTGGACCTAGTAAAAATGCTTGTTTTCATTTTATATATAAATAGAGTAGTAAAGCTTCTGTTTTTGAGTGCAATTTTGTTGTTGTTTTTTGACACAGAGCCTTGCTCTGTCACCCAGGCTGGAGTGCAGTGATGCAATCTCGGCTCATTGCAACTTCCACCTCCTGAGTTCAAGTGATTCTCATGCCTCGGCCTCTTCAGTACCTGGGACTACCGGCGTGTGCCACCAGACCTGGCTAATTTTTTTATATTTTTAGTAGAGTCGGGATTTCTCCGTGTTGGCAAGACTGGTCTCGAACTCCTGGGCTCAAATAATTTGCCCGCCTCAGCCTCCCAAAGTGCTGGGATTACAGGTGTGAGCCACTGCAACTGGTTGAGTGCAATTTGTATAGTCTCCTCTAGCATGTAAGATTTGCTCTAGCATGTAAGATTTACTCATGCAGTAGTTGCATAATAAGAGATTGTTAGCAGAGTAACTGAGAGATGAAAGAATCGTAAGTTATTTAAAATACAAATGTACACAGACATATGAATGTTTACATAGGAAATGCTCTTATTATCTTCTTTGTAACAAAGGTAACCTGTGAAAAAATATGATATATAGAAGTCTCAGATTCTTTTTTTGTTTTGTTTAATGCTTTTTCCATTGGCAGGGAAACAAATTCCATGGTTGAAGAATTTATGTTACTTGCCAATATTTCTGTTGCAAAAAAAATTCATGAGGAATTTTCTGAACATGCTCTGCTTCGAAAACATCCTGCTCCACCTCCATCAAATTATGAAATTCTTGTTAAGGCAGCCAGGTCAAGGGTAAGGTCCTATAGTTTGAAAAATCATCTATTTGTGTTTTCATCTACCTGTTGTTCTAAATAATTTACATTCATATTTCCATAAAGGTTTTATTGTTTGTTAATAACAAGAATATGCCAATAGTTCTTTTTTCTTTTGTTTTTTTCTTTTTTGAGACAGGGTCTCACTGTCACCCAGTCTGTAGTACGGTGGCACGATCTCGGCTCACTGCACCCTCCATCTCCCAGTCCTAAGCCCTCCTCCTGCCTCAGCCTCTGGAGGAGCTGGGACTGCAGGCGCACACCACCATGAGTGGCTAATTTTTTGTATTTTTGTGGTAGAGATAGGTTTTCACTATGTTGCCCAGGCTGGTCTCAAACTCCTGGACTCAAGTAATTGTCTCATCTTGGCCTCCCAAAGTGCTGTGCTGGGATTACAGGTATGAGCCACTGCACCCAGCCTAATGTTTTTCACCGTATGCTAAAGCCAGATGTTTAGACTAAGATATATGCAGCGTCCTGGTCATATAAAACTCTTCCATATTTCCTTGCCTTTATGCATGTTTCATATGTCTATGTTGCTTCATGGCTCCTGTCAACCACTTAACTTTACAAATAATGTATTTTGTTTTTGTTTTGGGGTTGTTTTGGTTTTTTTTACTTCAACTCAGTTAAATCCTTTACATTTCATGTTCGTAAGAAAAGTATATTTATTCCATACATGGAAAAGAGGAAACTATAGAAGGAGCACATTTTTTCAGCCCTGTATAATCACTGCTTCTTGTTAGTAGATTTTCATTTATGGGTGCTTACCCCTTGGGTGACTATGGCTTACATTGCTTTTCCTTGGATTACCTAGTTAGGCCCTATCTTTCTCATCTAGAAGAGAGGGAGCAGTAATGTTGGACTGCAGAGCATTAGTCTAACACGATGGCATTGGTTTCTGATTTTTGGATCAGACCTTTATGGCATGCATGCCCAGCTTCTCCAGATTCATAGGAATTGAATCAGCTTCTCACTCCTCTGCTCCAAGGCTTACTCTGTAAATAGGAATTTTTTTTCTTCATTATCTTACTTCTTCCAAAGACCTAAGAGAAGAGATGTATATTTGACTCATCTTCCTAGGGTAGAACAAGGCAGCTAAATTTGATGAATCCCAACATTGTTCTAATGGAACTGTAGTGACCAGTACAGTTTTATTTCTGGCTATTACTTCTACTTTGAAGGGAAGGAAAATAACGAAAACATGATGTTTGTTCAATCAGATCAGTTATATTTTGAAGACATAATATATTCTAAGTACTGACTTAGAAATGTTTAATATGGTGCTCTTCCTTTCTTTTTGTTTACAGAATTTGGAAATCAAGACTGATACAGCCAAGTCTTTGGCTGAGTCTTTGGATCGGGCCGAATCTCCTACTTTTCCATATCTAAACACTCTGTTGAGAATATTAGCCACTCGCTGTATGATGCAGGCTGTGTACTTCTGTTCTGGAATGGATAATGATTTTCATCACTATGGCTTAGCATCTCCAATATACACACATTTTACTTCACCCATCAGAAGGTATTTTTTAATGAAATTAAAGGAGATAGAAAATCGTTAATTTTGAATTTTAAAAGCACATATTAGTACTGACATACTACGGTTCTTATTTCTCCTTCATCTGTCTAGATACGCAGATGTCATCGTTCATCGGCTTTTGGCTGTGGCTGTTGGGGCTGACTGTACTTATCCAGAGTTGACAGACAAACACAAGCTTGCAGATATATGTAAAAATCTAAATTTCCGGCACAAAATGGCTCAATATGCCCAACGTGCATCAGTGGCTTTTCATACCCAGGTATTTGCCTTCTGTCGATACTGCTAGAAAAGATGAAGTTTTGTTCATTTTTAATTTAATTTCAATTTCTTTGTTAATTTCAAAATATTTTAAGACTAAATAAGTTGTATGTTATTTTACAGTTATTTTTCAAAAGCAAAGGAATAGTAAGTGAAGAAGCCTATATTTTATTTGTAAGAAAGAATGCCATTGTGGTATTAATTCCAAAGTATGGTTTAGAAGGGACAGTCTTTTTTGAAGAAAAGGACAAACCAAACCCACGGCTTATTTATGATGATGAGGTACAGTATTTCTCATGTTTATTTTCTTTTCTGGGGGCACTTTTTCTTTGGGAGTTCATAAATGGTACCCATAAAGCATAAAATTATTTTTTGTACCCTGAAGAATTTATCCAGATCTCCAAATACATGCCAGGAAATCTACATTTAATTTTGCCAACTAAGCTATGGTTTTACTCACAATTTCCCACCACTATATATCTTCTCATATGCAATTGTTGTCTTTGATTTTTTCTTTTATACCATGTAAAGTTTTGCCCTACATGCACCAATAAAGGAATAAATGACTATTTACAACTCAGGGAAGAAACTTTTTTTTTTTTTTTAAACTTACTTCCAGTGTTTCTTATGTGACACACATACTCCCTATTCACCTTAGGAGAACTACAGCCCTGAGAGAATATTTGAACAATAAACTGGCCAAAGTACCTTTGTGTTCCTCTACTAAACTAAAAATTTCCTATTTATTAGTGAGTTGATAAATTAATCACCAAGATTTTAATGAACATATATATATTAGAACTATCTTAATGAAGGAGAAAGTATGCACATAAATAGGTCATATTTATGTGAGACTACTAGGTTTATGGCCTTTGTTATGTTGAACACGTAGATGCTTACTAATTTTTATATTTAAACTTTCACTATGTAAGATAAATTGTAAAGGGTTAGAACAAAGCCTCAAATGTAAGGAAGCAATTAAGAATGATAAAATGTGTTTTGTTTAGATACCTTCACTTAAAATAGAAGATACAGTGTTCCATGTATTTGATAAAGTTAAAGTGAAAATCATGTTAGACTCATCTAATCTTCAGCATCAGAAAATCCGAATGTCCCTGGTAGAACCACAGGTAAGGCCAAACTTAATATTTCCTTGTTGTGATGGAACAAACAGTACATATTTTGTCAGAGAGAGGGACATAGTTATTTCTGTTTAATGTTAGAGGGAACCCTATAAGTAGTGTAGAATCCAAATATTTGCATAGCAAATCCTGTTTTCTCATTGATTTCTTTAGGCCACGGGATTCTAGACATCTGAGATTCTGCTCAGGTCTTTGGTGGCAAAATAAAAAGATCTTCCATTCTCCTGCCTAGTCTTTTCTGTCTAGAAGTTTTGAACTCTGCACTTTGAAGATGAAGTGTAGGTTTTTCACCTAAGATACTGGTTCTTAACCTTTGTCCTTCCCCAACACACTTGAAACCTCTGATTCTGTCGATCACAGTGGCTCCCCATGGGGAAGGCTGTTTTATAGTTAAAAAGAACACTTCCTAAATGACATGCTTCTCACCTATTGAGACCATGTCTACCTTCTGCATTTTTGAACCACTGTTACTTTGTAAAATACATTCTGTGTATAAAACCTTTAATTAGCCCCCTTTCCCCTCCCTACCACTACATCCTTTTAAATTTGAAACTGGCAGTGGGGAAGGGGAAGATGAGGATGAGATGTATTTTATCCTTTAAATCACCTTATTTCCCCCCATTTGCATTATCTTAGATACCAGGAATAAGCATTCCTACTGGTACTTCAAACACAGACCTTAATGGACCAGAGAAAAAGAAGATAAAGCTTGGAAAATAGCTATATTCAACAGAAATCTTCAAAGACTGGTTTTATTTTTAAAAGAAAAAATTTGAAAGAACACTTCTAAGCCTAAGTGTGTGATACAGTTTGTTACTTTTAAGTACGTTTTAATAATTTCAGACATTTGCATTTTTATCGAATGGTTGACTGTATCTGTCCCATCATACTGCTTTACTTCTGGGTTGAACAGAATTATTTATGCAGAATAATTCAGTTGAATATCCATCACTTAAATACAGTGACAGGATAGCAACTTCAGGGATCTGTAAAGATCATTTAAATGGAGTGCTCATCTCATTGAGGAGCAGATTAATTTTGCATAAGTACTTTGATTATTTAATATTTGTAGGAAAAAACTTTCATTTTCCTACAGAGGAAAATAGAACAATCTTAGAAGCAAGGAACAATCTTCTTTTCTAAGTCTTGGAAGCTGTCAGTGTTGAGGATGTAATCTCCTTTGCCATCTTTAATTCACCTAATTTACACTAAGTATTCTCTTACTGTCTTTAAAAGCTTCCTGTATTTTATTAGTGGTCCTTGAACAACTGTGAATGTTTGGGAATTGGTAGAAAGGCAAGAAGTAGTATATTTTGACCTGACTGGAAAGACGGTTGTTTTTATTACCAGGTAATAAGTGTGATCATCATTGTTGAACTTCAGCTCCAGTGTCTCTCCAGAGTAAGACATTGGCATTCAAATGTCTGTATCTTGTTACTTACAAAATAAAAAACAGATAATTAGTGGCTTTTAAATTGTAGTTGTATCAGTGTATGTACACGAGGGGAACTGTATAAAGGCATACTAAAGGGAACAGATTAAGTATTATTAATAAAATTTGGTGTGCCAAACTACTTCCTTTGCTAATCACAGAGATTGGTAATGATTAAATTAATGCCTTCAGGAATATTTTGGGATAGGGTTGCCTTAAAACGTTTTACCTGGCTTATTTATTCAATTTCTAAAGCACTTACGGTGTGTCAGGTTCCACTCAAGTAAACTCTGTCTTCAAGGAGCTTGCAGTATAGTGAGAAAAGCCTGGCAAGTAAATCAGCAGGTACACCAAATAGGTAGTCATTTAGGCACTCAGTAAATGTTGACTAATTTTTCCAGTTTCCTATTACTGAGGAAAACCTCCATACATTGAGACAGAAACTTGTGTCAGTTGGAGGAAAATAGACTTGAGTAGTCTGTGGTCCAAGTAAAATGGGTCAATGACACTAAGAGTAGGAGTCAAAAAACCTTTTCTGTGAGTGCTGGAACATTTTAGACTTTGTTGGCTATGGTCTGTATTGCAACTATAGTACACAACTCTGCCGTTGATAGTGTGTAAGGAGCCATATACAATACATAAACAAATCAACATGACTGTGTTCCAACAAAGCCTGATTTGTTAAGTTTCATATATAGTCATGTGTCACTTAATGACAGGGATACGTTCTGAGACATGTCACTTGGCAATTTCATCATTGTGTGAAAATCATGATGTAATTACACAAACATAGATGGTATACCCTCTGGTATCCTATATGGGACAACCTATGGCTCCTAACCTACAAACCTGTATGGCATATTACTGTACTGATTGCTGTAGGCAGTTGTAACACAGTGCTAAGTATTTGTATATCTAAGCATATCTAAACATAGAAAAGGTACAGTAAAAAAATATATAGGTATATATAAGATATAAAATGGTACACCTATTTAGGACATTTACCATGAACAAGTTGGCAGGACTGGAAGCTGGCTCTGGGTGAGTCAGTAAGTGGTTAGTGAATGTGAAGGCCTATATTACTGTGCACTACTGTAGGCTCTTATAAACACTATACACTTAGGCTACGTAAAGTAATTTCACTATGATGTTACCATGGCTATGTCCCCAGGCAATAGGAATTTTTCAGCTCCATTGTAATCTTACGGGATCATCATGATATATTTGGCCATTGTTGACCAAAAGTTATGTAGCACGTCATTATAATTTTGATGTCACAAAACATTACTCATTTGATTCTCCCCACCCCTGCCAACCATTTAAAAAACTTTGCCGGCTAGGTGCAGTGGCTCACGCCTGTAATCCTAGCATTTTGGGAGGCCGAGATGGGTGGATCACCTGATATCAGGAGTTCGAGACCAGCCTGGCCAACATGGTAAAACCCCATCTCTACTAAAAATACAAAAACTTAGCTGGGTGTAGTGGCAGACGCCTGTAATCCCAGCTACTTGGGAGGCTGAGGCAGGAGAATCACTTTAACCTGGGAGGCAGAGGTTGCAGTGAGCCGAGATCGCACCACTGCAGTTCAGCCTGAGCGACAAGAGTGAGACTCTTGTGGTGTTCATGGTTAGTGTGTTGAAGATGAGCCAGGTACATAACGCGGCACATTTTCTGCAGGTCAGCAGTAATATTTCAGGGTACAGTTGAGGAGGAAAGAAGAAAATGACACATTGATAACATAGGTCTTTATTTCCTAGGGGTACATATGAATTATTCCTTTTTGAATGAGACAGTTTTTAAAAGTTGATTTATAAATACAAAAATACATTCTCCAAAGATGGTATTTCCAAACTCTTATATACGCATCTACTCCCAACATGGATATAAGTTTTTTTTTAAAAAAAATAGTTGTATATAACATACATATCTGCACCAGTGTTACTTCACAGGCCTATGCCCTACAGGAACTCCACTCTCCGAGCCCCACTTTTTCTCTTCGTTCTCCCACACTCTTATGCTTCCACATCCCTACCCACGTTTGAGCTGGAAAGGATGTCCCTACCCTAGGCATGAGGTATATTATTCTGGGCACCACACATTTGCCCCATACATAACAATACATGTGATGATGTCGCTAGTACTACCTTTCCAGTATTTACATATTTAAAAGTAGTAACTAGAACAGTTATCACAGGAACTAAGAATTTTCCCCACAGAGGTGAACAGTTTAAGAACTAAAATTTCAGGAAACCTGTTTAATTTCCTTTTTTGTATCTTCGATAAGTTTTATATCTAAGATTTCTGGGTTATAATTCATCTGTATGTTCAAGCTTTTATGTAAAAATATATAGTGCCTTCAGTTTTAACATAGTTTCTTCACATGTTCTCAGAACTGCTAAATTCAGTGCTATCAGGAAAGCTTAATAAGTAGTTCATTGACCCTGTCAGATAGGAGCACTCAGCTCTGTCACAATTTGTTGTTAAACACATCACTCAATGTTAAGTATAAAAATATTTATTGATAAAAAATAAATTTATAATTCAGCAACTTGAAGTTCCAGGAGCATTTCCATTGTTCCTATGTCAGTAAGCCCTTGATTTTTCACATTACGGAGGGAAAGCGAAAAATGTTACTTGAAGTAATTTTTTCCCCAATCACCATCACATTGATCCTGTGCACAACGATATATGTGAGGAACTCTTAAGCTTAGTCTTTGATTCTTATTCTATGGACTGCTGCACTGAAAAGGACTTGCTGTTTTCATCCAACACCTCTGTGTTGTGTGGTCTTCCTGTGAAAAAGAAGACAACACCTCGTTTTCAGTTTTAGTAGGACCACTCGAGGATGCAATTATCGGAACTGTTTTTAAAACCTAAAAGCACGTTTCTTTAGCTGAACTCTGAAGGTACAATAAAGATGCAGTATTTTATAAATCAATATTCTGTATCAAAAAGAATTCCAACGCTTTGAGAGGCCAAGGTGGGAGGATCGCATGAGCCCAGGAGTTTGAGACTAGCCCTGGCAACATAGTGAGACTCTGTCCCTACAAAAAATTTTAAAAAGCTGGGTGTGGTGGCACATGCCTGTAGTCCCAAGCTACTCGGTAGGCTTAGGTGGTAAGACTGCTTGAGTCTGGCAGTGAGCTGTGGTCATGCCACTACACTCTGGCCTGGGTGACAGAATGAGACCCCGTCTCAAAAAATAATAATAATAAAATTTTTAAAAATCCTCCATGGATCTCTACTTATGTTTAGATAGATAACTACATCTGAAACAGGATGGATTTTGTTCAGGTTAATATTAGAAGAGACCTTCTCTGATACTACTTACAACAGAAAGGCAATTTGCTCGTACTACATACAACAGAAGGGAAAACTAAGGTGGCCTCCCTATCAAACTTTGGTTGCACATTTTGCTGATATTTATAGTATTTTGTAAGAAACTGGCATACAACAGCAGTGCGAGGTGGTTCACACCGGTAGTTCTAGCTACTCAGGAGGGTGAGGCAGGAGGATTGCTTGAACCCAGCAGTTCAAGGCTGCAGTGATCTATGATTCTATGACTGCACTCCAGCCTGGGTGACTTAGAGTAAGACCCTGTCTCAAAGAAAAAAGAAAAAGAAGAAATGGCATACAAGGCTGTGCATGTTGGCTCATGCCTGTAATCCCAGCACTTTGAGAGGCTGAGGCAGGAAGACTGCTTGACACCAGGAGTTTGAGACCAGCCTGGGCAACACAGTAGGCCGTGTCTCTACAAAAAAATAAAATACAAAAGAAATTGGAATATAAAATTAAAGACTGTCCTGACTAGTGCCTGAAATTATGAGTTTCTTCAAGTAGGAATATATAACCTTCATCTGGAGGGTTCAGTGAATGCCCTCATCAAATATATGCTACCTTTGCACACTTTGTAGTATGTAAGATACTTGTGTTACTATATTCAGAGTAAACAAAATATTTCAAGGCTATTGGATTTCAAGAAAATAGGCTTTACCTTTTAGTGTTTTAAATTTCATATAGTTTCTCAATAGTACTATTGTCTAATAATTGAAATTATTTTATATTTCTAATCTAAACAATATTAGGTTTTCTCTATATTTTCTCTGTACCTTCATATTAAATGCTTGAGATATACTCTCAACTTCACAGGTTTGTGCATCACTTTCTTTGCAGTAACTTTCTGCCCCAACTGTATCCGTAATATTGCTTCCACAATTCTGCGTATTATAGCCACTATCCATCTGACAGGAGAAAAAAGAAAAAAATATATTGTGAGGAACTTAAAAGTCAAATATTTAAATAAGTAAACCACTATAAACTGTCACTCACTACATCTGAACGATCCTAACATGATCATGTTGAACAAAATTCAAAAGTAATACACAACTATAAAAGGTAGTTCTGCATAGTAATGATTACTGTAGTCATTTTATAATTCCTTCCAATGAAATATATCTTGTAACTTCCTTAAGAATCAGTGAATAGTCTACTGACAAAATGCTTTCCTGCTACTTTGTGATCATACCTAGTAGACGACAATGAGTATTACAACTAACTTCACCTTCCAAGGCATTTTCCAGGCTTGTCTCTTAAATGGCTTGGACGCAGCTCTAAATAAAATCTACCAAAAAGGCATGCTGCCTTTAAAACGGTTATACTATATTCACACCTAGTTGTTCACAATAATGCCACATATATAATGGCTCTAGATGTTAGTTCAGTTTTTCATATTAATAAAAATTGTAGCATCCTAAGATACACTTTTTCAGTGCAAAAGAACAAAAAAGAAAGATTCTAGCCAATTTCCAGCTTGACATATATAAAATAACACTTATTGAGTGTCTCTAAAAAGGCCAGGCACTATCTGTATATATTTAATATCTTTTTCTCCTTTCGACAACCCTATTACTTTACTAGAGAAGGAAATTAAGGCTTAGAAAGGTTAACTTTCACAGTGGCATCCAGTGATGAGGTGATGAAGATGTGAGACCTCAGTCCAGGTTCTGTTCACTGCACAACACTCCATTTACCTGTATGATGCTGAGCACCAAAGAAAGCAATCCACAAGGGAATCACTTTGCATTTAAGCCCTCCCTGCAAGTTAGCATCAGAGGGAAGGAAAAAGCTGACTCTCATTTTGTTTCCCTCACAAAGGTACAGACTAGCCGCGAAAATGCAGTCTATCAGTTATAATCCTGAAAACTGGGAAAAATGTTCCCAGTTTTCAGGGCTGGATACATATCTGCTTACTACTGGAGGTCATGTTCCATTAGAACAAAAGTCTTGTGACGTATAACATTTTTGGGGGAAAGCCTTGTTCTGCTATCATTCAAGAGCTACTTGATCAAAAACATAAATGTCAGATTGCTCCCAGAGATTCTGACAATAGTTCTTCCTTCTAATATTCATCACTGCCAAATAGCTGGCTTCTAATGCAATACTAATATGTAACTGGATATATATGGAAGGAAAAGTTACTCATTAGTACAGCAGAAGTAAGGCATGTAGGGAGTTTGTCCCACACTATGGGAAGAGCAGGATCCATGGGAGCCAAGTTGAGATGGTGGCTGACTTCACTGTCTCTCATCTAGACTTCTGCTAATGTCAGTGCCTAATATGTACCAACCAGGCAACAGATACCTTGTTATCCCCCATAGGCATCAAGGTAGGCATCAATCTCACTTTATAGCTAAGAAGGATGAGGGGATACAAATTAAGAAGTCGTGTTCTATTCACTGCTATGTAAATCTTGCCTTAAGATCCCACAGCCTGGAAATAAAAGAACTCGAATTCAAACTTGGTTCTCATTGCAAACTTTACATTCCAGTTGGGCAATGGTGCCTTTAAATGGTGTCTCTATGTCAGTCATCTAACATGCACTTTGTTACTAAATTTATTTTTCTACCACATAAATCAGACGTTACTGTCTTTTAAAACATTTAATTGGCAACAGTTGTGCCCTGTGATAACATTCCTTGACATCTGGGCCCAGCACTTTAGCCCTTCCCTCATCATTCTCAGTCCCCCTTGTTTGTTACCATTCAGAGGACCTTGCCTCCCATTACTACTTACGTTTTTGCTTTCATTATTATTTTAAACTGACACACAATTACACACATTTATGATGTACGTGATAGTTTGATATGTTTACAATGTGTAATGATCAAATTGGGGTAATTAGCATATCCATTAACTCAAACATTTATGATTGTGTTGGGAACTTTCAAAATCTGCTCTTCAAGCTATTTGAAAATATACCATAAATTGTTAATTACACTCACCCTATAGTGTTATAGAACACTAGAATGTACTCCTATCAAGCTGTACTTTTGTATCCATTAACCAACCTCTCCCTATCCCTGCTCCCTCTACCCTTCTCATCCTCTACTACCCACCACTATTCTACACTCTTCTATGAAATCAACCTTTTTAGCTTCCTCATATAGAAGTGAGAACATGTGGTATTTATCTTTCTGTGCCTGGCTTATTTCATTTAATGTCCTCCAGTTCATCCGTGTTGCTGCAAATGTAAGGATTTCATTCTTTTTTATGGCTGAGTAGTATTCCATTTTGTATATATACCACATTTTCTTTATCCATTCACCTATTAATGGACAGTTAGGTTGATTCCATATTCTGGCTATTATGAATAGTGCAGCAATAAACACTGGAGTGCACGTATCTCTTTGACATACTGATTTCCTTTCCTTTGGATATATACCTACTAGTGGGATTGCTAGATCACATGGTAGTTCTATTTTTAGTTTTTTGAGGAACTTCCATAATAGTTGTACTAATTCATATTCCCACCAACAGTGTTCAGGCACTGTTTACTATTATATTAATCACAATGATCATGCTAATATCCTGTAATCCTATTATTATCCCCATTTAAAGAAGAGTAAACAAGCTGAAAGAAACTGTCACTTTCTGGGATTTATAAAGCTAATGGAGCTGGGCTATAAACTGAAATCTGCCACTACGGTTTCCCAAGCCCATGTTCTTTAATGCCATGCTCGCCCCTCAACTAAATACATTTGCACCCACACCCATCCTGGCACCCTGGCCTTTAAACATGGAAGAGTTACTGTGGGTACTCCTATCAGGGCTCAGATTCTACCCCCTCTTGCATGCCTCAGTTCCCTCAATTATAAAACAGATCACCATTTGACAGATGACAATATCTATTATCTAGTAAGAGAAGTTAAAAAATGAATGGAATATGCCTGCAAGTGTAATCAAGTATAGATTGTTTGACAAGTTAGTAGTGACAATTATGGGAGAATATGCTACCCACAGCTTCCAAAGGTTAGTTGGATTGGATGATGATTAAGGTGTATTTCAACAAAAGTATTTTTGTAATTCCTCTATAAATGCTCTGCTAAAAAAGAGAGAGAGAAAGTGAAAAAAAGGCAGAGAGTAAAAGAAGCAAACAATGCCTTTAAGGCATATACTTTTAAGCCTGTATGTGCTTTTTTCTATTTATGAAACCAACTTCAGAGAAGCAAAAATATGTAAAAGTGATTCTAGTATAATCTTTTTTGAGCAATGAAGCTATAAGTCAGGATAGGCAACAGAAGCATAAAAATATGAGCAAAATACTATATTTAATTTTGGGTCATTTAGAATCCTTCCCGGAGTTTTAACTTCAGCATGCCAAAACTGACACCACCAAAGCCTTATAGGGTTGGTGTGAGAATTAAATGAATTAATAAAGTAGTTAGAAGAATGCCTGGTATATCAAAATACCATGTGAGTATTAGCTATTATTATGAGTCAGTATTAACTTTTGGATTAAACAACATGGACTCTAAAGCCAGACTGCCAGGATCAAATCTCAGCTCTTCCACCTACTACTTGTATAGAAACTTTAGGTAATTTACTTAACCTCTCTGACCCTCAGTTTCCTCATCTGTAAAACAGGGATAACAGTACACATACCTCACAGGATTGCTGTAAAGATTCAACAAATTAAAACATGTAAAGGTCTCAGAATAGGACTTGGCATATAGTAATGCTACATCAGTGTTAGATGTTATTGCTATCCCCTTCTGATATTTGAAGTTCCTTCAAAATTCTCAGCTCAAAGAACACAACAATAAATGGAACAAATGCCTTTCCAAAGTGCTGATTATGAAGTATATGTATCTGTCAAATGAATCAGGTTTTCCAGTTGTTGGAGACATTGCAAAATTGGAAATGTATAATTTCATGAAAAATGTTGCTATAAATCACATTTCTAAAAGAAAGGTACAAAAATGCATACATAAAAAAACTCTAAGGTCGGGTACAGTGGCTCAGCCTGTAATCCCAACTACTCAGATGGCTGAGGCAGGAGAATCCCTTGAACCCAGAAGGTGGAGGTTGCACTGAGCCAAGATCACGCCACTGCACTCCAGCCTGGGTGACAGAGTGACACCCCATCTCAAACCCCCCCCCAATAAAAAGGGGCTCTAAACTCTGTTTATCCCCCCTAAATCACATAAAGGAAAAACAAAAATGATTTTAGTTTTAGAATACAAATACCATACCAGACCTTGCATGTTTTGGGGGACTGGATCCACATAAAACAGTGATGAATTCTGCCTGATGCTAGCAGGAATGATTTCTCTAGAGCAGGCTAATTCCTTTTCTGCCATCATCTTTTCCTACTCCATATAAATATCAGTTAATGTGAATATAAAATATGACTTATCAGTCATAATTAAAATAAATTTACTCTTCTCATATCACTTGGTATTGATATTTTTAAAAAATATTATATAATAGTCCTCATGTTTAATCCATTATCTTTCTTACACTATAATCTTAGAAAAGAAAGGATAAAGAACACCAAGGCAGTGAGGAAGGGGCTACAGAATACTAAATACCTTACCTGAATGTTACTGCTTTCACAAGGAATGACACTGCTTTCAGCAAGAGGTGACATGCACATATGAGAGTTTTCAATACTGAAGGCAATGCCACTCACAAAATCAGTCATGGGTAAACTGCCATTATCAACCGGCTCCTTAATCCAAGTGTTCTCATCTGCTATCTCTATAGGATCAACCATATCCACGGTGTTATTGTCTTTTTCCCTTTCAACATCCTGCAACAGTGCTAATTCTTTCTCGGAAGCACTGGACTGATTTTGTGTAACAGACACGGCAGTCACAACCAAATGTGTACCATGTGTAGAAGCCTCACTACTAAACTGCTGTAGGTGTATTCCCGCAGCATCCATGGCTGGTGATGAGACATCTGTGGAAGGAATAGTCTCTTTATCTTCCTCATCTTCACCTTGAGTCTCAAGAGTAAAAGGTATCTGAATCAGTGAGGTCCGATACTGAGTACCACCTCTATACATCTCAAGTCTCATAGGAGACCAATTTTTAATTGGCGAGCAGCCATCTATATAAGGACTTCTGATACACGGATTAGTAATCCCATTAGAATTTGTTCCAGATGAAGCATCAGGAGAATGAACAGTAAACTTCCGTTGTTCTGAAAGGTGGGAAGGGAAAAAAATCATGTCATAAAAACATGAAAATGGAAAAGTCAGTACTAAATGGTAATCATGTTTCATGCCAGGAAAAACTATTTCTCTAACAGTTGTATTGTTTACCAAAGTGAAATTCTGATGTCAAAAACAATAGCACAAATGGATGTGTCTTAATAAGCAGGACGAGGCTCTTAAAAAATAATTTCTTTGGCACTGTCTTTTTTTTCTTCTTTTTTTAAAATATGGTCTCACTCTGTCGCCCAGGCTCACTCTGAGGTGATCCTCCCACCTCAGCCCCAAGTTAGCTGGAACTACAGGCGTTCCACCATGCCTGGCTAATTTCTGTTTTGGTTTTTGTTTTTTTTTGTAGAGATGGGTTTCACCATGTTGCCCAGGCTTGTCTTGAACTCCTGGGCTCAAGCAATTCACTGGCTTCAGCCTCCCAAAGTGCTGGGATTACAGGTGTGAGCCATCACATCTGGTCACTTTCTCTTTTTTAATTAAATTATTTTACTCACTGAGAATTATTTGCTTATGAGTATATTGCTATTGTACTAAAACTGTTCATATACAATGAAAATCCCTAGCAAATCAGCTGAAACCTACAACTTAACAGCTGTACCTGGCAAATGAAAAATGTGAAAATACATGTGTTTATGTAAAATGCCATAAGCAACACGAAAAAACAAACAAAAAACTGGAAAATATCTGCAACAATAAGAGCCTAACAATGATAATCAGAATGATAAAATTGCTTTAAAACTTTAAAAAATACTTTTTGTAACTTAATTAGCTTAATAAAAACAAAAGTTTTAAAAATGGACAGAAGCACATAAACAACCTTTCCAATGGTAAACATGCAAATGAAAAGTGTTCAGCCACATAAAATAATAAAAATATGAAAGTTAAAGCAAAGGAAGCTCATTCATTTAATAGTAACATTGGTTTGAACTAACAATTCCCCCTAAAAACCATAAATGACAATAAATATTTGGGAAGAGCTTAATGTCATTAGTGACCAAAAATACAAAATTTAAAGCAGTGAGAGATCTTTTTGTAATATGCCAAATTTGTAAACATCAAAAATCATAGCAGTGATTCTCGCTGGGAAGAAATGACTTTCTTACAAACCACTGATGAAAATTTCAATTGGTACAAACTTTTATGAGGAAAATTTGGCAAATCTTCAAAAGCCTTAAAAACATTCACCCACTTTGACCAAATAAGTTCACTTCAGAGAATTTAATCTAAGGATATAAACATGTATAATATCATGTATACATAAAGATATTAGTTTTGTGACAAAGAAAACTTAGAAAAATTTAAATGTTTATCAGTGGTTGAAAACAAATGATGCATTCATATGAAATATATAGCAATTCAAAGTTGTGCTTTGAGACAATTATAAATGACTTGAACAACCTATGAAAATACTCATAGAATGCTCTGTGAAAACAGCAGGATCTAGAACCATCTATATACATGTATATACATGTATGTAACCATATGTGTACATGCATATATAACCAAAGACAAGCAAAATAGTTTTCACTTTTCCAAGTTTTTGTACTAAGAAGTTTTTAAAAACTGTGACTAGTTTTCAAAAAGTGCTATAATTTTTTCAAAGAGAAATTCATGTATTGCAAAGAGAAATGTGTAAATTTCCACACATCATGTTTACATTAAAAACCTTAATCAAATATACCTATACAAAATGTGAATATTACCAAAGTCTAAACCTACAGGTCAGAAGGCATATGAAACCAACTTGTCTCTAAAATTGCTATATTTCTTTTGATAGTGTTTGATGTAAATATTGCTAATTAAAGTAACCGTATTTAACACTACAGTAGAAAATGGTTGAGAATTTCAGCCTTTGAAGGTAAATTGTTCTTTTATTTAAAATTCAAAGTTTCTAAATATTACAAAGTTAGTGATAATTTTGAGCTCTAGCATTATGACAAATTAAAAGAATCTCTGTAATAACAAATATTGATAGTATAAAAACTTTTAACTAGGTATTTCAGTATGAGACATACCTGAGAGTGGGGTCTTTCCTATCTGAAATTCAATTGGTGAGAAAGTGGGTGAAGAAACAGGTGAAGGACTAGTTATGCTTCCCAAGCTGTATTTTTTTGCACTAGCCTGAATAGGGCTAGAAGAAAACTGCCCCTGTAATAAAATTAGATAGTAAATAAATGTGTATGGTTCTCTTCCTTAACTCTTATGCTGCATGCTATTTATCATGGTCTTCAAAACACACTTATAAACTAGGAAGAGTTCACAAGAACCACCAAAAGACACCTTGCAACAAGAACAACTAAGAAGATTGCTACAAAAATTCTGAAATAGTACTGAATATGTTAGTCAAAATATAAACACATTGTATTTGAACAAACCATTAAGTTTCACACTAAACAACCATCTGTGAAAAACGTTTAAATAATTTACTCTGTTAATGCCAAGCCAGTTGTAATATACTGTAAATCTCACATACGTTAGTAAATAACCTATGCTGAATTTCCTTGAGACTCATGATAAATCCAGTCATCCTGTACACATCTAAATACAAAATTGGAGAGTCTGACCTGAAACATCCCTATGACTAAAGATAACATATGAACTAGAGTTAGTTTCTGTGAAGCATAATACTCAAAAGACAACCATCCCTCCTTCTGAAAGCAATCTGGGCAGCTCGGTCCAACTACATCTGACAGGGGTGTCCAGGGGAGAGAATACAGTCATGAGTTCTTAGTTTCTGTTTCTGGTTGGGCCAGTAAAGGCCCTTCCTCTTCCCTCTTTTCCACTTATTACTAGAGACAGAAACCAAAAACCATGGCTTCAGGCTGCGGAAAGCCTTAGACAGAACAACAACAAAATAATGTGGGTTGGACAAGCTTGACAGCAAATTAGCCAACTGCTTTTTAGTATACTTCTCACCGAACTTGGTGTCTGCAAGGGGCTCCTACACTTTACAGGAGACAAATCTATTGAATAAAACATCTCAAGTGATGTTTGAACACCACTATGAGGACTTCTGGGAGAAGCTGAAGGTAAGGAGTCAGAGATGCTTCCGTTCCCATCTAAAAACAGCTTTCTTCTGAGGGATGAAGAACTGAGGTTTCCAGGAGATTGATCTGCAAATTCATCAGCTCTAAAATAGTCACCTATATTTAATAATAGGAGAAAAGGCAAAGCTAGTCATTTTAAAGAGCAATTATACTTCTGTTACTCAACTTTTCAGAAGCCAGCATGCACTTCATGTTTGAATTTTTTCCCCAAAAGAGGGAGTTTAATTGCATATGTGATGTTTTACATCTTAAATTATTCCTTAGTTTTTAAGTGCTACATTGTGAGTATAATACCAATCAAATGTTTATAGTTTCTGTCTATAGTAATAAAGTTCATTATGATAATAAGGCTAATTCAAACTATGTTCAAGAAAAAGAGAAATTTCAGGACAGTTTCCCCACTTCTTTAGAAAGAGGTACTGCCACGTATTTCCCATGTTACCATTTACAAAAAGCCAGCCAAACGAAACCTTTGGTTCAAGTTATTAAAGGTTTAAACAAATACAGTATTTACCTAATATATTTTCTAAATTAAAATCCACAGGAAGAGACAGCAATGTCTGACAAGCAGCTGGAAACAAGCAAATGAATAAATAAATTCAAACATGGGATAAATCAATGGAAGTATAGATATGCAATTCAGCATGTGCTGCCCAGTCAACCATCTCCCCGTGATGTTCGAGCCACATGGAATTATTCCATTTCTGCATTCTATTACATACCCTGCCACATCTTTCTAGAAGTGGTTTCCCACACTCTCTGCCACTAGTGTAAATGTGTTAATAGCAAAAGTTAACTCCTGGCTCCGGTACTGGCACTTGAAAAGGAAGCCAGCCTATATTTGGGGGGAGATTTCTCACATTAACCAATTTTCAAAAGAATGCTTTCCAAGACCAGAAATCAATTCACATGCTTTGAACAAGAAAACAAAACACTACAGCCATTTCTAAAACATGGCTGGATGCACCTGTTCTACTATACTTATTTGTAAAGGTCAGCTCTCATATGGTTATTATGCAGCTCATTCAAAAAATCCAAACAGGCCAGGCTTGCTGGCTCACGCCTGTAATCCTAGCACTTCGGGGAGCCAAAGCGGGTGGATCGCTTGAGCCCAGGAGTTCGAGACCAGCCTGGGCAACATGGCGAAACGCTGTCTCCTACAAAAAATACAAAAATTAGCCAGGTGTGGTGGCGGGCGCCTGTAGTCCTAGCTACTGAGGAGGCTGAGGTGGGAGGATCACTGGAGCTCGGGAGGTCAAGGTTGCAGTGAGCTCTTGATTGTACCATTGCACTCCAGCCAGGGTGATAGTAAGACCCTGTCTCAAAAAAAATAAAAATAAATTAAAAAAAAAAAAAGGAAACAATTTCAATTCCAGAGTAAAGTGTTACAACCTGAACTGGGTTTACAATCCAATTTAGCTTAATATGGAACATACTTCTTTTCAAATTGTATTCATACTCACCATTGCTTTTCTCAGAATGAATGGTCAGCTTGTTTCCAATTGGAGAGTCACTATTTACGTTAGTGCCTGTAAGACATTTTAAGTGAAAAATCCTACATTTTATACTCTTCATTTGCTTTAGCATTACTTTTTCCAGAGTAAAAAATTAAGAAAGTGGGAACTTATTTTGCAACATTAAAAAAAAATCTGCATATATAAGTATATATTTTGGCATGTTTCTATTATTTTTTTACCTTTGAGGGAATACAAGGATAAAACTAAAGGATTACCACAGCAAATAAGGAGGCACCAAGCAATACTTTTTTTATACTTTTCTTTAAATAATTGTATATATTTATGGGGTACAATGTGATGTTTCAATACACAGTATACACAGTATACACAGTATACTGTGACAAGAGAAAATCAGGCTAATTAACATATCCATTGCCTCAAACATTTTTCATTTCTTTGTAGTGGGAACAATTAAAATCCAGTTTCAGCAATTTTGAAATATATGACACCTCATTAGCAGCTATAGTTACCTGCCTGTGCCAACAGATCACCAGAACTTATTCCTCCTGTCTAACTGAAACTTTGTACCCTTTGACCAATATCTCCCCCACAACCCCTCCTCCCTACTGTCTGGTAACCACCACTCTATTCTCTACTTCTAAGAGTCTGACTTTTTTAGATTCTACATATAAATGAAATCATTCAGTATTTGTCTTTCTGTGCCTGGCTTTTTTCACTTAGCATAATGCCCTCTAGATTCAGATATGTTGTCACAAATGACAAAATTTCCTTTTATAAGGCTGAATAGTATTCCACTGTGTGTGTGTATATACATATATACACACACATATATACACACATATATATGTGTATATATATACATTTTAAAAAATCCATTCATCTGTTGATGGACACTTAAGTTGATTCCATATCTTGGCTGTTGTGATTAATGTGCAGCAATAAATATGAGAGTGCAGATATCTCTTTGAAATACTAATTTCAGTTCCTTTGGATATATATGCAATAGTAGGACTAATGAATCCCAAAGTAATATATTTTTTTTAAGGAAATGATGATAATACTACACTAGAGTAAGGGTCAGCAAACTATGCTTCACGGTGCAAATCTGGCCTTTCACCTATTTTTGTAAATACGGTTTTACCAGTACACACTTACATTCATTTACATATTGTCAGCGACTGCTTCTGTGGTACAGCAGTAGAGTGGAGTGGTTCCAATAGAAATTGTGTGGTCAGTAAAGGCTTAAGTATTTATTATTGAGTCCTTTACAGTTAAGGGCTGCCAACCTTGGCCCTAAAGTAGCACCCAATAGAACGTTTTCTGGGACGATGGAAATGTTCTCTATGTATACTACTCGATATCCACATGGCTATTGAGCACCTGAAATGTGAATATTGTGAATGGAGAACTCCATTTTTAAATTTAACTTTAAATTTAAATAGTCACACGTGGCCACAACTGTCAAGAACTATGAAGGGTCTAAGATTCTACCCAACTTGCCAACTAACAGGTGAACATGTCAAAGTTCCACTGGTGCTGGCTACAGACATGAGGCTTCTGGGGGCAAAGACAAAGGACTTCATTATTTTCAGCACAGCAGGCAGCATGAACTTAACGTTCCTATTAATTCCCTTTGCCCACGAGTGCCAAGAAGGTGACATGAAACAGCCCAGTGCAGTGAATTCTTGTATTGTGCATACAAGTTGGACTGTCTCATACAAAAAGCAGGGCTCATTCACCCCTGACACAGTTTCCAGTTCTATACCTCAATGTGGTTGATCCAGATATCCGCCTTATATAAATTTCTCCTGCTAACCACCTCCCTATGGGACAGCTACATATGGTCTACCTGACTGACCCCCCGACCCTCATACCTCACATGGACTATACAGACATGCCACAGTGACTACCTCTCCGTCACTGTGTGACCTCCTCAATGCAAGACTGCTTGCTTTAAACCCACCAACTAAAACTCTGTTTGGATAATGCCCTGGACCCAATAAAGGCGTTGGCCCATGGGTCCCTTTCTCTCTCTCCCTGACCTCCATGTGTGGTGTTCAGGCATGCTGTGTACCCCTAGGACTTGTAAGTAATAAAATTTTTATTTCCATCTTGTGTCTCTCCTAATCATGGGAGGGGTGCTCTCTTAAAAAATTCTAAATTAAAATACCCAGGTGGCTGGTGGACACACAGTGGGTTTTCACACACAGCTTAGGAAATCCCATTCTTTTATAAGAGACTGCAAACAAATCTGCTCCAGAGGGAGACATCATCTTTCTTATACTGGACAGCAAACCAAACTTACCCTCTGCCCTGGTGGGACACGGTATCTCTGCCTTCCAAGGATGTTCACAAGATGAACACCCTTGAAAAGATAGTTCGGAACAGAACCTGTCCATGCCGCCCCATGAAAGGTGTGCAGAAATGTGAGGCCTATGGAGAATTGTCTCCCAACAACACAGTAAACAGCACAGCTCTGGAGCCTATCCTAGTAACCACTGCATTGTTATTGTGGGCTTGATTAGGTTTCGAAGAGTCTAAAGTATTTTTAGCATCTTCCAGGTCTTGCATCACTTGAACTAAAACAGGATACTTGGAATACAAAATGTTATTTAAAAAATCACTTAAGAAGGTTGATTCATCTGTTGAAAAAATCCAGTAGTAAAGAATCTGGGGGTGAAAAACTAGTATCTATGAGAATGTCACCTTGGACACACAAATTTTAGAGCTAGGAGGGATGAAAACGGACAACTCTAGTTCAATCCTTTTATTTCACAAATAAAAGAGTGAGGTACAAAGAGATTGAATAATTTGATCAAAGTCACCTCTTTGGTTTATATAAGTGGGAAGTTTTACAATCCAGATTTCCATCTACTACTGCATGCTACCATTAATTCATAATGGCTAAGAATACAGTATCTGATGAGAATGCCTAATTTTGAATCCAGGTTTTCTCACTTTTATCATCTCTGTAACCCTGGACAAATGCTCTCACCTTTCTAAAACTAGGTTTTCTTATCTATAAAACGGGGCCAATAACTGCACCTCGTTCATATGAGTTATAAGAAATTACTGAAAGCACTTAGCACTGTCCAGGCATAGAGAAAGTACTAACCCAGCTTACCTATTATTGTTGTATTATTATGCTTTTTTTTTTGATAAAGAATGGAACAAATATTTCCTTTTATACTGAGAGCATAATTAAGGTATACTACAATAGACAGTGTAATTCCACTGTGATGAGGGATGCATATATACAAGTGATGCCTGAATACTGCCTTAGAACCCGAAGAGCAGTGAGAACAAATATATGACAACCAATGCCTAGAGGTAGAAAGATATTTGATAGCTTACAGGCTTCCCTTTAATTTCCTTAGTAATTTTGCAAATACTCAGCAATAATACACTGTCCCAGAGGTCATATTAAGTCTTCATCCTTTCTTTACCTTTATAAGAAATCAGCAAATTAGCAAAAGGTAACACAATTTAGGGTTTTATTTAAAATATTAACCTTCAAAATACTGCTAAAGTCATTAACAACTCATCTCTATATTCAATACCAACTATTTCTTCATCTATGGATTCTCTATAACCCTCATTATATAACTGACATTCACAATAGTCATGAAGAAAAAGTTAAATTCAGAATAGAACAGCTAAAAAAAAAAATTCAATGAATTTTAGTCAAATTTTTAATTCTAACCCTAAATGGAGTTAAATTCTATGTTATTCAGAATTTTAAAGCAAGCTCCTTACAAAGCAGATATACTGGCACTTTGATTTTTATTCATATCATTTTTAGTACACTCACATTTATTGGAATGATATTGTGAAAGCTGTTTCCCTTCATGATCAGTCCAAGGAGAGGGTACGATGACATCTTTAGTGAAAAACTAGGAAAATTAAAGTCATACAATTAGGCATAAATTCCGCCCAAAATGTGAGAAAGTACCTGTGTTTTTCCAAATAACTATTAAACATGTTATATACTAACTTTATAATTGTATGCAAAAATTTTAATACTTAAAAGCACAAATGACCAAAGGGAAAATGGAAGAAATTTAAAGTATATAAGAAGAGGAATCTTAATATTTCAAATCAACCAGTTAAATTTGAAACTTGCAAACTAAACTAAGAGGATTAATCATAGACAAAGTATTTTAAATTTCTTTCCCAGGTTTTTTTGATGGGGTTACAAAAAAAAGGATGAAAAGGGAAGGAATGTATTAAGGAATATATTAAGACAGACATATGCAAGGAGGCCAGTATGAATGGTGGCCTGAAGCTGGCTTGTTTGTTCTGGCTCTCAAGATCTGATTATTAAATTTTCAAGAATTCTGTGCACCAGCTGTTAAAACCAATATGAAAAATAAAATTAAGTAAACTTTCAATTAAATATATTAAAAATAAAGGTAACAAATATTCAAAACTCACCACTTGCTAATTATTTTATACATTTATCAACATCTGTGCTCTTGAGGTTAATAATGTCTTTTGTAGCTATATGGTGGAATTCCTAAATATAATGGTGTGCCACACTATTCTTCCTTTTCCATTCAGTGATGTCACACCAGTAGCTTGAAATTGGCCATGGTTGGAGTACTTACACTACGGATAGCAGCAATCGCTATAAATCATACTCCTTCCACGACCAGAGAGCCAGTTGTTAAACATTTACCAGCACACTACTGGCCAGTATATTCAAATGGAGATAGAGCATTTGGATACTTTTCTTTCCTCTTTCATTTCTAACACAGTATTTTCCCTTCCCTAGGTTTTGCAAGTAACCAAACACATTTTCTTCATATTTTGCTACACATATGACAAAGAGCCAATTTTCTTAACTAAATTACCCATGAATCTATGACGAAAAGATTAAAAAAAAAAAAAAAAAAAAAGGTGGACCGGGGCAGACAAAGACAATTACCAGAAAAAAAATTAAAGGACAGATAAACTTACAAAGTGATGTATAAGTGAACTCAAAAGTAAAGAAATACAAACACCAAAAAAGGTCATTTTTAAAGTAATAAGAGTAGAATAAATTAAGAACTCTGATAATAATCAATATTGGAGATACGGAAAATCAAGCAGCGTCACACTGTAATCAGGAATATAAAGTGGTATAACCTTTTAGGAGGTAATACGGTAAAATCTACTGAAACTGAAAATTCACAAAGCCTCTGACTTACTAAGTCCATTTCAAGAATATAAAGATATATATTCAAATCACTGCAGCATTATTTGTGACAGAAAAATAATAAACACAATTTAAACATCTGTCAATAGGGGCTAGGTTACTATGCTGTTGCTAAGAGAATGTAAAACTCTGTATATGCTGGTTATCAAAAATTTCTAAGAAAAATCATGAAGCAAAAAAAGGACGATGCAGTATGAGAATGATAATCCTATTTGTCAAAAATATTTTAAGGACATATGCTATTAAATACACAAAATTAATCTGAAAGTATACATAAGAAATGTTATAGTCATTACCTTCATGAAGTGGGATGGGGAAACAGGAGGCTTTTTATATTTTTTCTTTTTGTTTTTACTATAAGCATATGTTTATTCTATTTTCAAAAATATATATTGAAAAGAAACACATTTTCTTAAGTTTACCTGCTGGGTTTCCCTTTAAAATTAAGGATTCTTAAAGAAAGCATTTTTCTAAAATGTTGGAAATTTCGAGAGTCTGAGAATATTCAGGTGGGGAAGAACCAAGTGATTGAGTCAGAATGAAAACTGTGCAGTTACTAGATAGATAAATAAGTAGGTAATGTTTGGCAGGAGTAAACAGTCTTTTGGGGTACAGAAGAGCCAAGTATGGCTAAGGAATAGAGGAGGGTTGAGGGGGCTAGAGGGGCGGAAAAGGAAACAATCAGAAATGCTGCCATCACATAAAGACTTTCTGAGGAAAGAACTAGGTAAATAACCCTTACTTAGATGCTGGGCCAGGCACAGTGGCTCACGCCTGTAATCCCAGCACTTTGGGAGGCCAAGGCAGGCAAATCATCTGAGGTTGGGAGTTTGAGAGCAGCCTGATCAACATGGAGAAACCCCGCCCCTACTAAAAATACAAAATTAGCCAGGTGTGGTGGTGCATGCCTGTAATCCCAGCTACTCGGGAGACTGAGGCAGGAGAATCACTTGAGCCTGGGAGGCGGAGGTTGTGGTGAACCAAGATCACGCCATTGCACTCCAGCCTGGGCAACAAGAGTGAAACTCCATCTCAAAAACGAAAAATAATAATAATAACCCTTATTTAGATCCTAAGAGAGGCAGTTGAACAGACAGAAAAAAAGCAAAAAACTTATTTTTATTTTTTTAAAAGCCTACATTATGATATACCTTTCCTGCTTAACAGTAAGAGATTTTATTTCATGAATGTCTTAAAAATCCAAAGTATTAACAAAAAAAGATAAAGCCATTCCCAATGCCAATCTAGACTCTGAAGGCCTGAGAATATTCAACTTCCTCTACGTAAACTCCAACTTGAAACAAATTTGTGCTAATCAATATTTTGAAGGCACAAGGAAGACAGATTGTGCTAGGTCCTGAGAATGAAAGGATGAAGTACAGTATTGGCCAAAAAAGATTGCATCTAGGGGAGAGAAACACTAAACTGATCATTACAATAGTATACAAGTACTATGTATGCAAGGTACTGGGACAGCTGGAAATTATAGGTCTTAGGACAGTACAGAAGGGTGCTTTATATAGTTGGGACTGTGAAGGGCTTTGTGGGGAGATGGGACAGTGAAGGATTTGAAGAATGTCTTCCTAAAAGAAGTGATGTACATGCAGAATTGATGCTTAACTGGTTTAATGATCAGTAACAGTTTAAGTTACCTCTTCAATGGCTTTTTGTCTTTTGTCTTCCACATCTTTATCTATTCTATACAAAGATAAAGAAGAAAAATAACCATGCTATTACTTAAGCTTATGAACATTTAAAATAATAACCTTTCAAAGAAATAATCTCCCTCCACTGCAAACTGGCAAATGTTAAGCTCACTTTATAATAAATACTGGTGGTATCTTGTAACATTTAGTAAATAGCAGTATTCTGAAATTCAACAGTTAGCTATTAGGCTTACATCCCTCTTTTCCATTCAAAGTTTGAATGGAATGATGCTTTATTTCAAAAGACTTACATTGATATTAAATTGCTTTTAAAAATATAAATTTGATAAACTTTGTCCCTTAATACAAGTTAAGAAGTATTTAATTCAACATACATCTAAAAATTGTCCAAATTTTTTCTCTTCAATTATAACAAGTTTATCATGGCAATAATTTTAGCATCAACTTTTACTGTAAAATAGATGAGGATAGTTATCACAGTTCTAAACAGTCAAAAATATTAAATCTGAAATAAAACATTGACAATATAACATTTTTTCCAAATGAATTCTTTTTTTCACTTTGATACAATCTGCAATTACTGCAACATAAACTTCTCAGCTACAAGATTTAATATAAAATTTCGGGTCCCAAGCACAAAGCATATACTTGCCAAGGACTCAGCAGTTAGCCTTCCAGGACCACTTCTTTATTCTATTACAGGAAAGAATGCTTGCCTTCCATCAATAAATTGGTAAGACATTTTTTTTTTATAATTTACAATTATTTTGTCTCAGAATTTTTTCTTTAAGTTCAGGGGTACAAATACAGGTTTGTTATGCAGGTAAACTTGTGTCATGGGGGTCTGTTGTACAGATTATTTCATCACCCAGGTATTAAGCCTAGAATCCATCAGTTATTTTTCCTGATCTCCCTCCTCCCACCCTCCACCAGCCCCAGTGTGTACTGTTCTCCTCTATATGTCCACGTGCTCTCATCATTTAGCTCCCACTTCTAAGTGAGAACATGAGGTGTTTGGTTTTCTGTTCCTGTGTTAGTCTGCTAAGAATAATGGCCTCCAGCTGCATCCACGTCCATGCAAAGGACACGATCTCATTCTTTTCGTGGCTACACAGTATTCCAGGGTGTGAATTTTTTTTTACATATAAACTTGCTCATGGCTTAATAAAGCTCATATGAGAATGTACACATTTCAGAAATTAAGTAGATTTTTCAAGTGGGAGAATTATGAGAAAATAAACTACAGTATCAACCCACACATCCCAGCTTGAACAGTAGCCATTTTGAGGATAACAAAATGGCTCTTCATCTTAATGGCTCTTCATCTTATCAGTGGTTCTCTTGATCTTGTCATGGTCTTAACCAGGTCAAAATGGCAGCACATAATAAGCTTAGCAAATAGCAAGTAAGCTCTGAACTAGGATTACTGCGTTCAGAAACCTTTTGCTACTTCATCAGAGGGACTTTGAGAACCTGAAATACTCAGGTGATTGCTGGAAACAGTAAAAATCAATGTGGCCAAATATTCTAGAGTCAGATCAAAGAGGATTCTAAGAAGCCATCCAGGGGAGAGCACCCTGACCAGCATACCACTGAACGCCAGTATGATGCATATGGGTACAGGTGTGGCCTGAATGTTGAGCCTTTGCAGGGTGGCAAAGGAGAGGGGACCTCCGGACTGGTCACCTACGTGGCCAAGACTCACCAGCTTACACTGGTATGCTTTACAGTTATAATTTTCTGTGTGGATGGTGGCATGAATAGGATGGGAAAAATTGAAGTAGAGGGCTAATATGTAAGAAGAAATACTGAAAGACACTGCCTGTTTCTAAGGATGAAACAAGATGCTCTGTTAAGAATATATTGACAATCCTTGGTAGAAGCCATAACCATTCATTGAATTATATTAATAAATTAAATTAAATTAGAATATTTTCCCACTCTTTTCCCTTCTTCTATATAATAAATCTATGTACTAAGAGACACCAAGATTATCTTTATAAACCTTTGCAGACAATATATCATTTAGTAGTAAGTACAGAAGCGTTGTGTTACAACTTTGTTCTAATTATATTTTTGACTCTTGACTCTTAACATCCTGCACTTCTTCAGTGTTTCTTACAGTCCCTCACAGTACTCAATATCTCTTGACTGATCAATATAATAATTGTCCATCATTCAATATATTGAAAAAATGAGACAAAATAATTAAGCATAATTAAGTTCGTGTGAAACAAAAAATTAGTCACTAATTGTGACTTTGTTTTTAGATATTCTCACTTTCTCTTTCAAAGGTATTATTTATTTATTTATTTATTTATTTATTTATTTATTTATTTATTTTTGAGATGGAGTCTTGCTCTGTCCCCCAGGCTAGAGTACAATGGCACAATCTCAGCTCACTGCAACCTTTTCCTCCCAGGTTCAAGCGATTCGCCTGCCTTAGTCCCCCGAGTAGCTGGGACTACAGGTGTGTACCACTGCGCCCGGCTAAATGTTTTTGTATGTTTAGTAGAGATGGGGTTTCACCATGTTGGCCAGGCTGGTCTTGGACTCCTGACCTCAAGTGATCTGCCTGCCTCAGCCTCCCAACGTGCTGGGATTACAGATGTGAGCCACCACATCCAGCCTCAAAGGTATTATTTAAATTGAAGTTAAAATTCTTTCATGCTTTATCCTCATTCTGTTCCCTTCCTATTAACACTCTGGATGGACATTAATTTTATGAATGAATGGTCATCATGTTACCAAGCAAAAAGATGGAGGAGAAAAGCCAGTAAGTATTCACCAGAACATCTCAATATGTGTGCAACTTTGTGTAACTGAATTCTTAAGTCAAAGGGAAAAGGATTATCCTTTATTTTGGACTAACAACGTGTCTACCTTAGGACAGCAAATTAAAATCTGGTCATACCATGTATTTGATTTTTTTCAAATATTAAAAAATCAGACTATAAGACATATAAACAAGAGTCCCTAAAACTACAAATGAATAATATGACCTTATACTTTGTAATAAAAAACTAAATCTGCAGTACATTAGTGCCTTGAAACCTAAACAACACAGTGACAAGTAAGACTGCACTGGGTGATATGCAGAATTCTAGAAAATGTAATTCAGATTCCAAGTGAATTGTTACAGTTGGATGATGTCTAAAAACCGCTCTGTTGCTAATGGATACCCTTCCACTCAAAGCCTACTTAACTCTTTAAGGGGATTTTAGGTTTCCCCAAACATAGATAACAATGAAACAGCATTTTGCTTCACCCCAAACCATCAAAAAGACAAACTAAAACAAGTTAATGGCAGAAGCCACAACCATGTAGAAAAGTGCAAATTTCAAAATGCTCTTCTCTTTACTGAGTGCTAGGGGTATAGAGCTGTCCCCTCAGTAGCAGAGGGAAAAGGTAACCTGTAAAAGAAAAAGGTATCTACCCAGATCTCGAACTGTTGGCAAGAAAATCTTTCTGAATGTAGTTCTTTGAACTCATTCATTTAGATAGGAGAAATCTGCATCAAAATTTTTTCTCCCTGGTATCTTTACATAGAAAAATACTCAACATTTAGAATTTCCTACCTCTCTTCACTTGAGAGTGTTATTACACTTAAGTGCAAGAAAGGAAAACTTACCGAGAATGACTTAAGTATAAAGCTTGACGATGAATATCTTCTGGGTCTATTTCTACAGGATTTATTACAGCTAGTTGATCAATAGACCATCTAAATTTCCCTGGAGTCTTAACAAAAGAAAGTGAGCTTATGAGTAAAGGCAAACTAAAATAGTTCATCAAAATGCTAACCAATGTGTTTATAATACAAAAATATTTTAAAGGTTGTATTTTAAAATTTGACTTTACCATGAAATTAAATGGCAAAGGGTAATCATATCATATTAGATCAACTGACTTAATTGTATCTCTCTCTCTCTTTTTTTAAGATAGAGTCTCGTTCTGTCACCCGGGTTGGAGTGCAATGGTGTAATCTCAGCTCACTATAACCTCCACCTCCCGTGTTCAAGCAATTCTCCTGCCTCAACCTCCTGAGTAGCTGCGATTACAGGCGCCCACCACCACGCCCAGCTAATTTTTGGGTTTTTTTTTTCAGTAGAGACAGGATTTCACCATGTTGGCCAGGCTGGTCTCAAACTCCTGACTTCAAGTCATCAGCCCACCTTGGTAGTGCTGGGATTACAGCATGAGCCACAGCGCCCAGTCTGTATGTCTTTTAAAATAACAAAATATTCCACCTGGGTTGGAATTACATAATACTAGAAAAAATCACAACAGAGTAATGAAGATACAAAACTTTCATAATTAACACTCATCAGTGTGATACACTAAGCCCATGTAAAACTAAAAATCTCTTACAGTTATCAAAAATCTTTACTTTCACTAAGAAGGAACTGGAATTAAACAAAGTCCTTAGTCACTTTGGAGATGGCTGCAAAAGCTCATAACATAGTTGATTCTTAAAATAATTATGAATGGCAACCAGTGCTGCCTTTCTGTACTCAACCATCCAACTGAATCAAAGGTTTATCCAAATCCTAATGTGTAATTAGAAATATATTCTAGGCAAATTCAGTCCTAAAAATGCAAGATGCCATACATTCCAACTTTGAGAATTAAGCTGCCGTAAATCTATTATTTATTGTTAGTAAGACCAAGAGATAAATTTTAATATGATTCAATTAGAAATCATAAGGTCAGATTGATGAAATGACCCAATATAAACTGCTCGACCTTCCACTAGTACATACCTGCTCATTTTGAAACGTATATGAAAGTGTAGCAGAAACAGCCACCCTATTTGCAGTTTTTCTAAGTAACTTGGTAGGTTGAAAGATCCAAGGTCAAAAGAACTTATCCAGTGTAGCAAGTAACAGTAAAATAAGATAAAGTGACCCGGGCACGGTGGCTCATGCCTGTAATCCCAGCACTTTGGGAGGCTGAGGTGGGTGGATCACATGAGGCCAGGAGTTCGAGATCAGCCTGGCCAACATGGTGAAATCCCATCTCTACCAGAAAAAAAAAAAAAAAAAAAAAAAAGATAAAGTGATGAAGCCTTTTCTAATATCCCAAAAAACACTTTTCCTTCATATTACTATTGTGCTAAGCACTAATCACCTATCACACTGTCCTAATATTACTTGTCTAGTATTAGACGAGTAATAGTCTAGTCTAACACATTAAAATAGGGGGTAGTTTCTTTTTATAATAGATTGCAAGCTAAGAATTATTTTGACAGTTTTAAATGGTTGGGGGAAAAAAACAAAAAAAAAAATCTTGTGACATGTGAAAATTATATGAAATTCAAATGTGTCCATAAATAAAGCTGTATTGGAACAGAGTAACATTTATCTCTTTACACATTACCTATGGCTGCTTTTGTGATTCAAGACAGAAGTGAGTAGTTGTGACAGAGATCAAATGATCGGTAAAGCTTAAATATTTACTGTCTGGCCCCTAACAGAAAGTTTGTGACTCCTACATTGGAGTATAACCTCCTTAAGGATTTGTGCCTAATGATCCTAACTTGTTCACAGCGTAATCCCTGCTTAGCATTGTATCTGACACATAGCAACACTCAAATAATGTTTGCCAGATAAGTGAGAACAGAATATTAGATGATGCAGCTTCTTCTCTAATGTATTAGCAGCTATATCATCAACCACAGAATGTAGCTACACCCACAACTGCAGGAAGCTAACATATGTTGTTCTTGAACTTAAAAAAAAAAAAAAAACAAACTTCTAGCTAACTTATTAACCTAACCACTAGATTATAATGAACACTACAATTTTTAAAAGTACATTGCAGTTATATATGCTCCATCATGTATTTCCTCCTTACCTTGTAAAGACAGATGTTTACATTTAAAATTATTTGTAATTATTTACATTTAAAATTAGTTGTAAACACTAGTCAGGAATAACTTACTGGTAATTTTGTTGATTTAAAAACAGAAGGACTGGCGAGAGTTTGTTCATGGAGATTAGAATAATCACTAGGACTTTCAAAAGGATTTAAAACAGGGATCCTTCCTGGAGTTTCTGGTGTTATTTGCATTTTTGATTCCTTGACATCTCCCATAGCACAGAGAGAAAACTAAAGAGAAATCAAGAGTACATATGTTAAAATTACAAAGTCCCATAGATATTAATTTTACCTATTAAAATGTATTCGACAAATGTGTCACAAAAACAACTCAAAACCTAACACTCTTGGGGCTATGATACAGCTTATGAAAAAAGTATCACATATAAATGTTCTCAACTGATCCTCGAAATAACCTTGAAAGCTATAGCAGTAAGTTATTAGTGATATTATTTTGTGAAAGAATTAACAAGCTCAGAGAAGTGAAGTGGCTTATACGCAGCAATCAAATATGAATTCAGATCTAAAGGTTACAACAGGCACAAATCTCTTCTCAACTAAAGGACTTATAGCTACAATTTTTTTTTAATTCACCATCTCACGTCTCAACACTATGAACATTCTTCGGATACCCCATCCAACTACAGTTGCTATTAAACAATTCTTTGTAGCAAGCAGGTAAGAGATGCAGAAGCTTGTGCCTTTCTTACACATGAGTCCTAGCCAGAGAAGTATGATTGACAGGGGCTAGGAAATTAACTGCCTTGAGTCCCCTTTCCTTCAAAAATCCTCCTTTCGCCAAGACCTCCCCCTCACCCCTCCCAGGATAGAAAGCGACTCTGCATTACTTCCAATCAAAGGAGGCTACAACTTGGCGGGGTGGGGTGGAGAAGAGTCTACTTCTGTAAGGTTGAGATGCAGCCGGCTTCCTCGGACGGAGCGCCGAGGAGGCGTCGCCCCCAACCCTACGTGGCCACTCTTTCTGGTGCCCCTGTCTTCCGCACCTACTCCCTGACTGCTCCATTAACCAGGGGCCAGCGGGCAGGCAAGTCAGGAGCTGGGAAAAGAAACCTCTCCATTCAGACAGGAGGAAAGGTCAGGGACCATAAAAAACCTACCTACCGGTGCGTACAAAACGAAGCCCCCAATACCGACTCCAGGGAGCTCCCGGGGGCCAAGCCAGCTTCCACGTCAGGCACAGACTCTTTAACTCCCCGCTTCCGCGCTGTCTTGGGCCAACCAGGGCACGGGGCTTGTGAGCGACTGGCCAATCGCGTCGTCCCGCCATCCGCGAACCAACCAATTGCACGGAGGCCGCGTAGAAAATTCGAATAGCAACTCCTCGCTCCACGTTCCGCGCAGAGGAACGAGGCTCCAAATTCAAATCAACGCAGCCTCACGCCGGCGGCGAGCGCGAGGGGCGGAGCCTGCCCGGCGTGAGCGGAGACGCGCCGTGTGATTGCCCGGGAGAGAGGAAGGCGCTCCAGTTCCGGGTCAGGCCCTTCTCCCGCCTCCCTCGGCCTTAGCCATGGCGAGTAGCAGCGGCGCTGGGGGGGCGGCGGCGGCCGCGGCGGCGAATCTGAATGCGGTGCGGGAGACCATGGACGGTGAGTGTCAGTTGCGCTCCTTTTACCTTGCCTGCCTTCCCAGAGCCAAGGCCCCCAGGCGGAGCTGAGCCTGGGGAGGACTTCAGGTCCCCTTCGTGCCCCAAACGGCATCTTCGAAGATCTTTGGAAGGGACCTGCCAGGGCCGCAGGGCTGATGGCCCTATCCTTTGAGAGTTGTCTCCGCCGCTGCGTAGTTTGTCGCGCGCGCCAGGCGTTGCGGCCCCCTAGTCAGCCGGTTGCGCACCGCGTCCCTCTCGCGCGAATGCCGCGCCCCCTCTATCCCGCGTCCCAGGTCCGCCCTACCCGCCTGATCTCCTGCGGTGACAGCGCCACGCCCACCCCACCCAGTACACCCGTTCCCTCCTGCGCGCCGCGTCCCACCGGATTCCCGCGCAGGGCGCCTCGGGGGTCCCCAAGGTTGGGATCCCCAAGGTTGGGATCCTGGCGGGGACAGGGGCCCCGTGTTTGGTCACCGCTATGCCTCGTGTTCTTCGCACTTAAGTAGGCGGCCTTTAATATCCTGCGAATGAGTAAGTTCCCCCCTTCGTCAGAATTATCCTAGTTTTCTCTTGAAGCGGGTGACGCCAGTGCCCAAGTGCTATGGGTGTCGCCTGTTTTCGGCCCTGGAGGCACGTGTGTGTGAAGCCTACACAAGCGTTGCAGAACACGAAATTAGTGTCTTGCCAGTTACCTTCTCTCCACCCTCTAATGCCACTTTATAACCCTGTGGTGAGCTTGGACTAGATACTTAAACATTGAGCCTGTTTGTTTGTTTAAAATAAAATCCTGCCTCCAAGAGTTGTGAATATTTAAATAAGACAACCATGTAAAAATATATCAAAGATGATCAATTATTTTTATATTATTTCTGATGTCATCTCTCTTGTAGTCTCCTTTGTCTCCTTTTTACTCACATCCACCTGTATTATGAGTGTTTGATCGATGTTAAATGTCATTTGCAGTGGGCCTAGACGTTTTCCAGAGGCTACTTACGTCAGCTTCCCTCTCTGTTAAAAGATAACCCTACGAAATTCTCACTCCTGTATCTCTTTCTCCTTCACTGTAGGCTTTTTTTTTTTTTTTTGAGATGGAGTCTTGCTGTGGTTGCCCAGGCTGGAGTGCAGTGGTGCAACCTCAGCTCACTGCAACCTCCGCCTCCTGTGTTCAGGCAACTCTTCCCAGCCTCAGCCTCCGGAGTAGCTGGGATTACAGGTGCCCGCTACCACACCCAGCTAATTTTTTTTTATTTTTAGTAGAGACGGAGTTTCACCATGTTGGCCAGGTTGGTCTCGAACTCCTGACTTCAGGTGATCCACCCACCTGGCCTCCCAAAGTGCTAGGATTACAGGTGTGAGCCACCACACCCGGCCTCATTTTCTTACATAGCCCCTGCAGAAGGGCTGCTGGCTTTTTCTACACTGGCTGCTCCTTCCTTTTCAAAGAATTACATTTTTAGAGACTTTGCATCTAATTTTTCACTTGTTCAGTATCTACCTTGCTGTTTTTCTGAGAATGTTAATATTCAGCCTATTTTTATATCCTTTTCGATGTATCAACACTTACTAGTTTTATTTTGTAAGTGAATTTATGCATGTGTATATATATGTGTGTGTGTGTGTCTATGTGTATAAAAATTTACTATCTTGTATGTTTCCTTGGAAAAAGGTAGAGTATAAGACCTCACTTCTAGCCTATTTTCTTATGTTAGCTGTACTTAGGTTCCTTATGTATATGGCCGTAGGATCCTATTTGAATAGAAAACTCACATTTTCTCTCTGGTGGAACCACTGATGTACAATTGAGAACTGATGATTTGTGTTGGCTACATCATCAAGATCTTTTCTGAGAAAACCTGGTGTAAAATGAAGATTATAGAGAGAATAAGAACATGAAAAAGTGAAGTAAAACAAAAAATGAAGGAGAGAGGATGTGGTGTTTCACAGTATTTAAATCAACCCGTGAGATCAAAAGTGAAATTTTCAAAACTTTTTGAGTACCATTTCTCCCCTCAATGGCAGGATTTGTGAACCCCCCTTTAAGTCATATGAATTGCAGAACTCTTGGCTACATTTGCATTTTGATCATGAAATGGAAGGATTTTGTTAAAGACATGGGAGGCAGCAGGCTGACTTTGTATTAATCAGTTATCTGTGTAGCTCACTCTGAAAAGAACTATCCCTGCCTATTTAGAATAAGGTCTGCATGAGATCTTTGCTTTTATCCTTATATCCTTAAAATTCTGCATTCTCTTAAAATAGTCGTGCCTTTTCAACAACACCCCCCGCCCAACCCACTGTGTATGGTTGCCTCCTTTGCTTTTCAGTTTTTTGATATGTTAGGTATTCTCTGTTGATTGCTTTATACTTTAATTTTTGTTTTCCTCTCAAATCATCCTATGCATCTGAATTTTAATTTTGATAGTTATTCCTTACGAGAGTCTTTATCATAACACTACTTTTTTTTTTGAGACCGAGTCTGGCTGGAGTGTAGTGGCGTGATCTTGGCTTACTGCAACCTCTGCCTCCCAGGTTCAAGCTGGGGATAGGACCCAATTCTCCTGCCTCAGTCTCTGGAGTAACTGGGATTATAGGCGCCCGCCACCATGCCTGGCTAATTTTTGTATTTTTAGTAGACACAGGGTTTCACCATGTTGGCCAGGCTGTTCTCGAACTCCTCACCTCAGGTGATCCACCCGCCTCGGCCTTCCAAAGTGCTGGGATTATAGACTTGAGCCACTGTGCCCGGCCTGTAGCACTACTTTATATATATATATAAAGTAATACTATACTTTAGTACTTATATATAGTATATATATAGTAGTACTATATATATACAGTACTTTAGTGTATATATAGTAGTACTATATACATATACACTACTATATATAGTATATATATCTATACATATATATAGTGTGTGCATATACATATAGTAGTATATATATTTGTAGTAGTAAGCTCAGGCACCTGTATTCCCAGCTGCTTGGGAGGCTGAGGCAGGAGAATCGCTTGAACCTGGGAGGCAAAGGTTGCCGTGAGCCGAGATTGCGCCACTGCACTGCAGACTGGGTGACAGAGCTAGACTCCATCTCAAAAAAAAAAAAAGGAAACGCATTATAGAGAAAGGAGTTAAGAGAATCTGTGGTATATATATTCCATTTGACTAGCACTGCAAGGCAGTGCCAGCAAAAGAAACAGGTAGTCCATGCTACCACCATCAATCCAGTTGCACATTTGAGAAAGAAATCTGGAAGTCTGTCTTGCTTTCTCACCTTCTCTGCCTCCTGTTCTTCCCTAAGCTCTTTCAATTCTTGACTCATTTCAGGTTGGCTAAATATCTCCTGATCATACTACCCACCCGTCTTTTATCAAAATTGTGATATAACTGGACTTTTTAAAGATTCATTTGATACTCAGCCAAAAAGTCCTTAAATTGCAAATTTGATCTATTCATGTTCCTATTTTATATCTTCCAATAGCTTTCCACAGTTCTAAGATCTTCACTAGGACTTATCTCATAGTTTATACCCATTCACCCCATTAATTACATTGCCTTCACAATAGCAGTTCAGGTCTGTGAATTTATTAAGTTCCCTCTAGTGTAGGAACCATCACACAAGCTGTTTTCTTTGCTCTCACCCATCACCCTTCCTTCTGCCTCTGTATTAGTCTGGTTGATTTCTTCTCACCTTTGATGTGTAAGTGAAATTGTCACTTCTTCAGACAAGTCTTTGCTAAACACTGTGTCCTTCCAAACTTGGTAAGATGCCCTTGTAATTTGTTTCAGAAGTATTCCACTCTTCTTCTTTATTTTACTTATATCTGGAATCAGTTATTACTTTAATGTCTATCTCTCCTCCTGGACTAATATCTGTGAGGACCGGGACCATATCTACCTTGTTCGTAACTGTATTTGCAGCAGTAGCATAATAGGCACAAAATACATACAGTTACAGGTTGATTATCCCTCATCTAAAAACCTTGGGACCATGTTTTGGATTTCAGGTTTTTTTTTTTTAATATTTTCACATACATAATGAGATATCTTGGGGATGGGACCCAAGTCCAAACACAGAATTCATTTATGTTTTATATATGCCTTATACACATAGCCTGAAGGTAATTTTTTTTTTTTTCCCCTCAGGGATGCTGAATGAGCTGTGTATTGAGCACCTGCATTTTGACTTTGATCCATTATATGAGCTGTGGAATTTTCCACTATGGTGTTATGTCAGTACTTAAAAAGTTTTGGATTTTGGAGCATTTCACATTTCAGATTTTGGGATTAGGAGTGTTCAACCTTTACTAATCATATAGTGGGCACTAAAGAAATAGTTTTTGATTACAGGTGATTTGTAAAAATAGGAAGTAAAAATAGGTGTCCATTTGAAAAGAAGGCTTAAAGAAGAAATACCAAAGATGAGATGAACTAAGAAAACAGCATTGAGTTATATGAAGGGAGGATAAAAGGCAGAGGAGAAAAGCATGAACAAAGGCATGAAGTCAGGAATAAGCATAGCCTTTATAGGTGGGGGGTCTACCATGAAGAGAACAAACTGGACAGAGAAGGGAGAGAATCAACTGAAAAACTGTTAGAAGCATCATAGAATTCATCAAGGTGACTGGATTAAAAAGTGTAATATGTAGTGTTCCAGTATACTGATGGTAACCACTTAGAATGTACAAGGGCTAAGTAGAATCCATTTATGAAGACAGTCAAAAATAAAGTGAAGATTCAGTATGGTAGATTGAGCACTTGCTGAAACTCTAAGAGTATAAAAATAATAGAAAATAGTAAGAAAATGTATCAGGATAGACCTGTTCAAAAGCAAGAAGGGAAGTCTCCGTTGATTAGGAAAAGAGAGGTTTCCCCCAAAAGAAAGGAGCACATGGGAACCACAACAGGGAATTGTCGGGAATGGAACCTGACAAAGCATGCTACCCTGCCTCACGGAAGCTGGGAGTCAGAAATGTGCCATTTGTCACAGCCAGAGATTGAGAAGCACCGTCCATGTGTTTTTTGGATCTGAACCAAAAATACTACAAGGCCTGATCTAGAGGCCTAAGGCTAGGGTACAGCTTCCTATCTTAGAATGTGTCACCAGTCCAGGATACCTAAAATAAATCTATGGAAGATGAGTTTTCAGCCAAGAATGACAAAGCACGTAAGGTAGATGAAAAACATGAGCAACTAACATGGAAAATGAAAAAGAGGGAAAGTGGTAGTAACAGGGAACTCTTTTATTGAGCTCTACCGTATGTCAAGCATCATTCCAAAGGACTGCAAGGCAGTTTCCACAAAACAAATGGATACCATTCTCAGTGTATCCTTTAATTCTCACACTAATCCTTTAAAATAGGTACTCTTATCCTCACTTTAGAGAATGGTGAAATAAGGCACAGAGAGAGTAACTTGCCTACTAAATACTACAGCTAGAATTTGAACACAGGTAGTCTGCCTCTAGAGATCACACTCCTAACCACTATCTTTTGCTGCTTGCTTATACTTCAAGAAATAGAGATAATAGAGCAATCTCAAATACAGTTTAAGAATATAGCCTTAAATAGATGAAGGCAGGATCAACAGCTGTGAAATTAGTCACTATAATAGTTATAAAACAAGTGATTATGGGGAGAAATTGGAAATCTTAAAAGGTATTGAAATAAATTCAGCAGATCATGTGAATAACCAGCTGGATACAGCTGAAGAGCAAAGTATCAGTAAACTGGAATATAAGAACTGAAGAAATGAAAATGAGAAGGGCTGTCATCTTCCAGCCAAGATGGAGTAACAGAGATTAGATTTATGCTTCTGCTTGAAACAACCAAGAAAACTCATAAGCATACAGAACAATGGTTTTCAGGACACTGGACATCAGGCATCAGAGTACAGTGATCCCTTAGAGACAGGAAACAAGCAAAGTGATTTCTTGGGTTGCCCCAGCTCACTGCCTTCAGAGAGTTCCAGGCCTCAGTATAGCAGGGAGAACCCAGGCGGAACCCAGTGGACACACTGAAGTGAATTTAGAAGACTGAAGGAGTTTGGAAGACCTAGGAGACCAAGGCAGGTAGAGTTTGAATAACAATACCTGAGAGGGGAGAACTGCACAGAAAAAATGCTGGAGATCTGTAGAAGTGTGCCCCTTAAGTATTCAGAGCACTGATTAGCAGATGTGTGAGGAAAGTACTCAGAAAACTGGGAGGGAACCATCTAGAACGACTGGAGTGAACAGTGCACCATGCTTACATAGGGCTGAGGATAGTACCTGTAACTATCAGCCAGAATGGAAATCTTTGTAATTCGTGAGACATTGGATAGAGTACTCAGAATTCTTACCTCAGTCGTAAGGGGAATAATTAGTCCTGTGCTAAACAGGGCTCTGGTCCTGCCTAACAGATCTAAGAAGTAATACCTGAAAGAATCAAACCATTTCCAGATAACGGTATCTCATTCTAAAGCTCAAGAATATAGAAATACAAAAATATCCTGTACCTAAGTAAAATTCTGAGTACATGGCATCTAGTCAAAGATTACCAGGTATGCAAGGCAGAACAGTGTGACCCATGATGTGAAAAATTCAGTCAATCGTAATAAACATCCCCCTGATCACACAGATGTTAGAATTAGCAGACAAGGGCATCAGAACCATATTCTATATCTCCAAACAGTTTAGCAGACGCATGGAAGACATTTTTTTTTTAACACTCAAATTGAACTACCTTTTTTGTTTGTTTTTCTTTTGAGACAGAGTTGCTCTTGTTGCCCAGGCTGGAGTGCAATGGCGCGATCTCGGCTCACCGCAGCCTTTACTTTCCGGGTTCAAGCAAGTCTCCTGCCTCAGTCTCCCAAGTAGCTGGGATTAAAGACATGTACCACCTTGCCCGGCTAATTTTGTATTTTTAGTAGAGACGGGGTTTCTCCATGTTGATCAGGCTGGTTTCAAACTCCCGACCTCAGGTGATCTGCCCACCTTGGCCTCCCAAAGTGTTGGGATTACAGACGTGAGCCACTGCGCCCGATTCAAATTGAACTTCTAGGGATGAAAGTGAATATCTGATATGAAAAAAATGGGAGGGACCTATCTCATGAACATGATAAATACTATAAGAATTTTCAGAAAGACTTAGACTTAAATTAATGGGTGACTAAATATTGATAACTTGTCCATTCTTCCCAAAATAATATGTAGTTTTTATACAGTTAATCAGAATCCAATTTGAATTTGTTTTGAGAATTAATGAAAAATTTTAAGTTCATCCAAAGAATAAAAGGGCTTATATAAATGAAAGATGACAATGGAATGTTTACCCTACTACATGCAATATAAAGTTAGTAATTAAATGGTTGCCTTTACAAAAGATAGACATGTAACAAATTTGTAGGTATATGGGAATTTACTATGGATAAAGGTGGCATCTCAGTTGGGTACGGAAAACTTAGGTCATTCAATAAATTTTACTGGGGCAACTGGCTCATTTCTGGGAGGAAAAGTTAGATCCTATTTTCCACCCAAACTCCAGGGAGATAAATACTTATGGGGGGTATTGGGAAATAAACTTTCAAGTGCTGGAAGAGAATACTGGTGGATATAATCTTTGCATGAGGAATAACTTTCTAAGCATAATGCCAAGGGGAAATGATATAGGAAACAATAAATAATATGTTGACAGTTGACTTAAAATATTCTAAATACTCTCTGGGAAGCAATCATAAAACAAAATTCAGTGGAACCGGTGTACTTACAACCTGTAATGGAAGGGATTCAGAAAATCACTTTGGAAACCAAGTTTCTCTGTTTGTGCTTCTCATGTTAAAGGGTTCCGGCCGGGCGCGGTGGCTCAAGCCTGTAATCCCAGCACTTTGGGAGGCCGAGTTGGGTGGATCATGAGGTCAGGAGATCGAGACCATCCTGACTAACACGGTGAAACCCCGTCTCTACTAAAAAATACAAAAGCTAGCCAGGCGAGGTGGCGGGCGCCTGTAGTCCCAGCTACTCGGGAGGCTGAGGCAGGAGAATGGCATAAACCGGGGAGGCGGAGCTTGCAGTGAGCTGCTACACTCCAGCCTGGGCGACAAAGCGAGACTCCGTCTCAAAAAAAAAAAAGACAAAGAGTTCTATCAACTACAATAAAATGTAGTACTATACAAATGAAGTTTAAAAAAATATAAAGTTTCATTTTTATTATTAGATTCAACAGACATGATTTACACTGTCAAATTGTCATAAAAGTTTCTAAACGCTTTTAAAGCCTTAAATATGTACATTACTTTTTTTGACTATTGTACGTCAATTCAGCAAATTAAATATGTATATTACTGACTGAACAGTTGTACTTCTAGAAATGTATCCTAATGAAATAAAATTTAGTATGTACAGATTCTTATCAATATTTGAATGGGGGAAACATGACAGCAGCCTAACTTTTAAAGTAACAGAGCAGTTAAATGTAGCGTTTCCATAAAATGGCACAATATGCAACTAACTAGTTAAACTGCATTTTAAAAGAATACTAAAAAATAAGCAAGCGTTCAGAATTATCCTAAGTGTGGTGGATATGTGTTAGATATTAAATGAGTGCCAGAATATATACCAAAATGTAAAAGGCAGTTATGTGAAGGGAAGTGTAAGTTTATATTTAAGTTTCTAAAACTAAGTAAAGGCAAGAAAGTATTACATGCAGATTTCCAAAATCTGGGATGCTATGCTAATTCCTTGGTATTGTGCAGTGATATATAAATTAATGAAAGTACTATGTGCATATTTTTAAATGATGTAAGCCTTTTTTAAAAAGTTTCTTTTTGTTTCTTTTTTCAGTTCTGCTTGAGATTTCAAGAATTTTGAATACTGGCTTAGATATGGAAACTCTGTCTATTTGTGTACGGCTTTGTGAACAAGGAATTAACCCAGAAGCTTTATCGTCGGTTATTAAGGAGCTTCGCAAGGCTACTGAAGCACTAAAGGTTGGAGATTCCTATTAGTTCATTCTAAATAAAGATGTTTTTATTTAGAAAAATGATTAATGATGAAGTTATGGGAAACATCCTGGCTAAACAAGGTTAAACTAACATCCAACACCACCAGGAGACCAGGAGCTTAATAGCGTATGTTCATATCATAAAAATTACTACTACCAGGCTGCACACGGTGGCGCACGCCTGTAATCCCAGCACTTTGGGAGGCTGAGGCTGGCAGATCACGAGGTCAGGAGATCAAGAACATCCTGGCTAACATGGTGAAACCCCGTCTCAACTAAAAATACAAAAAAGTTAGGCGGGCATAGTGGTGGGCACTTGTAGTCCCAGCTACTCAGGAGGCTGAGGCAGGAGAATGGCATGAACCTGGGAGGCGGAGCTTGCAGTGACCTGAGATGGTGCCACTGCACTCCAGCCTGGGCGACAGAGCAAGACTCCATCTCAAAAAAGAAATTACTACTACCATGGACCATGTTACATTTTCCTAGAAGTCTCTGTTTTTAGAATTGTGCTATTTGTTGAGTAAAATTGTGCCTGCTCCAGAAGAGGTATATTCAAGTCCTAACCCCTGGTCCCAATGCATATGACCTTAGTTAGAAATAATGCCTTTGCAGATATAATCAAATTAAGATGAGGTCATCCTGGATTAGGGTAGATCCCAACCCAATGATTGGTAGCCTTATAAGACAAGAGAAATTTGGACACAAACAGCCAAGGAAAGTTAAGGATTTTCTGTGGCCACAAGAAGCTAGAAAGAGGCAAGGAAGGATACTCCCCTAGAACTGTCAGAGAGCATGACCCAGCTAATACCTTGATTAATTATGTATAATATGTATGCATTTCTGGCCTTCAAACTGTAAATAGATTTTTGTTGTTTTAACCCACCTAATGTGGTTACTTTGTTATGGCGGTCCCAGAAATCTGATACAGATTTTGGTACTGGGAAGTGGGGTGTTGCTATAACAAATACTTAAAAGTGAGGATGTGGCTTTGGAATTAGGTATTGGATAGAGACTGGAAAGTTTTAAGGTGCTTGATAGAAAAAGACTAGATTTCCTTGAAGAGGAACTGTTTGTAGAACTAGGAATGTTCAGGCAATTCTGGTGAGGGCTCAGAAAGAAGAGAAGAGAGCTATAGGGAAAGCTTCAGGGCTTTTTTGAGACTAACATTAGGATCAGAATGTTGCTAGAAATATAAATGTTAAAAGCACTTTTAGTGAAGACGCAGATGGAAATGGGGAACATTTATTGGACACTAAAAGAAAGGTGATCTTTGTTAGAAAGTGACAGAATGGGCCAGGCACAGTGGCTTACGCCTGTCATCCCAGCACTATGGGAGGCCAGGGTGGGTGGATCACCTGATGTCAGGAGTTCAAAACCAGCCTGACCAATATAATGAAACTCCGTCTCTACTAAAAATACAAAATTAGCCAGTTGTGGTGGCACATGCCTGTAATCCCAGCTACTTGGGTGGCCGAAGCAGGAGAATCACTTGAACCCGGGAGGCAGAGGTTGCAGTGAGCCAAGATTGCAACATTGCACTCCAACCTGGGCAACAAGAGCGAAACTCCATCTCAAAAAAAAGAAAGTGACAAAATGTGACTGAACTGTGTTCTACTGTTGGAAGGAAAATAGAATATGTAAAAATGAACTTGGATATTTCTTTGAGGAAATTTCCAAGCAAATTGTGGAAGGTGTAGCCTGATTTCTTTTTGTTGCTTAATAATGTGACACAAATGAGCAATTGAGTAAGGACCTGCTAAGAGAAAAGGAACTAGCATTTGAGAATTTAGAAAATTCTCAGCCTCTCTGAATAACATGTTCTGGAGACAGGGCTAAGAGTGTGGCTAGACTTTTGTGAAGAGATTAGGTATGTGATAGAGCCAGTCAGCCATCTCAGCACAAACACTACCAGCTTGGACAGGATGAAGTGAAAGAAGGCTGTCAGATTACTGGGATTCCTCAGACAGGACAGTGGCTGATAGAGCTGCTCAGCTGTGAGCCCATGTGTTATCCTTCAAGAAAAGGAAGAAGTGACTCCAAGAGTGCCTCAGGGACCAGGGGGCTGCTGCTGCCACCAGGCTCCCAGAGGGCCACCTTTCTTCAAATTCAAATTAACTACCTTTTAATTGCTCAGATTGGCAACTAAAAACATATCCTATTCTCTCTTGCACAGACTTTCTGATTTAAAAGCTTGTGATTTTATTTCCCTTTTTATTTAGCACTAACTCACTTTGAATACTGAAACTTTAAGTTAGTTCATCTTAAAACTTGTCCAAAACGTGGGCTCACAGAAAAGACAGTCAATGGAGGGGAAAACAAACAAACAAAACCTTCTGATACCTGATACAAAGTGACTTCTCTTTTTTCTTACCTTTAAGAAAACAACTATTTAAAACATGCAGTTTACATATCTTTCTGATTATTTTCCAATGAGTTCTTTAGGTTTGTTTTTGTGCTTTTTAAAATCTCTTGATTATTGAATCTAACTAAAAAGGGTAAACCACATTTATAGAGCTAAAATGTATCATATAGAGAATATCTATGCAACCATCACTGCCAGCACCAGATAATCCCCCTTCTGCCCCCTCCCCAATCACTAACCTTTCCCTCTTGCTCTCCCCTCTAGTAACTACTATCCTCACTTTTATGGTAGACTCTGTGTTAGTCCATTCTTGAATTGATATAAAGAAATACCTGCTGGGCTTGGTAGCTCAAGCCAGTACAGGCTTGACACCCAGTACTTTGGGAGGCTGAATTGGGCAGAGCACTTGAGGTCAGGAGTTCAAGACCAGCCTGGCCAGCATAGTGAAACCCATCTCTACTAAAGATATAAAAATTAGCCAGGCATTATGGCAGGCACCTGTAATCCTAGCTGCTCAGAAGGCTGAGGCAAGAGAATCACTTGAACCCAAGAGGTGGAGGTGGCAGTGAGCCGAGATTCACGCCACTGCACTCCATCCTGGGCGACCTAGGAAGACTTCGTCTTAAATAAATAAATAAACAAACCTGAGACCAGATAATTTGTAAAGAAAAGAAGTTTAATTGGCTCATGGTTTTACAGGCTGCATAGAAAGCATAGTGGCATCTGCTTCTGGGGAGGCCTTAGGAAGGTTACAATCATTATGGAAGGCAAAGGGGGAGAAGGCACGTCTCGTTGCAAAAGCAGGAGCGAGAGAGTGAGGTGCCACACAGTTTTATGTAATCAGAACTCTTAAGAATTCCTTCACTATAGTGAGTACAACACCAAGCGAATGGTGCTAAACCATTCATGAGGGATCTGCCCCCATGAATCAGTCAACTCCCACCATGCCCCACCTCCAACATTGGGGATTACATTTCAAAGTGAAATTTGGGTGGGGACGCACATCCAAACTATCATTCCCTCGCTGGCCCTTCCCAGATCTCATGTGTTCTTCTCACATTGCAACATACAATCATGCCTTCCCAACAGTCCCCCAAAGTCTTAACTCATTCCAACAATAACTCAAAACTCCAAAGTTCTGAGACAAGGCAAGTCCCTTCCACCTATGAGCCTATAAAATCTAAAACAAGTTATTTACTTCCAAGATACAATGGGATTATAGACATTGGGTAAACATTTCCATCCCCAAAGCAGTGGAAATCAGCCAAATGAAAGAAGCTACAGGCCCCAAACAAGTTCCAAACCCAGCAGGGCAGTCATTAAATCTTAAAGCTCCAAAACAATCTCCTTTGACTCTGTGTCTCACATGCAGGACACACTGGTGGGAGGGGTGTGCTCCCAAGGCCTTAAGAAGCTCTGCCCCTGTAGCTTTACAAGGTTAAGCCCCCGCAACTGCTCTTATGGGCTGGCATTGTTGAGTGCCTACAGCTTTTCATGGCTCAGGGTACAAGCTGTCAGTGGATCTACCATTCTGGGGTTGGAGGATGGTGGCCCTCTTCTCACAGCTCCATTAGGCAATGCCCCAGTGAGGACTTCGTGTGGGGGCTCCAACTCCATATTTCCCCTCTGCACTACCCTAGTAGAGGTTCTCCATGAGGGCTCCACCCCTGAAGCAGACTTATGCTTAGATACCCAGGCTTTTCCATACATCCTCTGAAATCTAGGTGGAGGCTGCCAAGCCTCAGCCCTTGTACTCTGTGCACCTACAGGCTTGACACCACATGGAAGTCACCAGGGCTTATGGCTTGGATCCTCTGAAGCAGAGTCCTGAGCTATACCTGGGCCACTTTGAGTCATGGCTGGAGCTGGAGTGTCTGGGATGCAAGGAGCAATGTCCCAAGGCTGTGGAGGGCTGCGGGGCCCTGAGCCTGGTCCATAAAACCATTCTATCCTAGGTCTCAGGGCCTGTAATGGGAAGGGCTGCCTCTTAGGTCTCAGAAATGTTGTCTAGGCCTTTTACCCATTATCTTGGCTATCAGCACTTGTCTCCTATTTAGATTCGGAAATTTCTCTAGCAAGTGGTTACTTTGCAACCCCCTTGAATTCTCCTGGAAATGGGTTTTTCTTTTCTACCACATGGACAGGTTGCACATTTTCTAAACTTTTATGCTCCGCTTCCCCTTTAAGTATAAGTTCCAGCCTTAGGTTATTTTTTTGCTCATGCATCTGAGCATATGCTGTCAGAAGCAGCCATGGGACATATTGAACACTTTGCTGCTTAGAAATTTCTTCCACCAGATACTCTAAATCACTCTCAAGTCCAAACTTCCACAGAACCCTAGGACATGGACACAATGCAGCCAAGTTCTTTGCTAAAGCATAACATGCATGACCTTTGCTCTAGGTCCTGATACTAGGCCTCGGGGCCTGTCATGAGAAGGGCTGCCTCTTAGATCTCTGAAATGCTGTCTAGGCCTTTTACCCATTATCTTGGCTATCAGCACGTGTCCCCTATTTAGATACAGAAGTTTCTTTTTTAACTCAAACCTATGGCTTTCATATGGCAGAAAGAAAAATAACTGAATAACAAGAATAGCTAATATTTATATGAATACTTTTCTCATGCTAGACCGTATGTTCTACAGGCTTTACTGGCATTATCTCCATCATTACAACAGTGATAACTACTACAGTTTGAGCATTCGTAATCTGAAAATCCAACATGCTCCAAAATCTGACATACTTTGAGTACCAACATGACACTCAAAGGAAATCCTTATTGGAGCATTTCAGATTTTCTAATTAGGGATGCTCAGTCAACAAGTACAGTCAGTCCTCTTATATTTGTGGGTTCTGTATCCATGGATTCAACCAGCTGTGGATCAAAAGTATTTGGGGAACAAGGGGAAAGATGGTTGTGTCTGTACTAAAAATGTACAGACTTTTTTTCTTGTCATGACTCCCTAAACAATACAGGATAACAACTATTTACATAGCGTTTACATTGTATTAGGTATCACAGCGAATCCAGAGATGATGTAAAGTATATGGGAGTATACGTGTGGGTTATATGCAAATACTATGCCCTTTTATATAAAGCATTTGAGCATCTGCAGACTTTAGTCTATGAGGTGGGTGACATGGGAAGTCCTGAAACTAATAATTCACCATGGATACCGAGGGACAACTTTAATGCAAATTTTCCAAAATTTCAGGACATCTGAAATCAGAAACAATCAGAAACAGTTCTGGTCCCAAGCATTTCCGACAAGGGATACTCATCCTATGCTACTATTAGTAGTTTACTGCTAAGGAAACTGCAGCTTATGGTGACTAATTTACTTACCTCAAGAGCTTTACAGTTAGTGATTGACTTGAGATTTGAACTTGGGCTCTCTGACTTCAGAGCTGTTTACTTAACTACTAAGTTTTCTCCTCCAGTAAAATCTCAAGAATACCTGAGCCAGCAGTTTAGGAAAAGATGAAGTTGTTAGAAACAAAACAGTCATTGGGCTTTAGCATGGGCACATTCCCTGACTTAATATTATCTAATAACTCTTTTAATAAAAATAAAAAAGAGTATTATAGTATTTTATCAGTGTATTTCTGAAATTTTTGAGGGAAGGAATTATTTAGTACACATCTGCCACAACTGTAAGAGTTTTTGTTTTACTGTGCTTGAGTTTGAAAGGGAATTAATATAATAGGAAGATACTTTTGTTTTGTACTACAGTTTGAGTGCATGTAAGAGAAACAGAGTCAAACCTATCTGAGGCAGGTGACTGACAAGTGCTTTGGCATAGCATTTTCTTACGCAAAATATAAGCTGAGATATTAGGATAGGCAGTTCAGAAATGCCAATTTAACACAGCTTTTTCAGCTTTTAGCATACTGGTTATTCTGCATCCAGTAGGCCATAATGAGATGTGGGAGGTAAAAATCAGTAATTAAGATACACAGAATCAGAAAGTGTTGACTATTTGAATGGAAAATCTGTCTCTTATATACACGAAGCCTCTTAAAATGCATTTCTCCTATGATCTAGAAACAGTATAGCAACATCTCAATAAAACCAGGGTGTTTCAGCTAGGCGTGCTGGCTCACACCTGTAATACCAGCACTTTGGGAGGCCAAAGCAGAAGGATCACTTGAAGCCAGGAGTTTAAGACTGCCTTGGGCAACATGGCAAGACTCCGTCTCTACAAAACATTTATTTTAATTAGCTGGATATGGTGGTACACACCTGTAGTTCTGGTTATTCAGGATGGCCTGAGCTCAGGCATTTGAGGCTGCAGTAAGCTTTGATTGTGCCACTGCATTCTAGCCTGGGCAACAGAGTGAAAAATAACAACAGCAACAACTAGGGAGTTTCTAGCGAACAAGTGTTTATTAGAACTTTTTTTTTTTTGGAAGTAATTTACATAATCTGTATAATTTTTATGAAAGTAATGCATCCTTATAATTTTAAGATATTTAATTCAGAAAATACAAAAAATAAAAAAAAATCACTCAAGATTACCAAAGAGATAACCTGCAATAATGTTTGGTGAACATCATTCCAGATGGTATCATGCTATTTTAAAAGTAAAAGTGTTATACGTGATTTCAGTGAATTGAAAAAGAATAACTCATCAGTTTGCTTCTCCCTGGATTAAAGTCTGTTCTCTGTTATTGCCATTTGGGACAGACTTGGGGAGCTGGTGGATTTAGAGCTACTCTGAGCCACATCTGCCTTTCCTTGACCACCCTTTTATTGGCTTTATACCCATAAGGTTCTTCTCCTTGCCTTGTGTGATTGCTGCTCATGAACTTCTCTCTCTCTCTTTTTTTTTTTTTTTTGTTAATTTCTTTTGGTTTTAAAATTAAGGTAAAGAGAAATTGTTCCTGCTGTGTTCTATTTTTATCTAGAATTCCTGGTATTTAGAATTTCACTGTATGGTATTTATTGTCTCTTTTTTGGAATATGTAGAATAACAAATCAAGGGTATCTTGAAATGTTGCAAAAAACTGTTAGTCTCAGACATTACTTTTTTCTTTTCCTCTTTAGTTGACTGTGTAGAAAATAGTAACTTTTTTGTTAATTTTTTTGCTTTTTACTTTCACAGATTTGTATATTGATGTGGTCTAAGTCATTTATAGTAAAAGTAGCTAGCTATGTATCTCCCTAATTACATAAGTTACTCAACAGCAGTAATGAGCATCTCCTTATGCGCATCTCCCACAGCATAAATAGGACTGTTAATTAAGTGCATTTTATTAGTGATTCTTTATTGACATTGAATTTTTATATTATCTCCGTAGTGCTAGGATTTATGTGTAAGCATCATCTACATATTTTAATTTGAGCAGTTCTGAGCACAACCTACTTTCCTGTATCTTCTATTTTAGTACCCCATTGTCTTAAGTTATACCATTATGGTGGAGTCCTGTGGACTAAGCCTTGCCCTTTCTCTTACAGATGTCCTGGACTGTTAGTAAAATACTAATACTTTAGTGTAAATCTGTGATGTGTCCCTGTGTAAGTAGGTCTTATAAAAAGGAGTTAGAAAGGTAAATGAATTAAAAGACTAACATGTATTTCTAAACTTAAACTTATTTAAAATTATATCTTTTTGTATTGACATTAAGAAATTTTTTAGGTAGGATAATAGTATGGTGATTTGTTTAAGTCTCTAGAAATAACGTATCAAAGCATTTATTGATGATATGATATCTTGGAATTTTTTCAGAATCACCTAGGAAAGAATAGTAGTTAGGGTGTAGATGAGACAGGATTAGATAAGATGTTCATTATTCATCTTTTGCTCTTATTCTCTCCGCCTTGTAGCATGAAAGGTCTTTTTCATTCTTAATCCCTTTTACTAAAATGAAACATACAGAAACAGACAAACTAATGAAGTCTGTGGGAACAGGTCTGCCATAGGTTAATGTTTCAAGTAGCATTATGTTTTATATGCTTTTAACCATTATTTTATTCCACTGTTAGCCTGTGGACTGTTAACTGTACATTCAAGAGGTAGTCCTGATGTATAGCAAAACATGAAAAGCACTGCATTACCATGATAAAAGTGGTTCTGTTATATGGGGAATAGTTGTTTGTTAATGACAGTGCAGTATTGACAAATTTATCTTCATGATGCCTCTTTTTGCATGGTTTTATTGTAATGAATCTTACTTTCTTGTTCTAGGCTGCTGAAAATATGACAAGCTGACTTTCTGGAGAAATTCTGATGAGATATGTCAAGCTGTGCGAGAGGATTTGAAGATGGCATTGTAGTTGAGAATGTACAATGAAATTACTGCATGCAGCAGTGTAGAAAAATTTTCCTTTTTAAAAGAATTATAAAACCATAGCTTTATAAATCAGTGGAAAGTGACTTACAGAGAGAACTATCAGATGTGTTTACATCACATCTTATTCACTTTTTTTAATGGCTCTAATGCTTTGGCATTGCTATGTTCATATTTATATATTCCTTATTTATAGCTCTGATGGCTTTAATTTTCTAAGCAGTCTGTCTATCAGATGTGCACATCTGCTGTGCCTGGTTGAAGTATAGTAGAACCCATCAGTAGTAATGTGTAGTAGTTATGACTTGTTGACATTTCCATTATAAACTTTAATTTTGAATTGTTTATGCATTATAACTGTGGATTTATATTGTATTGGGCTGAAAGCTGACAGGATTTCAGCCACCATTCGTGAATTTTGATTTAGATTCATTATTATATCAGAATCTTGTTTTTTAAAATAAGAGCATGGAAAACATTTCTTGTAATCTGCTCCTTAACAAAGAATTTTTAGTTTTTTAAACAGTTTGTTGGGCAGCTAATAGTGTGAACCAGGTCATTTTTGTATTGAGTAAAAAATTAAACTTTGAGAAACTTGGATTTTAAAAGTAATGACAATGCTTAGGTTAGTATTATTTGTAATTTGAGTCATTTACATCTAATGAGAATGTTAGTTGAGAATGTTTTCTTAAAGTTTTATACCCTAGAGAGGACTAAAAAAATAATTTGTAAAATGAAACATAGCAAACATGCAAAATTCCTAGTTACTTTTATTACATAAAAGTAATTTTAGTGCTTACCTAATAAATCTTGAATGGTTATTTAATAAATTATTAGATGGGTGATGTGTTTCAAAAGATATTTGCTATTGTTTGAAGAAATAAGGATTTGCAGTCATTAAACAAAACTAAACAATCAAATGTTCTGTATTAGGAATCTTAAGTATGGGTTTTTGTTTGTCATTATTTTTGCCCTTAAAATTTTAACTCATCAAGTGAAGATTCAAAAACAAATTTTAGAAAATGTAGAATAGTATTGATTCTGTTCCTGTAACAGAATCTCAGTGGAGTTTTTTTTGCAAAACTAATATGGATTTAATCTGATGTTATTATTTCTTAAATTTTAGATTTTGTTGGGTACCATTTATATGATTGTACAAGCATTCACTCTTTAGTAGCATTTTTTGTTTTTCATACAAGCTGAAGAGGTTTTATTAAGATTTAGTAATACTTAAATAGCAACCTTCTCTGCTATTTTTTTTTTTAATCTAGAATTTTGACCATTTTGACTTTTTAAATGTCTGGCATCTTTACCAAGTAAACTTGGAAGGTCTGTTACTGGTGAAACTGGTTGAGGAGACAGTAGGAATTTGTAAAAAGTCATTTGATTGATAATAAACACTACAAATACTGTGTGTTATTTATAAAATCATAAATAATACTTTTGTCAAACTCCAAAATGTGTATATACTTCCAGACCATAAGAGTTGATAGTATTATTTATGACTTTGTAGATTAAGTTATTTATGTATGAAACAAAGCAGGAAAATACATTGTGAAGGGATCGTGTTTACAGAGGACTTCTTTAATGTGTCACATTTTAAAAATGTAAACATATATTTTTAATGCACACTTAAGTAATATTTACGAAACTAAACAAAATAATGATACAATTGCAGTGTTGTGCTTGTTGTCAGTGACAAAAATAAAACCATTTTGGTGGTATTGGCCTGTACTTTTGTTTTAATATATGCTTTTGTTAATTCAACTTGTGTTTCTATAGGACAAAAGATACAGAACATAAAATTTACCATTTTAACCTTTTTTTTTTTTTTTGAGGTGGAGTCTCACTCTGTCGCCCAGGCTGGATTGCAGTGGCATGATCTTGGCTCACCGCAGCCTCTGCCTCCTGGGTTCAAACTATTCTCCTGCCTCAGCCTCCCGAGTAGCTGGGATTACAGGCACCTGCCACCACACCGGGCTAATTTTTTGTGTTTTTAGTAGAGGCGGAGTTTCACCATGTTGGCCAGGCTGGTCTCAAACTCCTGACCTCAGGTGATATGCCCGCTTCAACTTCCCAAAGTGCTGGGATTATAGGCATGAGCTACAATGCCCAGCCCTTTTTAACTGTTTTTAAGTTTCATAGTTCAGTGACATCTAGAATATTCATACTGTATTGTAACTGTCACTATTGTCCATCTCTAGAACGTTCTTATTATCCTAAACTGAAACTCTGTACCTATTTAGCAATAACTCCCCATTGCTTCCTCCTCCCAGCCCCTGATAAACAGTTTCCTACTTTTTTGTCAATGAATTTGACTATTCTAGATACCTCTTATAAGTGGAATCATATTTGTCCTTTTGTGTTTGTCTTATTTTATACAGCATGTCTTCAAGATCTGTCCATATTATAACATGTATCCAGATTTCCTCTTTAAGGATGGTATTCTTTTATATATATGGTGGACATTTGGGTTGTTTCTACCTTTTGTCTATTCTGAAAAGGCTATTCACAATAGCCACAATGTTATGGACATTCGTATACAAATAACTGTTCAGGTCCTTGTCAGTTCTTCGGAGTGTATACCCAGAAGTGGAATTGCCAGCTTTTAAACTTTTTTTTTAAAGTTTAACTTTAATTCCTTAGGCATTAGAGAAAGAAGGAGACATGATCAAGCTTGTTTTGGGAGTTGTTTTGCTAGTGACATGTAGGCTTGATTTGAGCAGGGAGAGGTTAGAAGCAGAGACTAATTAGAACACTATGGCAGTAACCCAGGCCTCAATGCTCACATCTGAGTAGGTTCAAGAGACACTACAAAAAATAAAAAACATGGGACTTAATGGCAGGTTATGGGGAAAATAGAGAAGAAAATAAGGTGACTGAGTTTCTAAACCTGGGTAACAAAGATATCAGCAAACGGAAATCAAGAAGGGAATATAATTTTCCTGGAAAAAAATGATTTTTATTTAAAGAATATTGTGTTTAATATATATATTAAATCTTAAACCTTGCCAATCTTCCAAAGACCATTGCCCATCTCCATTTTTTGTCCTACAGCATTACCACTCTCTAACATAGTATACCATTTGCTTAGTTATATCTATTAATATAAGCAAATATACCGCTACCCGAAAGTCCCACAAGGGCGGGGATTTTTCTGTGTTGTTTCCATCAGTGTAGCTTAAGTATCTTGAACAGTGCTTAGCATGTAATAAATGCTCAATAAATACATGTTGGCTGAATGAATGGATAGACCGGGCATCCAGGAAACAACATGTACCACGTGGTTGGAAAATAACTAACATTGAGAACTTGCTGCATGCAAGGCAGTGGTTTTGGTCTTTTAATAGATCAAATTGTTTAACCTTTAGGCTTACAGCAACCACAAGGGATAGATAGCATCATCCTATTATAGGTCAGGAAGCTGAGGCACGAAGTGGTATACAACTTAAATCTCAGAAGTGGTAGAGCCAGGATTTGAACGCTGGCAAACTGAGTCTGGAGCCCACACACCTTAGTGCCTGTTACTATACATCATCTCATGGGATGAAGAGGCATGGTTGGCAAAGGAGATGAAGGAGATTGAAAATCAGATGGCCAAAGTGGTAGTTGAAGCGCTGGATGTAGATGCTGAGAATTTAATAGAAGACTAGTGACAGATGCTTCTCTTTCCCAGGATGGTCCCATTCTTACGGAATATATCATTGATGATGGTAGGCTGGTGAAGTTTTGTAGCATCTCAGCAGATCTATATTACTGCTTTTTAATTACAACAATGTAAAGAAATAACAGGTTAAAGTCATTCCCTTTCCAGAGGTGCTATACTAGAGAAACCCAGTTCTAACAACAACAGCATCTCTTATGAAATTCCCTCTTGGGGCTCATATATACCAGATTGGAGTATTGTAAATGTTGTAAAAAAGATGATGCATGTGACAGCCCTAAATAGCAGTCTCAGGAAATCTGTTAACAAGTGACACTGTCCATTAGAATAGGGCAGATTTTTTTTTTTTTTTAAACAGTTCAGAGGTCTTTTATTTTAACACTATTATGCCTTGAATTCATTGGGAATAGGTTCCAGCAGCTCAGACTCCTTCCCACTGGTTCTCACAAAGTGTGCTTCTCCGGGTGGAGCAGGCTGGTGCTTCAGTTGCACCTAAGTACCTTTCTCTTTGACTTCTTTTTCTGATAATCTTCCTTCACATGTTTCGGGAAGCTGTCTCAGCTCTTAGAGTACTTAATGTGTTCTTAGTTCTCTTGGCAAGAATCTTGCCCTTAACTTGTTTGTTGATAACACTGTCAGGAGCCTGCTGGATAACACTAGAGACTCTTCCAGTTTTGCCATGGTAACACCTGAAGAGTAACCATTCCCTTGATGTCTACAACATCACCTTTCTTGTAGATTTCGCATATACCTGGCCAAAGGGGCAACTCCTTGTTTTCTAAAAGGCCTGGAGAACATATATCAGGTGCCTCTCTTCTTTCCCTTTGTGTTTGTCATTTTGGCAAACTATTGAAAGATGACAGTTCCAGCCAAAAGTCCAGAATATTGAGGTATTTTATGGCTCCCCAGTAGCTGAGGGAACATTCATGCATGTTATATCAGAAGCAGTCCACACTGTGACCTCTGATTACCTAAAGCAGCAAATCACCAGATGTACACTTGGAAAGTTTTATCAAAAGCCTTTAAAGAGGTTGTTCAGATAGTTTTACTTTCACATATATATTTCACCTGTTTTTTTAGAAGTGCATCTACCTACTCTCCTACTAGCAAACCACCTTTTTATTGTAACAGCAATACCTTTATTTTGCATGCACTTTGAGAATTAAAATATCCATGACTACTTAAGTGGAAAACCAGCATTATTTCCCCATAGCTGTAAAAATAATTACAATTAAATATGGAATTATATCTTTGCTAGGTATTGTCTTTTAAAGCTATGATTCTAACACCTACGTTTCCTTCTATAGAAAAGCAGATGAGTACCGGGCGTGGTGGTTCATACCTGTAATCCCATCACTTTGGGAGGCTGAGGCGGGTGGATCACCTGAGGTCAGGAGTTTGAGACCAGCCTGGCCAACATGGTGAAACCCCACCTACTAAAAATACAAAAATTAGCCAGGCATCGTGGTGCACAGCTGTAATCCTGGCTACTCAGGAGGCTGAGGCCGGAGAATCACTTGAACCTGGGAGGCGGAGGTTGCAGTGATCTGAGATCATGCCACTGCACCCCAGCGTGGGTGACAGAGACTCTGTCTCAAAAAAAAAAAAAAAAAAAAAGTAAAGCAGATGAGCAAGTGTCAGAACACAGAACTGCATTTCCTCTAGATGTTACCAGAAGGATGAGAAGAGGATTGAAATCAACTTCTTCACTATGGTATTTAATGCATTTTCAATGCAATGTCCCTGTGTACCACCTCATTTCATACCCATCCCATACTTTGGAAAACCACTATCTTAGATAATCCCCAAGAATCCTGTCGACTCTAATGTAATTTAGTAGGCAGCTCAGGCTTTGGTGCCAGACAGGAGGCTTGAACTCGTGCCCTCTCCAAGTCTGACAATAACAACATAACAGCTCACAGCATTGTGAAGATTAAATGGAGACGATGGATGTAAAATCCATAGTATACCACTTGGCACATAGTAGGAGCTTCATAAATGTTCAACTCCTTTTTGTTTTGTATAAATTAGACCTACCTAGTAACTTCATTTCAGGAGTGGCTTAGTGGTTGTGAAGTGACATATTTAAGATGTACTTTTTTTTTTCTTATCAATAGAATTAGACTGAACATTTTTTAAGTTGTCATTTTAATGTACTCATTTTTGGAAACATATAATGTATATAATGTATTTAAATATAAGCATATACTGTGCTTATATAGGAAGGAAGATAAAGACGCCATACTAATAAAAATGAAAGATTAATATGTAGCTAAATTTCAGTGTCAAGACTTGCATAGCCAATTAGAGAAAGGAGCCCACAGGGATGAGAATGTGTTGGGAGAAGAAGTAAAGATTATGAATAAATTTTAAATCTCTATTTTCAACATAAAAAGAGCTCGTTCTCAGTTGCTTCTGATAAACCCAAATGGGAATATCCGTGATCTTTGTTCCTTCTGAACACTGAGAACCATCATGTAAAATAGGAGCAAACAACTGGCTAAATGAAAGCTTCCTTGGAAGTCCACCTATGGAAAACTGTAGGGAGCTGGGGCGGTCAGAGAAAGAGCGCTGTAAGATTTAATTTAAGCCCTGGATAAACACCATTCCTGCTTTCACCAGCTTTACCTAATAGAAATGGATTTTATCAATCAAGGCCAAGTTCAGAGACAGAGAGAGGGAGGGAGGGAGGCATTTTGCATAGAAAAAAGACAAAAGTGTTTTAAGTTCACAAAAATACCACTCACGTTAAAATGCAAGACCCTGGGAGCCCTAGGATTTTAGGGAAAACTGGTATTAACCTGACCTTTCAAGGTAACAGACATTAGCATGACTTAGATATAAATAATTGTGATGAATTATGATGATCCCTGCATTGTTACTTTCATCAGTTTGGAAAGGTTTGAGAATCTATGATGAGATTTAGCAGTAAATCTGGTTAACTAGGGAGCCCCTAGGGGAACTAACTTATGGGAGACAGAAGAGGCTTTTTTTTTTTTTTTTTTTTTTTTGAGAGGAGTCTTGCTCTGTCGCCCAGGCTGGAGTGCAGTGGCGCAGTCTCAGCTCACTTCTACCTCCGCCTCCCAGGTTCAAGAGATTCTTTTTTTTTTTTTTTTTTTTTAGGCCGGTTTTTTTTTTTTTGTCCCAGGCTGGAGTGCAATGGCACGATCTTGGCTCACTGCAGCCTCCGCTTCCTGGGTTCAAGTTATTCTCCTGTCTCAGCCTCTCAAGTAGCTGGGATTACAGATGTGAGCCACCACACCTGGCTACTTTTTGCATTTTTAGTAGAGATGGAGTTTCAGCATGTTGGCCAGTCTGGTCTTGAACTCGTGACCTCAGGTGATCCATCTTCCTCGGCCTTCCAAGTGCTGGGATTACAGGCGTGAGGCACCGTGCCCAGCCAGAAGATACTTTCTCACTTGGGATTTCTCAGGTCTTCTCCCACTTTCAGCACTATGTGCCAAGCTTTGTTTCTCATAAATGCAGATCAGACATACTGAGATGTTACTTCCCCTTCTGGTTAGCCCCCATCACTCTGGAGAGATGCAAGTCCCACAGGTACCATTTAACTTGAAGGAATGCAGCCCGCTAGACAGCACAGCGTAGTAGGGGAGGGGGTGAGAGCAATGGTCGGGGGTGGCAGTGCGGGGTGGGGGGTGAGGTCCTTTAAATTGTTTGCTGGTCCCATCACTCCTCTAAGCCACCTAGCAAGAAGCCAGATGTTAGCATTGACTAAAGCCCATCTCATGATCCCTGAATAATAGGAACTATAGAGGAAGCACTCCTGTCTTTGGTTTAGTTTGCAGCTTGTCTTCAGCTTCCCATTTCAAAGGTTATTCACTTTCCCTCCTGGTTAGCCTCCATCACTCAGCTGTCAGGCAGCCTGTGCATTTTGCACAATCTAGCCCAGTGTGTAGATTCTAAACAAATAATGAATTAATCTGCACTGTGCTGGAAATGAGGTAGGAAAACGGTGCTATTACCATAGTTCTTCTAGAAAAACCAATTAGAATTGCCTTTTCATATCTATTCTAATGCATCTAATTTAACACAGCAGTCATATGATCAAGTCTCACCCTCAAAGCACGGAGAGTCTTTCTAACTATTTTCTCTCAGAAAAATTACAGACTGAATGGGATGGCTCACGCCTGTAATCCCAACACTTGGGAGGCCAAGATGGGATGATTGCTTGAAGCCAGTTCAAACCAGCCTGCACAACAAAGTAAGAATCCATCTCTACAAAAAGTACAAAAAAATTAGCCGGGCACAGTGGTGTGTGTCTGTAGTCCCAGCTACTTGAGAGGCTGAAGCACAAGGATCGCTTGAGCCTAGGAGTTGGAGGGTACAGTGAGCTATGATCACGCCACGGCGCTCCAGCCTGGGCAACAGAGCAAGAACCTGTCTTCAAAACAAAACAAATTACTATTTTATTTCCATAAAATATTTGAAGCATAAACATAGTCTATAATAAAGCAAATAATTGTGTACCTTCTTCACAAATAAAAGATTTTAACAACTTTCCTTATTCACGGTCTAATTTAGGATCATCCCATAAATCAATACTCTAATCATCTTGAAATCACACATCTTATTCACAGTATCTCCCAGATTCTCACACCTCTCTTCATCCATATAAAGATGAACATTGACACCAACTTGTGCAAAATTAATTCCTTATCCCCGGAGCCAGCTCACCCTCAAGGGAATTCCAGCACCTCTCACTATGCACAACATCCTTAAAAAAGATGTATTGAGTATTCACTACAACAAAGTACAACATATCGTCATAATAAATATTTATCAAATGGATGGCTAAACAATCATATATTGGTAGCAACAATGTTCACATGAACATTTCGTGCTGCAATTACTAGTATCCCTTTTCTCAGTGTGATCTGGGAAAGCATATTGTTGACTTACTATTTTAGGTTAATGCTCTCCCTACGTCTTTGTAATTCCCTAGCTTTCTATCACATGGATTGTCATAAAACTTTGGAGGTGTGCCCCCTACAAGTTTATGTACTAGAAGCAAGACAATTCTGTCCTCCTCTATTTCTCCCATAAAGCATACGATAAGCTTCAAGAGGGCAGTCCTGATGTCTAGCCTGGCGCCTGGCACATAGTAGATGCTCAGTTAAAAAATTTGTGAAAGGTCTAGTTAAATGCCTCTCATCTCTCCCTTTTTATTATTATCAGGGAAGTCTGCAGAGTCACATTCCATATGTTCAGGTAAAAATGGAAGAGAACTAACAATTTGACATCTGCTACATTCCAGCCACCGGCTGGATGCTATATGTACATTACACACATTACCTCATATAGTTTTCATAGCAACCTTATAAAGTAGGTATTAATATTCTAGTTTCACAGATGAAGAAATTGAGGCCCAAAGAGATCTGTCATGAAATAAATATGCGCACATAAAATTCTTCCAGCTGGGTGCAGTGGCTAACACCTGTAATCCTAGCACTTTGGGAGGCTGAGGCTGGTGGATCATTTGAGGTCAAAAGTTCAAGACCAGCCTGGCCAACATGGTGAAACTCCATCTATACTAAAAATACAAAAAAATTAGCTGGGTGTGGTGGTGCATGCCTGTAGGCTGAGGCAGAAGAATCGCTTGAACCTTGGAGACAGAGGTTGCAATGAGCCGAGAGCGCACCTCTACACTCCAACCTGGGCGACACAGTGAGACTCTGTTTCAAAAAAAAAAAAAAAGAAAAGAAAAGAAAAGAAAAAAATATCTCCCTCTTAGAACATCTGTTCTTTTCCTATTACTTGACCAAATCAAACTCAGCCTTCAAGAACCAAATTAAAACTGTCAAGAGAAAGTTCTCCATGGATCTCTTGTACTTCTATCCATCTTCTGAGAAGATGTTGATAGCTTTTGTCCTGGGCTATCTTTTCAAGGATGTTTGTGTAGCAAACAACCTTGAAACACAGAGATAGTGTCTTTCACCGGGGCGTAGGGCAGATTTGTTTTCTGACCAGGATACTGGTATAATGGCTCCCTCCAGGACAAAGATTGGACAGGTTTTCTAAAAGCTCCCTTTAGGTCCGTTGATCCACGGAGTTTCGCCATGCGGAACTGGGGGGCTTTTGCGGCCCGCGTCGGGGCGGAGTAGCTGCCTTAGCCCCGACCAAACCGTCCTCTACAGCTTCCTGGCCCAGGCGCAGGCTGCCCGTACCGCCCTTGGCATGAAGGAGCCCGAAGAGCCGTTGCCCGATTCGGGTGCTGTGTTTACATTTGGGAAAAGTAAATTTGCTGAAAATTATCCCAGTAAATTCTGGTTTAAAAATGATGTCCCTGTACATCTTTCATGTGGAGATGAACATACTGCTATTGTTACCGGAAATAATAAACTTTACGTGTTTGGTAGTAACAACTGGGGTCAGTTAGGATTGGGATCAAAGGCAGCCATCACCAAGCCAACATGTGTCAAAGCTCTAAAACCTGAAAAGGTGAAATTAGCTGCCTGTGGAAGGAACCACACCCTGGTGTCAACAGAAGGAGGCAATGTATATGCAACTGGTGGAAATGATGAAGGACAGTTGGGGCTGGGTGACACTGAAGAAAGAAACACTTTTCATGTAATTAGCTTTTTTACATCCGAGCATAAGATTAAACAGCTCTCTGCTGGATCTGATACTTCAGCTGCCCTAACTGAGGATGGAAGACTTTTTATGTGGGGTGACAATTGCCTAGGGCAAATTGGTTTAAAAAATGTAACTAATGTCTGTGTCCCTCATCAAGTGACCATTGGAAAACCTGTCTCCTGGATCTCTTGTGGATATTACCATTCAGCTTTTGTAACAACAGATGGTGAGCTGTATATCTTTGGAGAACCTGAGAATGGGAAGTTAGGTCTTCCTAATCAGCTCCTGAGCAATCACAGAACACCCCAGCTGGTGTCTGAAATTCCTGAGAAGGTGATCCAAGTAGCTTGTGGCGGAGAGCACACTGTGGTTCTCACAGAGAATGCTGTGTATACCTTTGGCCTGGGACAGTTTGGTCAGCTGGGTCTTGGCACTTTTCTTTTTGAAACTTCAGAACCCAAAGTCATTGAGAATATTAGGGATCATACAATAAGTTATATTTCTTGTGGAGAAAATCACACAGCTTTGATAACAGATATCGGCCTTATGTATACTTTTGGAGATGGTCGCCACGGAAAATTAGGAGGTGGACTGGAGAGTTTTACCAATCACTTCATTCCTACTTTGTGCTCTAATTTTTGGGGGTTTATAGTTAAATTGGTTGCTTGTGGTGGAGGTCACATGGTAGTTTTTGCTGCTCCTCATCGTGGTGTGGCAAAAGAAATTGAATTCGATGAAATAAGTGATACTTGCTTATCTGTGGCGACTTTTGGCAGTTTAACCTCAGGAAATGTACTGCAGAGATCTCTATCAGTACATATGCGGCGAAGAGAGAGGGAGAGGTCTCCAGATTCTATTTCAATGATGAGAACACTACCTCCAATAGAAGGGACTCTTGGCCTTTCTGCTTGTTTTCCCCCCAATTCGGTCTTTGCACGTTGTTCTGAGAGTAACCTCCTACCGAGCGTCTTATCTGAACAGGACCTCATGCGCCCAGAGGAACCAGATGAAATGACCAAAGAAGCAGAGATAGATAATTCTTCAACCGTAGAAAGCCTTGGAGAAACTACTGATATCTTGAATATGACACACATTATGAGCCTGAATTCCAATGAAAAGTCATAAAAATTATCACCAGTTCAGAAACAAAAGGATGATGAATTTTCTAAAACTGAGGAACTGCAACTGGAAGATGTGGATGAGGAAATTAATGCTGAAAATCTGGAAAGCAAGAAGAAAATTGTGGGAGATCATGAAAGTGTTCCTACAGGTTCCCACAGTAAAACAGAAGGAGCAGAAAGAACCAGTGATGATAGCTCAGCTGAAACCATTGAAAAGAAAGAAAAAGCCAACCTGGAGGAACGGGCCATTTCTGAATACAATGAAAACCCAAAAGGATACATGCTTGGTGATGCAGAGAGCAGTTCATTAGAAATCCTAGAAAATAGTGAAGCAACGACATGAAAAAAACACAGAAGATTTTTCTATTAAAAAGGGTCCCCTCAATGAATCAAAAGATGGTCAAGGATAACGATGAGCCGCTCTCAGAGATAAAATCCATAGGAGAGCAGATCATTTTAAAAAGCGATAATAAAGATGCTGACCAGAACCACATGAGTCAGAATCATCAGAATATTCCACCAGCAAATAGAGAGAGAAGATCAAAAATCTGTACAATACTATAAATATATATTTATGTTTTCACAGTCACCAAGGGTACTGTAATTTATACTTGAAAAACATTATAATTTATGAAGGAAAGTTTCTGATGGTAATCTTTTAAAGATATAAGTCAACATGTTTTATTTGGCTTCTATCAGTGTGACCAGTTTTGATATTTATTTATGCTAATATTTTTAACAAGTTGTTTCAAAATATGTGTATCTCAAATTCTCCCTCAAGTGTTGTGGCCTTAACTGTTCGGTGTTGCAATAAAAAATATATTTTTATACATTGAAAATTGAAATAAGATATTTCATAGTTTTTACTAAACAATTTGACTTCTTTATAATTTTATAAGGCAATATTTGCAATCTCATGACACTGTAACAGTTTTTGATGTATTTGCAGTTTTTACAAAACTGAGGTAAAATTGTTTATAATGAACATATTTTAATAAACTGTATCTGGTCAGTTCCACTGTTAAAAAAAAAAAAAAAAAAAAAGCTCCCTTTAGAGAACTGGGGTTTCCTTGGGTTGGGGTTCCTCTGCTGTGATACAAACTCAGCATGTGCAACATCTTGGAGGCTGCTTTTTATCACCCCTATGGGACTTGGAGGACAAGGAGAAAAAATGGTGAACATGAAGCTCATGGCGCTTGTTGTGCTGTGAGTAATAAAGTCTTTTGTTTCTGACCCAGGAATCTCGCCTTCTTCACCAGCATCTATGAAAATGTGGCAATCTAACCTTTCAGCTTACTACTGGGGTAAAATCTCAGACTTTTCCACACTTTTAGGATCTTTGTTCTTGACAAAGATCTTCTTCCTGTGGGAAGCCATTTCTAACTACACCAGTTTATGGTGGGATGTCTAATACATTGGCAGGAAACACAATATGCTGAATAATGTAAGTACTGGTGAACATTTTCATTGCTTCACACTTGATTATGCTCTTCCAGAGGATAGAACATAAGTGTTTAGCATTTTTCCTGGAATTAGAAGGTGACTTTCATTTCATTAATTTAACAAAAATGTATTTAATGTCTATTAACTGTAGAACATTCTGGTCAGAATATTTAAGTAATTATTTCCCTAAATGATGCCTAAGCTCCTTTAAGACAACACACTATCTAATACTTCTTTTTTTTATCCTTTACAATTCTTTGTATCTTTCATGATTCTTTATTCAACAAATATTTACTGAGCTTCTGCTATATGCAGACAGTATATTAGTTGCTGAAAATACAAATGAATAAGACAGTCTTCTCATCCTCAAGGAGCTCATGGAGACAATACATGCAGTACAGGAGTAAGCACCATGACAGAAGGAAGTACAGATCATTCCAGGAACATAGAGAGAAAGGCACCCATCAGGGCCTTCATCTATGAGGTTGGCAGCTAGCTTTTCCACTTCTTGGAATTGTCAACAACATATATTACCTAGTACATACTGGAGGAAAAAAGGGTTGATAAAGTGAACCAATAATCCGAGCTAGGAAGTTTAGTCAAATCCCAGCTCTGAAATCTATGTATACACGCCAGAATAGCCCATATAAGACCTGGCTGACCTGTATTAGAAATGGCTTTTAGTAGGCTCCAGTTCTATGTATTTAAAATGATATATGCAACAAGTGTGTTCATATATTCATCACCTGGAATAGTGCCACAGACTAGACAGATGAACAGCACATGTTCCCTGTCCTCAAGATGTTCACAATCAAGTGAGACAGACTCACCAAATTACAACATAGAACTTGGCAGGATGGTGTAATCGTTGAATAGGAACTGGAGTTATAGTTAGCAAGCCATGGGAGTTCATTCCACCGGGAACCAAGGGAGTTTTTTGCAAGGCAGTTTCCTTTGAGCTGGTATTTAAATGGTTAAAAAAATATTTCTACAGGCAGAAAACAGAGAGTAAGGCAGCCCTTGAAAAAGCCTGGGCAAATGCATAGTCTTTAAAAATAAACAACTCACCTCCCCACAACTAATTAACTAAAAAAGAGTTCCCTCTACCTTTTTCTGTATTTAGTTTATTTGGCAACATGAGGAATGCTCAAGGTGATCCACAGCTGGGCTACCTGCAGACCAAATCAGAAACAGAGAGAGAGTGCAACATTTTGTTTTCTTTTCTTGAGATTTCCAATAAGCCGTTCCTAAATAGCTTAAGAGACAATAGAATTAAAAAGTATAAATTATGAATCCTCATAGATTTCATTTTTCCACTAGATGGCAGAAAAAGCACTCGTAATGGAAATTACATTGTCATCTATTTAATCAATTCTGCAGACTTTTTTTAATAAAGGGAGGTATATTTCATTTCAGTTTGAACAGTAGAATATGATTATAGTACAACTGATTATTCCATAACTAATTTAATCATATTAAGCTTAAAATTAAAAAGAAAACTTTAAATTAGTTTGTGTTTATATAAGTACATCTATGTCCAAACAGCTCAATTAAGATATAAATGATGGAGTTTCATTGGCTTTAGAATACTGCTATAGTCTCTTTTAATGCAGATCTTTACATAAAAGGTAGTATTTAATATACTTTAAAATTAATACAGAATTATTTTTTATGTTACACATGGATTTAACTGGGGGTACAATTGAAGTATACTTAACTATGACATATTGCAGGTAGGGATAATAATATAAGTTTAAAAAGTGATAAAATCATGGCTGTAAACTCAAAATGTTCTCTTTTAAAAAAAAAAAGAAAGATAAAAACTGTGAGGACTAGGTAAATATAGCACAAAATTAAATATAGTATATCGCTTTTCTTAGCATGCCAGTTATTCTAATATGTTTTTTTTCCATTGCATTTGTGTGCCATTGTCATTTATCGACAGTCATTCTTCAGAGACATTCGTAATTACACAACTTTACTAGGAATTTGAGTAGAGCTGCATAGACAATCGTACCCTTACTCTAGTTCATTACTATCGAAGAGAAAATTATCTTTTCTCCTACAAGGAGCAAAATGGTAATAAGTTAGTTACACAAAGGAAAATGTGTTAGGAAACAGTAACATAATTTAATAACATAATATTAGATTGTAAAATAAAAACCAGTTCAAAGAAACTAAGTCTTTTTATATCAGCTATTGCTTTTGCTACTGTTTATCTTAGAACTGGCTTTCAAAAAAATAAAGAGTGAACCATCAGCAAAAAAAGGGGGGAAAATGGAGAATGGAAAATGGGAAGTGATGAAATGGAGTAAAGTCCCATCATTCATTCAGTCCACAAACATTCGTTGAATGTTCTCTCCAGGTCAGGAATGGTGGTGGGAACACAGACATGGTTTCTTCTCTTACAATGCAAGTACAATAGAGAGAGACAGGGAGATTTAGGTGAGCAAACAGAAAGCAGTGAAAGAATTGATGAAATTTCATGATAGTTATCACGGTGGTGGTGTTACCTGAACTCGCTTCTCTCCTACCTTTGCCTAACTGCCTCCTCCCCAGCAAAACAAAAAAGTAAAACTCGGGAGTGTGCTGGGAATGCCCACAATCCTCAGGGATCTAGGGAGGGTCTTGTGGTCTGAGAAGGGTGGATGTAAAGCACATCCACAGTGACTTCCAAGTGGCTTGCCATCTTCGAGAGTAAGTTATACACAGTCCCGGGCTCTCTAGCTTAGAAAACTCTGTGCTGTGGATGGCAAAGATACTTGATCTTATTTTGAGTCAAGGTGAGACAATAACTTTCTGGGAATAAGCTGCTCACATTTAAGCTGCGCAGTAAATTAGTTTTCAGGACAATGTAATTTCTGAGTAAATTATCTTCCTTGGCATATTGAGTGGAAGGCTATTTTTCATGCCTGTTTCTTTGTAAAGGCAACTGTGGGTTAAAAACAAATATAAATGTTAGAATGAAAGAGAATCCGATCTGGGGTACTTTGTATGAAGAAACGTTACATTGGATTTGCAGGAGCATTATTTCCTTGCAGAACCAAATTTTAGAAAGTCCTACTGGTCTTACTTCCGGCACCTCAGGTCCTACTGGATGCTAAATGTGGGACCCCGGTCAGTCTGTGCTCCAGTTTCTTAAATGATATGTCATCGAGGATTAGACTTTCAGCTTTAACACTGTAAAGAATGGAGGTTGCAGCAGCTCATTATTCAACTGAAACCAACTGAAAAGAACTCCGGTGCAAAGTCTCAAGGCCAACGCCCTCACCCCAACGTTTTAGGTCTTCACCTCTCCTTTTGCTCTCCAAATAAAGAAATAAAAATCTGGGCTTTTTGAGTAAATTATTTCTTGTGTTCTGCCCTTCTCAATGGTGTCACTGCAAGTTTCTTTCTATATCTACAACCTGAGCCATAGAGTAACTTCTTTAGGGCTGTATGAATGGCTCTCTCGTGCTGACCCAGCTCTGAGGAGCCTCTGCCCCCAGCACACTGAGTGGTTTTTGTCTTCCTGCTGAAACCTGGGAAGAATGTGTAGCAGGGCTCCTTCGAGCACAGGACCCTGTGGATCTACACTCAGCACATCTTTAATGGGCTCAGTGCAGTGACAGCTGTGACGAATACCATGGCAATTTCCCAGATAAGATTGTATCCGAGTAAGGGCTACATTTCCTTCAGAGTTGCAGAGGCCATTATTATTCTTTGGAGAGGAATTCTGAGGAGGAAATAGCTGATTTAAATGCCTGCTGTCAGTTGCCAAAGAAATTGTTACAAAATACGGCTATAATGATGTGGAAAACTGCCCATTGCTTTGGATCCCACTTTTTTTGTGTGTTCCCCTCCATTCATCATCCGAGATTTCCCTCTTAGCCAACCAGGTGCATGAAAACTGGTGCGCTCGATGAGCCTTCCGACTTGGAGTCTCAGTTTGGGGTTCTTTCGTGGTTTTTTGTTTGTTTGGTTTTTGTTTTTTATGGTGAGCCAGTCATTTCTCGTGACCTCTTAAACACTGTGCAGTCTTCTGAGAAACTGTGTTTAGGTCAGAAATACTAACCCTCCTTGCCTGGATTAAATTTCACTTATTCAACAAGTACTTGTTGAGTGCCCATTATTTTTCCACACATGAGAGGGCAACGTAAGGTAGTGGTTTGGAGCCAGGTTTCTGGAGTCAAACTGCCTAGATAATAGCCCTGGCTCCACCAGGATGACTAGCTGTGTGATTTTTGTTGTGTGATGTTAACATGAATTAAAAATAATAATGGCTCACAGTAGGTGTTCATTAATACATCCACTATATCTGTAAATAAGAACATTATTACCATTGAGAAATTTAGGCCAGATGCAGTGGCTCACGCCTGTAATCTCAGCATTTTGGGAGGCTGAGGCAGGTGGATCACTTGAGGCCAGGAATTTGAGACCAGCCTGGCCAACATGGTGAAACCCTGTCTTTACTAAAAATACAAAAATTAGCCAAGTACGGTGGCACACGCCTGCAATCCCAGCTTGGGAGGCTGAGGCATGAGAATTGCTTGAACTCAGGAGGTGGAGGTTGCAGTGAGCTGAGATAACCCTACTTCACTTCAGACTGGGCAACAGAGGAAGACTCTGTTACAAAAAAAAAAAAAAAAAAAAAGAAGAAAAAGAAAACAAAGAAAGGTATCATCTAAGGTCTAACACAGGACACATACAAGAATAATATAAAACAAGATAATATTCCCCAGGATGGCCTACAAAAACCTTGAACAAACAAACAAAAAGCTTGAAGCAAAAAAAGAAAAAGTAAAGGTTGACAAATTTGACAATATAACAGTTTCAAACTTCTGGGCAGACACAAAAGTGTCATAAAAATCTACAGAAAGCAAAACAGAAGAAAAAATACTTGTCATACTTATGGCTGACAAATGGTTAATGTCCTGCTTGTAGGACAATTAGGAAGAGGATACATACTTGGGAGAAGTTGGAGGGAAACTTTAGAGCCCCAGAGGAAGAGGTTGATTACAAGCTTAGGTGTTTGAATTTAATTTGATGAAAAAGACTCATCAAAGTTTTCGAGAACCAGTATTGTTCCTAAGGAAGATTAATCTGGTAGCTGCATAGTGGGTTGGCTGGAGAATAAAGACTAGTAAAGACTAGGATGCTGGCAAGATCAGGTGAAAGATAGTTTCAGCCTCTCCCGGAAATGGAAAGGAGAGAATGGTTACAAACATTCACTTGGGTCGAAAAACAGTAATGACTGAGATTTTCTGAGGTTTTGGAGCACAAGTAATTGGAAAGAATTAGCAGAGTTAAGGCAGATAGGAATAAAAACAGGTTTTGGGGGAGGCCAATGGTTTTCTTTCTGAAACCGCATGAGTGTGAGGTGTTAGCTTTAAAATTAGAGAAGGAGAGTTTAACGGTTGGAAATGCAGATTTAGAGCTCTAACGTAAATGTAAATATAGAATTAAGATTCATCTTAATAGAAGTTGAGGTCAAAAACATAGATAAAATTACAGAAGTATTTTTACCGAGTAAAAATCTAGGCTTGAAGACCATAGCAGGAAAGGAAATGCTGAAAATACAGATTCCTGAACCCTATTCATACAGATTGTATTAGTCAGGGTTCTCTAGAGGGACAGAAGTAATAGGATAGATAGATATATATAAAGGAGAGTTTATTAAGTATTAATTTACACGATCACAAGTTCCTGCAATAGGCTGTCTGCAAGCTGAGGAGCAAGGAGAGCCAGTCCAAGTTCCAAAACTGAAGAGCCTGGTGTCTGATATTTGAGGGCAGGAAGGATCCAGCACGTGAGAAAGATGTAGGCTGGAAGGCTAGGCCAGTCTAGTCTTTTCATGTTTTTCTGCCTGCTTTATATTCTAGCTACAGTGGCAGTTGATTAGATGGTACCTACCCAGAGTAAGGGTGGGTCTGCCTTTCCTAGCCCACTGACTCAAATGCTAACCTCCTTTGGCAACACCCTCACAGACACGCCCAGGATCAATACTTTACATCCTTCAATCCAATCAAGTTGACAGTATTAACCATCACATCTACTGAATCAGAGTTTTGGAATAAGGATTCTATATTTTTAATAAGCTGCCAATATTTTTCTCATAATCATTAAAGTTTGAGACTCTCTGCCTCAGGACACAAAAGATGCTGAGGAAAACTAAAGATGGTTAAAAGGTAGCAAGTAAATCTGGGTGGTGTAGCCAAGAAAGGAGTTATACAGTACAGGTATCAAATCTTTAATTGGCTCATGGAAGAAAGGAATAGAGGCTTTTGATTTGGATATTAAGAAGCAATTAGAAGCCTTCCTTCCTGTTTTAGTCTACTCAGGCTTCTATAATAGAATATCATAGACTGGTGGCTCATAAAACGCAGAAATTTATTTCTCACACTTCTGGAGGCTACGAAGTCCAAGATCAAGGTGCCAACAGATTCTGGAGTCTGATGAGGGCCCTCTTCTCCCTGTGTCCTCACAGGATGGAGGAGTAAATGAGCTCCCTCAGGCCTGTTTTATGGGGGTACTAATTTCAATAATGAGGGCACATCCCTCATGACCTAATCACCTCCCAAAGGCCCAACCTCTTAATACCATCATCTTGGAGGTTAGGATTTAACATATTAGTTTTGGAGAACACATTCAGATCATAGCACCAACTAACTGAGAAAGGCCGAAGGAGGGGGAAGATGATCTTAACAAGTGTATGTATGTTAGGGGAGTCTGAGGGTGTTGGTTTACTTTCTTTTCTCCTTGTCACATTGCCTTGGTATAATCATAATTTGCCCATTTTCCGTGGAAATCAGCAGCCACAGCCAGGACCACTCATACCCAGGGGTGATAATCTGTAGGTCAAAATAAAATTAGGTATGTACCAACCAGCCTTTGGTCATTCACTCCTCATTCCTCCCCTGGCACATTCTAAAGGCTTCTGGGTCTCTAATTGTGAGAATATTTGCCCCCAATTCTGCCCTGACCAGAGGAACTGCTTGGTGGGTGACATTAAGCCAGTGTGTTAAGCCATTCTTGCATTGCTATAAAGAAATACCTGAGACTGGATAATTTATTTTTAAAAAGAAGTTTAATTGCCTTATGGTTCTGCAGGCTTTACAAGCATGGTGTGGCATCTGCTCAGCTTCTGGGGAGGCCTCAGGGAGCTTTTACTCCTGGAAGAAGGTAAAGCAAGAGCTTTCATGTCATATGGTGAAAGGAGGAGCAAGAGAGAGTGCAGGGGCTCAGGGGGAGCTGTCACACACCTTTAAATGACCAGATCTCATCTCAACTCAGAGTAAGAGTTCACTGATTACCAAGGGGATGGTCCAAGCCATCCATGAGGGATCTGCCTCCATGATCCAAACACCTCCTATCAGGCCCCATATCCAATACTGGGGATTACCTTTTAACATGAGATTTGAGTAGGGACAAACACCCAAACTGTATCATTATGCCCTGAACCAACCTCAAATCTCATGATTTTCTCAAATGGCAAAATACAATCACATCCTCCAAATAATCTCCCAAAGTCTTAATTCATTTCAGCACTAACTCAGAAGTCCAAAGTACCTTCTGAGACAAGGCAAGTCCCTTCCATCTCTGAGCCTGTAGAATCAAAAACAAGTTATTTACTTCTAAGATATAATGGGGGTATAGGCATTGAGTAACCATTTTCATTCCAAAAGGGAGAAATAAGCCAAAAGACAAGAGATACACGCCCCATGCAAGTATGAAACTAGTAGGTTCATCATTAAATCTTAAAGCTCCAAAATAATCTTCTTTCACTCCATGTTCCACATCCAGGGCACGCTGGTGCAAAAAGTGGGCTGTTAAGCCTTGGGCAGCTTTGCCCCTGTGGCTTTGCAGGGTTCAGCTGCTCTCACAGGTTGTTGAGTTCCTGAAGCTTTTCTGGGTGCAGGGGGCAAGCTGCCAGTGGATCTACCATTCTGGGGTCTGGAGGACAGTGGTCCCCTTCTCACATCGCCGCTAAGCAGTGCCCCAGTGGGGACTCTGTGTAGGGCCTCCATTTCCCCTCCACAGTGCCCTAGTGGAGGTTCTCCATGAGGGTTGTGCCCCTGCAGCAGGCTTCTGCCTGGGCAGGTAGGCTTTTTCATACATCTTCTGAAATGTACATGGAGGCTGCTGAGCCTCATTCACTCTTGCACTGTATGCCTACAGACAACATCACACAGAAGCCATCAAGGCAAATAGCTCACACCCTCTGAAGCAGCAGCCTGAGCTGTATCTGGGAACCTTTGAGCCCCGAATTGAGCCAAGGGGCCAGGATGCAGAGAGCAGTGTCCTAAGGCTTTGCAGGGCAGTGAGGCCCTGGGTCTGGCCCACAAAACCATTCTTTCCTCCTAGGCCTCAGGGCCTGTGATAGGAGGGGCTGCCATGCAAATCTCCAAAATGCCTTCCAGACTTTTTTCCCATTGTCTTGGCTGTTAGCACTTGGCTTCCTTTTAGCTATGCAGATTTCTCTAGCAAGTGCTTGCTTCACAGCCAGCTTGAATTCCTCTCCCAAAATTGCTTTTTCTTTCTCTGCCATGTGACTAGGCTGCAAATTTTCCAAGCTTTTATGCTCTGCTTTCTGTTTAACTATAAATTCCAACTTTAAGTCATTTCTTTGCTCCCACATCTGAGTATAGGTGATTAGAAGGAGCTGGGCCCCATGTTAAATATTTTGCTGCTTGGAAATTTCTTCTGCCAGATGCTATAAATCATCACTCTTTAGTTCAAACTTTCACAGATCCCTAGGGCATGAACACAACACAACCAGGTTCTTTGCTAAGGCATAACAAGGGTGACCTTTGTTCTAGTTCCCAACAAGTTCCTCATTTCCATTTGAGACTTCAGCAGCTTGGACTTCACTCTTGATATAACTATCAACATTTTGTTTACAATCATTTAACCAGTCTCAGAAAGTCCAAACTTTCCCTCAGTTTCCTGTCTTCTTCTAAGGCCTCCACACTCTTCCAAACTCTACTTGTTACCTGGTTCCAAAGTTGCTTCCACATTTTCAGGCATCTTCATAGCAAGGCCCCACTCCTGGGTACCAATTTTCTGTATTATGCCATTCTTGTATTGCTATAAAGAAATACCTGAGACTGGGTAAATTACAAAGAAAAGAGATTTAATTGGCTCATGGTTCTGAAGGCTTTACAGGAAGCATGGTGCTGGCATCTGCTTAGCTTCTGCAGAGGCCTCAGGATGTTTACAATGATAGAAGAAGGTAAAAGGGAGGCAGGCACATCACATGGCCAGAGCAGGAGCAAGAGAGGTGGAAGGAAGTGCCACACACTTTTAAACAACCAGATTTCTCAAGAACTCACTCACTATCATGAGGCCAGCACCAAGGGGATGGTACTAAACCGTTTATGAGAAATCCACAGCCATGGTTCAATCACTCCCAGAAGACCCCACCTACAACACTGGGGATTACAATTCAACATGAGATTTGGGCAGGGACAAATATACAAACTATATCAACCAGTATTCTTAGTGATGGTTTTGTGGTGTGTTAGTTATTTAGTTTGGCTCTGTGTCCCCACCCAAATTTTACCTTGAATTGTAATAATTCCCACACATCAAGGGCAGGACCAGGTGGAGATAATTGAATCATAGGGGTGGTTTTCCCCATACTGTTTTCATTATAGTGAGTGAGTTCTCACAAGATCTTATGGTTTTATAAAGCGCTTCCCCCTTCACTCAGCACTTATTCTCTCTACTGCTGCCCTGTGAAGAGGTGCCTTCTGCCGTAATTATAATTTCCTGAGGACCCCCCAGCCATGAGGAACTGTAAGTCAATTAAACCTTTTTCCTTTAAAATTACCCAGTCTCAGGCATTTCTTCGTAGCAGAGTGAAAATGGACTAATAGAGTTAGGCTCTGCTACAGTTTGGTTTGTTTGACCCTGCCAAACCTCGTGTTGAAATTTGATCCCAGTGTTGGAGGTGGGGACCTTTTGGGAGGTGTTTCAATCATGGGGGCATATTTCTCATGAATGGCTGGTGCCATCCTCGTGGTAATAAGTGAGTTCTTAGTCTATTAGTTCACTCAAGAACTGGTTGTTAATAAGAGCCTATTATCTCCCACCTCTCTCTACATGATCTCTGCAGACACTGGCTCCCTTCTGCTGTGAGTGAATGCAGCCTGAAGTCCTCACCAAAGGCTGAGGAGATGCCATTGCTGTGCTTCTTGTATAGCCTGCAGAACAGTGAGCCAAATAAACCTCTTTTCTTTATAAATTATGCAGCCTCAGGTATTTCTTTATAGCAGCACAAATTGACTAAGACAGGTTGTCAATGCAAATGGATATGTAATATTATTTTTGAAATTTGACTTACCCATTTGTAATTAAATAATTTGAAGAAATGATTCTGAAGTTTTTGATTTTTGCTTTTTAAAGAAAAGAGCTCATAATTTAGCTCACAATTATGGGAGTCCAATACCATGGCAACAGCATCTGGTGAGGACCTTCATGTTGCATCATAACTTGTCAGAGGGCATCACAAGATGAGAGGGCAAGAGCCTGAAGTTTTTTTGATACATGATTAATGGCTGCCATAACTGAAATAACTCACAGAGATACTAGCTAGTAACTGCAGATGTGTAGTGCTTATTTAAAATCATGGTGTATGTTTTTAAATCCCAGTAAAAAATGATGTAGAGGTTGCACTAAAATTTTGCAAGAAATATCCACTTTTTCTATTGTTAATACACTGCTTTTAAAGACATGGATCAAACTGGGCTAAAATCAAGGTGCTAACAGAGCTGCAGCTTTTCTAGAAGCTCTAGGAGAGACTGTGTTTCCCTGCCTTTTACAGCTTCTAAAGGCCACCTGTATTTCTTGGCTTGTGGCTGCTTCTTCTGTTTTTAAATGATATCACTCCAATTTCCACTTCCACTGTCACCATTCTTTCCTGATTCTGTATCCTCCTGCACTCCTTTTACAATGAATTGTGATTACATTGGGCTTACCCAAGTAATGCAGGAAAATCTCCCCATTTCAAAAATTTTAACTCAGTCATATTTCCAAAATTCCTTTTGCCATGTGTGATAGTTAATTTTATGTGCCAACTTCACTGGGACATGAGGTGCCCAGATTGAATAGTATTTCTGAGTGTTTCTATGAAAGTGTTTCCAAATAAGGTTAACACTTGAATTGGTGGACTGGGTAAAGTAGATTGTCCTCCTCAGTGTGGGTGTCATCATCCAATCTATTGAGGGCCTGGAAAGAACAAAAGGTGGAAGATCAACAAATCTGCCCCCTTTTTTATGCCTAAACACTTGAGATGGGACATCTCATTTCAACTTCTCCTGCTCTCAGACTGGGATTTCCACCATCAACTACCCTGGTTCTCGAGCCTCGGGGCTCAGACTGAATTACACCACTGGCTTTCCTGGGTCTCCAGCTTGCAGACTGCAGATCATGGAACTTCTCAGCCTCCATAATCACGTGAGCCAGTTCCTCATCATAAATGTATCTATATCTATATCTATAACCAGTTGGTTTTGTTTATCTGGAGAATTCTGAATAATATACCATATGAAGTAATATATTCACAGGTTCTAGGGATTAGGACATCAATGTCTTTGAGGGGCCATTATACAGTCTGCCACAGTGTCCTAGATAAACTTGAAAAGTAGACTCTGCCTTGAACTCCCACGTTGTTCTTATAGGACACCCTAAATGCTGATAATGACATGTAACATCTCATATGTGGACTGAGCAAAGTATTAGTGTCAATCTATGCATTAAATATTGGCAAAAATAAATTTTTTTGGATAAAAATAAATGTAAAAAGGATTTTTTTTTTCTCCATGTTATGTGATTGTCCAGAGCACCTCCTGTAATACATTTATCCCACTTTGGTGATCAATGAGAATGATGGTTAATTTTATATGTCAACTTGCCTAGCCTATGGCACCCAATAATTTTGTCGAACACAAGTCTAGATATTACTGCGAAGATTCTTTTAGATGTTATTAACATTTAAATCACTACACTTTGAGTGAACGAGATTACCCTCTATAAAGTGGGTAAACCTCATCCAATTAGGTGAAGGCCTTAAGAGAAAAACTGAAATGCCTCAAAGAGAAAAGAATTCTACCTCCAGACTGCTTTCAGACTGAAGACTTCAACATCAACTCCTACTAGAATTCGCAACCTGCCAGCCTGATCTAAGGACTTCTGGCTTCCCAATCACCACAATTTCTTGAGCTAATTTCTTAAAATCTCTGTCTTTCTCTCTCTCTACTTCTCTATCTCTGTCTCTGTCTCACTGTCTACATATGCGGGCGGGCACACACACACACACACACACACACACGATGACTAATATGAGTTAGGGAGCACTTTCACCCTCTGGGAAGGTATGATTTCAGGCATTATAATAAATCCCAGGTTCATGCGTGATATTAATAAATTTAGCAGCCCAAAGTAAAATAAAATCTAGGCTTACTCATTCTTGCTCTAAAGTGCTTCTGTCTTTAATCAAGTGAAACTAAAATCTAGATTAAGCAGTAAGTCTTTCTTAGAGAAGCCTCAATCCTGGCAAAAACTATTTAAAATATCATAAGCGTTGGAACTGCAGCAGAACTAGCAGGTTTCCTAATTTGTCTCTTTTACTGATCTTACTGAGTTTAAGTATTATAAAATCAGTTGATATCAATGTTATAAATACTATATTTCCTTTCATACAATTGCTTTATAATGATTAGTTAATTAAAACTCTAAAAGCCTTGGTATTAAGAAAACAGAAACCATGGCTTACTGACTTTGGAAGTGAATTAGGCATTCATAGTAATATCACATTGTTTCAAGGAAGAAAGCAAGAAGAATGACATTGAAATCGTGGGAGGAGCATAAACAGGTATGATATCATTTCTTGGCTTGGAATTTTGTTACAAGACAAGTGCTAATAATTTTTGCCATAAAAAGTGCCAAGAATGCTCTTTAATGAAAACCACTGTTGTGAATTTCTGGGTCCCTATCCCATCAGAAAGTGATGTTGCTATCAAAAAGAATCCACTTACATTTGAACATTTGTAAAATACTGACTCATAAGTGGTTTTCTGGATCCTTGCAACCAGTGGAAATATGTGCAGAAGTATTCTTTAGTCCTTCAAAGTGAAAGATGAAAAAAATATGCAAAATAGTGACTCCAGGATTTTTCTAGAGCAGTGTGCTTTCCTTGGGCCAGAACCAATATATATCGGTTCTGTCCTCTCAGTGGTATCCACAGGTGCAGGTTGGGTCAGGAGGGTGGAAGAAGAGGTGTGGGTGTGAAGTCTGAGCATGGGAGGCCCTTCATCATAGATATTATCTCCTTTCCCAAGATGCTTTTAAGGCCAGGATCTTCCCTAATCATTGTCTTGGGTTAGGTTCCTTTTTACTATTAAAAATCACTTAACCTATAATCCTCAGACTTTGAAGCTATACATCTTGTGTTCAATTCCCTATTCTATCATTTCACACATAGGCAGTATCAAGCAAGATGTGAGTGCTTCTGTTTTGGTATCTGATAGATACAGTTTGCATCCCTGCTCTACAACTTACTATCTAATATCTCCTCAAAAATGCTGCACCACTAGTGTTTTAGTCAGTTGGGCTGTTATAACGAAATACCATAGACTGCGGCTTAAGCAACAGAGATTTATTTCTTATGGTTCTGAAGGCTGGGACGTCCAAGATCAAGGTGTGGACCAATGTAGTTCCTGGTGAGGGCTCTCTTCTTGGTTTGCAGATAGCAGCCTTCTTGCTGCATCCTCACATGGTAGAGATAGAGAGATCACTTTACTTGTGTTATTATAAATGCACAAATCCCAGTCATGAGGGCTCCACCGTCATCACCAAGTTATCTCCAAAAGCCCCCACCTCCAAGTACCATCACATTGGAGATTAAGACTTTCACATATGAGTTTTGTGGGTAGACAAACATTCAGTTCCTAGCGACAAAATGACCCTAATTTTAACAACATCAAACAACTGACACTGATTCCCTTGTTCATGGGACTGCAAGTCAGTGGCAACTTGGCTCAGCTAGGCTCTGGTTTCTAGGCTACAGGTTTAACTCAGGTTTATACTATCAGTCTTGATACTCCTGGGATCATTGACTTCCTAGGGAAGGAGTTCTGCTGTCTATATTTCATTATGTGGCTTACAATGAAGAAGCAGCATTCACGTGAAACATGATCCTCTCATAACAGATCTTCCAGAATGAAAGAGACAAGCCAAACTCATGACGCATATTTAAGGCCTCTGCTCACATCCTGTCTGCTAACATTGCATGGATCCAAGCAAATTCTATGGTCAAGTACAACATCAATAATGCAGAGATGTCTACTCTGTAACAGTGGGAAGGGAAGAGAGGATTTGCTGAACAATAATCTAAACACCCTGCCTGTGCAAACTTGAATAAATAGCTAAATCTTAGTCAGTCCTAGTGTCTTCATGTCTTACATAGGTATGATAATAATAGTAGCTCTCTTTAGGGTTACTGGGGAAAAGATATTGTCTATAAAGAAAATAACACAGTTCCTGTAGCATAAAGAACGTAAATGCTGGCTCTTATTATGAATTTCTTTTGCATGCATGTAGGCAAGTGAGAAAATGAGAAAAGCAAGATGATGTGGAGTAGAGAAGACTAGAGGAGAAATTAAGGGTTGATATCAAAGGCAGTAAAATTAAACTATACATTCAAAAATGGGAACAGGAAAATGGACAGTCTATTTATGTGGTCTATTCATAACTATGGTCATACATGTTATTAGTTGTTGGACATTTGTTTCTACTGTTATGTTATGTGTGAGAACTGTATGTTCATCATGCTATATAAAAAGGTAGGCAAAATGTTGCCAAAACCCATTTTGCTCATTAGGCAATTTGACAAACATGATAAAACTATATACGCAAAGAAAAATACATAACATAAGAAAAGTTCAGTAATTAAAACAAAAATGTGAACCTTAATGAGTATGTTTAAGTAACCAGTCATTTCTGGAAAGCATCTGTAGTTTGCAGAAATCCTGTATTTTAAGTTAGTTTTCAGTCTTCAAGAGATTTGGCCATTTTAACTGAATTGTGTTTCCTTATGAAGTTTTAAACGAAAACCAAAGACAACAAATTTAGAATTATAACCAAAGTCACTGGATTACTACAGAGCTGACTGGATTGTTTCTAAGAGACTAAGTTGGATCAATGAACAGTTGACATGGTTGATCACTGCACAGCTTCATCATGGAAACAACAAAGCATATTGGGTTCACTTCACTTTGGCTAACTTAATTGCTGTATGTAGATATGGCCTTAGTCTTGACATTTAATCTCCTCTATTCTCCAATAATACTTCCTTCAATCTGATAAAACTGAATTTAAAAGCTAAGAATTCCTTAGATCTATTGAGCTAGAAAATGGTCTCTTTCAGTGCATTTAACTGCTCGGCTCTGATTTCCATAAATGGAATATAGTGGTATTTGCTTATCTCTAATTCGGAAACCAACTCCTTCCATAAATATGCTGAATGACTGAAAGCTATTTTTAACAGCAATAACAATGATAACAAGGGATGGACAGCTTCTCTGCCATTTTGCCTGTGTATTTTCAGACTGGTCTCACAGATTGGCCTGCTTGGCAGGCAGGAAAAGAACTTACCCAGTGGACAGCCCAGCTTTCTTTCTGCTCTAAAGATTGTTCCTTTCTTATTCCTGATTTGCCCTTATCCACTGTGGCAGTAGAGGACAGATCTTCTCTCTGTAAAAGTGAGCTTTAATTGAGTGGCCATGGTTGGAGTTTTCATTCCTCTATTTGATCTATACCTGTTCACCTGCTGTCTTAGTCTGTTTGGGCTGCTAGAACAGAATACCATAGACTTGGTGGCTTATACACAACACAAATGTATTTCTCACAGATCTAGAGGCTGGAAGTCTGAGATCAGGGTGCCAGCATGGTTGGGTTCTGCTGAGAACTCTCTTCCAGGTTGCCTGGACCAGAAGGGCTCTTTACAGCCAGCTTCGTACCATCTTTTTCTCTGAACCTAACATAAGCTCTACTTCTAAGGGATAAAGGATCAGGGTGTGCTCAGTTCCAAGTCAAAGCAAAACAAAAAGAACAAGAAAGGACTGAAGAATCATCTTTTTGCCTCCTTGAAGTCCTTGCTTTTGTTCATTCATCCATTTGACCAGTATTTATTGAGTTCCTCCAGTGTGCAAGGCATGAAAGACGTCAGTGGAGATACAAAGAGGAGTAGAAACTTTTATTCCGGAGAAGCTCACAAACTAGTAAAGACTAAAAATAAGCTATTCCAATTCAGTGTGTGCTATAGTTTGGATGTCTGTCCTGCAAAACCTCATGTTGAAATTTGGTCTCCAATATTGGAGGTGGGGGCCTGTTGGGAGGTGGTGGAGCCATGGAGGCAGATCGTTCAGGAATGTCTTGGTGCCATCCTCATAGCAATGAGTGAAGTTCTCACTCTATTAGTTCCTGTGAGAACTGGTTGTTAAAAAGAGCTTGGCATCCCCTTATCTCTCTCACCGCCTTTCTCGTAATGTGATCTCTGCACACACTGGGTCCCCTTTACCTTCCTCTGTGAGTGAAAGCGGCTGAAGCGCTCATCAGAAGTAGACGCCAGCACCCTGCTTCTTGTATAGTCTGCAGAACCACAAGTCAATAAACGTCTTTTTTTTTTTTTTTAAATAAATTACTCCACCTCAGGCATTCTTTATAGCAACACATATGTGTATAACTGCCATAAGAGAAGTGAACACATATCTATTTTGGAGGGATCTGGAAAGTTTTTTTCTGGAGCCAGTGAATTTTAAATAAGACCTGAAAATCAAGTTTGCCATATACATAGAGGTTTGGTTAAAAAAAAAGGGAGAGTCCAAACAGAGGAAACAACATGTATAAAGGTCCATATGCCTTTTCATCTTTAAACTTCATTGTATTTCCTTTTGTTCTATGAAGGCTTCTTCCTCAAAATGTTGGAGAAAAATGAAGAAGACAATAGGTACAATGTTCAGGGCACATCAACTTGTAATTAAGGGAGACAGAGTGCCAAAACTAAAAGCTCGTTGGACTCTCCCTCCTTTTACTTCCATTCATAACACTGTTTCAAGACTTCTGTTGTCAAAACAGGTTTAACTGACTCACAGTTTTGCGTGACTGGAAAGGCCTCAGGAAACTTACAATCATGGCAGAAAGTGAAGAGGAAGCAAGGCACTTCTTACATAGCCGCAGGAGAGACAGGGTGGGAGAAACTGCCACTTTTAAACCATCAGATCTCATGAGAATTCCCTCACTATCATGAAACCGCCCCCATGATCCGATCACCTCCCACCAAGTCCCTCCCTTGACATGTGGAGATTACAGTTCGAGATGAGATTTGGGTGAGGACACAGAGTAAACCATATCAGGGGCCATGCTTCTAATTTGTAACAAAGTGTTTTCATGTTACATCTGCTTACGTTAACGCTTCTCATAAGTTTGATGTAGGTAATAATTATAACTATAATGTCTGACAACTATTGAGTGACAACTATTGAGTTACAACTATATGCAAGGTATTATTCTATGAGTTTTGGGTGTATTAAATAATTTAGTCCTTAAAAAAATCTTACAAGAGTATATATTGTTATTCTAATTCCCCCATGTTTATGAATGAGAAAACTGACACAGGCAGGTTAAATAACTTGCCTAAGGGAAATGACCGGGCTGGGATTTAAACTCGTGCAATCTGACTCCAGAGTCTATGCTCCTAAGCACCACTTTGAACTGCCCCTCCAGAAAAGTCATTGCTGACTAAAGAATAGCACTGTGACAAAATATTATATTGATGAAAACACCAAGTATAAAGAGTAAACTCTAGTAGACACAGGGAGGATTAGATATTAAATGTTTCTAAGTCCCCAGAAAGATGAAAACTTCTGTTTGTGTGATGTTATATCCCTAATAATGATTGCTAATAATAACATAAATTTCTTGCAATAGTTAAAATGATTAAAAAGTCTCTCCTGAATTGATTTATTCATACACATCACTCATTACTTACTAGATGTTCATTCATCTCAATTTGCCCTGGAGTAATGAAAACTGCTAACAAAAAATATTATCAATTGAACTATTTGGGTATTACACAGAATATTTGTATCAGATTCCTTTAAATTGGTGTTGAATTTTTTTTTAATCCTGTATAAGTATATAAGTCTAGTTGACCATATAAATGTAAAGTGTTACAGACACTTTGGAAGGAAGTTTCTTACAAAACTAAACATACGTATATCATATATACAATCAAGCAATCTTCCTCCTTGTTATTTACCCCAAAATGTTGAAAATGTATGTATACACACAAAAAAACTACACACAGATGTTTATAGCAGCTTTATTTATAATTCCCAAAACTTGGAAACAACTGAGATGACCTTCAGGAGGTGAATGGACAAATAGTGGAATGTTGTTCAGTGCTGAAAAGGAATGAGCTATCAAGTCATGAAAAGACATGGAGGAAACTTAAATGCCTATTACTAAGTAAAAGTCTGGCTCTAATCTGAAAAGTCTACATACTTAGGATTCCACCTATATGGCATTCTGGAAAAGGCAAAACTATGGAGCCAGTAAAAAAGATCAGTGACTGTCAGAAATTAGGAAGAAGGGGCTGGATGCCGTGGCTCACACCTGTAATTACCCAGCACTTTGGGAGGCTTAGGCAGGCAGATCACCTGAGGTCAGGAGTTTGAGATCATCCTGCCCAACATGGTGAAAACCCGTGTCTACTAAAAATACAAAAATTAGCTGGGCATGGTGGTATGCACCTGTGTTACCAGCTATTAGGGAGGCTGAGGCAGGAGAATCGCTTGAACCTGGGAGTCAGAGGTTGCAGTGAGCCGAGATCACACCACTGCACTCCATCCTGGGTGACAGAGTGAGACTTTGCCTCAAAACAAAACAAAACAAAAAAACCCAAAGAAATTAGGAAGAAGGGAAGAGGATTTTTAGGACACTGAAACTATTCTGTATGATACTGTACTGCTGGATACATGTGGTACATTTGTCCAAACCCATAAAATGTATAGCCCCAAGGGTGAAGTATAATGTAAACTATGGATTTGGGGTGATGATGATGTGTCAATGTAGGTTCATCAGTTGTAACAAGTGTATCACTTTGGTGGGGGATGTTAAAGTGGATTCTCCTGCCTCAGCCTCCCGAGTAGCTGGGACTACATGTGTGGGGCTAATTTTTGTGTTTTCAGTAGAGACGGGATTTTGTCATGTTTCCCAGGCTGGTCTCGAACTCCTGGCCTCAAGTTACCCGCCTGCCTTGGCATCCCAAAGTGTTGGTATTACAGATGTGAGCCACCACACTTGGCTCTCACTATGCTCTGAAGAGTCCACATGGAGAAGAGAGATCCTGGGAGATAAGGGGCCATGTGGAGAACTGAGGCAGCCCTGGGGAATGAGCTTGGAAGTAGATCTTCTGAAGCTGACCAACAGTGGGGCCTCCTCTGGGAAGGGGAGCCTTGAAGTGACACAGCCAACACCTTGTATGCATTCTGTGAGCAACTCTGCCTCGAACCACCCAGCTAAGGGACTGCCTGGTTTCTGATCCACAGAAACTGTGAGATAATAAATGTTTGTTGTTTTTAGCTACAGTATTTGGGGATAATTTTTTTACAACAATCAATAACTAATGTACTCTCCAATTTCAATGCACAGAGACAATCAATGTTAACAACAGGGTGCTTATCATTCTGCCCTTTTGTCTATTCATATGCCATAATTAAATGTATGTATATACACACAAATACACACACATCATAAAATCCTCTTTTTTCTTGCAAGAATAGGATTATATGATACATATTTATTGAAAAATTGTGTTTAGTCCTGTAATAAGCCACGGATATCTCTCCATGTTAATAAGTATATATGGAACTTTTTCTTTCTGAACTGCTAAACAATATTCTATCCGCTTTGATGGACATTTAGGTTGATTATAATTTTTCTACATTCCAAATAATGGTGCATTAAATATTGTGGTAATAATATGGTTTGCAATTTTTGGTTCCAGTTTGCATATCATTGGACTTGGCTCTTTTTCTTATGGAAACTAATAATTAGTCCTATGCTGATTTTTTTTTCCAAAGAAAATATAAACAAAAAAATTTAGAGTTTAAAGAATTAAAAACTGAACTGCACTGTATTACTTATTTAATTCACTGACAATGATACTACTATTTGTCAATTTGTTTTTTAGTTGTGTTTGGGGTGATTCTTTTGGCTGTAGAATCTTATAGGCACTCCCATGTGGAGACTGGGAAGTCTTTAGATGAATTTGCTAATCTTTTATTTTAGAAAATCCTTATAGAGTTCTTTGAGAGTTTCATTCTTTTTCACTTGCCACTCCTTCCTCATTCTTTATGCTGTGTTAGATTTTTTCCTTCTTATTTTTAATATTAAATTATTTTAAATAAAATTATACAATTTAGAATTTTTAAGGGATTCTTAGCTTTTTGAAAGAAGAGTAATCAGAGAAATTTAATAAAGAATGTAAATATAATAAGTAGATGATACACAAGGTTTTGGTATAACTAATGTGATAAAAAAAAAAAAGCATACCTTTTCATAGGAAAGTGGTATTTCAGAGGAAAAAAATGAGTTTGGTAGCTATGCAAACATTAAAAATACCTAATTTCTTGGATGGAAGTCTTCACACAGTTTAGACTCAAGTTAAATATGGAGGGTAGAGCCAAGGGTAAATCACAGCAACAAGTTGTCTTGGTATAATTAATATAGGAAGTCCCTGTACTGCAGAGTTGGAGACTCTTTTAAGACCTTAATACTGAAATTGTCCAAAGGGCTAGCCTATAGATTACCTGTAGTATAGGAATAGGGCTACACATGGTGAATGATATAATAGGCCTTATTTTCAAAGATCTTGAAGGGTTTCTGGGACCCGCAGAGTCACCATTTATCCTCTGGCTCTGATTCTTTACATCTTCCCCTCAGGATGCCTGGAGGAGCTGAGAAAGTGAAGACAGTAAGCAAAGCATTTTGAGACAGCAAGCAAAGCGTTCAGACTCATTGAAAAGTGAGCTGTCATTTCCTTGCCTTGTGGATTTTTTTTTTCTTACCTTTTATTTTGAAAAAAATTACAAAGTTGCAAAGATAGTACAGAGTTGTTATAATCTGAAAGTCTGTGTTCTCCGAATTTGTATGTTGAAATCTCAACCCCTGAGATGGCATTAGCGGGTGGGGCCTTTGGGAGGTGATTAGGTCATGGGAGCAGAGCCTTCATGAATAGGATTAATGACCTTTTAAAAGAGTCCCCAGAAAGCTTGTTCACCCCTTCTGCCACTTGAGAACACAGTAAAAGTTACCATCTACAGACCAGAAAGCAGGCCCTCACTGGATGCCAGATCTACTGTGCCTTGATTTTGGATTTGCCAGCCTCCAGAACAGTGAGAAATAAATAACTTTTGTTTATAAGTCACCCAGTTTATGATATTTTGTTATAGAAGCCCAAATGGACTAAGACAAGAGTGTTCCTATGCATCCTTCACCCAGTTTCCCCCAATGACTACATCTTATGTATCTATAGTTCAATATCAAAACCAGGAAACTGACATTGGTAGAATGTGTGTGTATAGTTCTATGTTATCTACAGATAGTTCTATAGCCATTTTATCACGTGTGTAGGTTCTTGTAACCACCACCACAATCAAGGTAAAGAACTCTTCCATCACCACAAGGACCTTCCTCTTGCTACCTCTGTAGAAACATACCCACCTTCTCCTCCATCATCTCTAATAACTTTCCTGAGATAGTCAGTGAAATATTTAGTAACTGTCATTTCCTTGCCAAGTTGAACTTTTAAAACCTTTAGGAAAAATGATCCCTCCAGGATGATATTACAGTTTGGGGGAAAAATATTTTAGCCATCATAAATGGTGATTTTTGATGAGTGGAGAGCACAAAAACTTCTACCGGTTCAAAATCTTTTGAGCTTTGGAATTCTAAATATTTTAAATTGTAGAAAGGTAAAAAGGAATATATGCCATATATTATGAAACATCTCAGTGGGGTCTGGGGTAGCATCCTATAATCAAACGTGTTAATGTTTATGGAGCAAAACAAATGGATATTAGCACCAAATACAATAAAATGACATTAAATAGACTCACTTCAATGTAGGTCATGTTTTTCAGCCAAATGAATTCAGATCAAGTCCAATTCTGCCATCAAATGAGTTCCAAAAAACAAGTCTGATCTCAGAATTTTTTAGATTTTGGAATTGTGGATAAGTAATTGTGGACTACAATTGTTTTTTATTTTTTATTTATTTATTTTTTCCCTAAGCTGGAGTGTAATGGTGTGACCTCGGCTCACCACAACCTCCACCTCCCAGGTTCAAGTGATTCTCTTGCCTCAGCCTTCCGAGTAGCCAGGATTACAGGTGCATGCCACCATGCCTGGCTAATTTTGTATTTTTAGTAGAGATGAGATTTCTCCATGTTGGTCATGTTGGTCTCGAACTCCTGACTTCAGGTGATCCACCCGCCTCAGCCTCCTAAAGTGTTGGGATTACAGGTGTGAGCCACTGTTCCTGGCCTTTAAATTTTTATTGTGGTAAAATATATACAACAAAATATTCCACTTGAATCACTTTTAAGTGTACAATTCCCTAGCATTAATTACATTGACAACTCTGTGCAGTCATCATCACTAATTATTTCCAGATGTGTCCATCTTTCCAAAGAGAAATTCGGTAGTCATTAAACAATAACTCCCCATTATTGCTTATTCCAATCAATAGTCTCTGATAACTATTCTCCCACACTGTATAGTCCTTGATAACTTCTAATCTATTTTTTTGTCTCTGTGAATTTGCTTATTGTAGATATTTCAAATAAGTGGAATCATACAATGTGTATCTTTTGGTGTCTGGCTTATTTTACTTAGCATAAGCTTTTCCAGGTTCACTCTATTGTAGCGTGTGTCAGAACTTCATTCCTTTTTATGCTGAATAATATTGTACTTACGCGTTTTTGGCCAGGTGCAGTGGCTCACACCTGTAATCCCAGCAGTTTGGGAGGCCAAGGCAGATGGATCATTTGATGTCAGGAGTTCGAGACCAGCCTGGCTAACATGGTGAAACCCCATCTCTACTAAAAATACAAAAAAATTAGTGGGGCATGGTGGTGCAACTACTGTAATCCCAGCTACTTGAGGCTGAGACAGGAGAATCCTGTGAACCTGGGAGGCGGAGCTTGCAGTGAACTGAGATCGTGCCACTGCACTCCAGCCTGGGTGACAGAAGGAGACTCCATCAAAAATAAATAAATAAAGAAAGAAAGAAAGAAAGAAAGAAAAAAAACTGAATTGCAAAGATACATTACTAAGAACCAGGATTTATTTCAAAATGGACATTATTTTACAGTTCTGAGAATTGTATAAATCACAATTGAAGTAAAAGTGGAAGTGAATACATTTACAATGGGGTAATAGCATCTGAAAACCTATCTTTTGTAAGTACTATGGCACACTGAAGTTAGTTAAATATTTCTGAGTGCTTTACTTAGAGACTTAAATAAAGAGGAAACCACCAATCTAGCCAATAATTCAGAAATGAAGCTATGTAGACTTTGTAATGGAAACAGCACTGAAACGTAATTTACTTTTCCTGAATTTTTTCCCAGTTTTATTTTGTTTGAGAGGAAATGACATTTTTCTTAATACTAACAAACCATTTTTTTAAACTAGCAAAGATAATAATAAATAAATGTCAGAACTGTTCGTTGATTTAAAAATCTCATGGATGGGAAACATGTGGATTTCTATAAGGTTACTTTGTACCCCAGATGTATGAAAACTTTTCTGTTCATGAACTTCTTCAGAGAGTTTACATATCACAATATTTCAGTTTATAAAAACAATCTTAGTTCCATCCATTAATTTTTTATTTCAAAATATTAATTTTGTTTTTGAAGTGGGGGAAAAAATCACCCATGTACTTTTAGCTGTGAATAAAAATTGTGCTTGTAAATTATGGAAACATCATAATCTCCTTGAGATTTTCTTCTGATAATATATCATTTGGAAATATTTAGGGAAAAATTAGAAATTAAAACGGATTAAAAACCCTCCTTTCACAAAGAAACAGAACAAGCGAAAACCCTGAAACTATCTCATTATTCAGCCAACGTTCCAAATTAAATTAAATATGTAATGTGAGAAAGGAGGTGGGGAAATGTACTTGGAAGATGAATGAAATGACACTGAAAAATTTAAAGATGAAGTAAAATGGAAACTGTTCTTAATTGTTGATGTTGTTTCTGAATGTTCCTCAATAAGGGGTTACATAACTATGTCTTTCTAGCCCTCTCTTCCTTCTTCTGATCTTTGAAGTGTGTCACTCTTTCATTTTGCCATTCAACAGTCTGACATGCAAAAGCTTTGTTCAGACAGTTTAATTTAATCACTGCCACTGGTTCAACAAGATGATAAAATCCCCTGTGCTGTACAACATCCAACATCCAGCTCACTGTTATCTGATACTGTTTGAAGCTTCTCTCATGAATGCATGCTGATAACACAAGAACTCCAAACATGTCATAAACAATATATTAATGCCCCAGTTGGAATTCCATTAGAATAAGAAATAGATGAAGTTTAGGCCATTCAAGTGGGCCAAGGTAATAAAATGTAATTTGGACTAATCTTCCCAAAGAATGTCCTGTGTTTGAAGCTGACAGTCTCCTATCACATGCGAAAGTAATTGCTTGTTGACTGCACTGCAGACTTTTGAATCATGGTCTTTGTACTTCACCCACCTTTCCAGGTGTCTCAGCTAGAAGACAATGTGCCTCTTTGTTGAACGGAAAGACACTAAATTATAAATAATAAAACAAGCAGTGGGTACTTTAATGAATATTGCTAATCGAGATTGGAATTTGTGGAAATCTGAGACAAAAGTAAAATCAAAACACAACAGAATACTTACTCTTTGAAGTGTTAATTTCAATAATAGTGTCTTTAAGTTTTTCTAATTTAAAATATATGAAAATACCACAAATACTTAAGCATAAAAGGCTGACTCAATTTAGAAAATTCAAAACTATTGAAGGAAAGATGCAATTATATTTTTATAAAAAATCCTTTATAAAAGATCTATGAATTTTTTTTCTTTTTGAAAACTTTAACTCTGCCAACTTTTTTTATTCTTTTAGTATTAAAAAATATCTATTATCTATGACAGGTTTGCTGGCCGGATTAACTTAAATATTACTTGTTGTAGAGACTATTGAGAGAACAAAAATCTTGCTTCTAGCCACTGCAGAGTTACACTATGTTAAAAAATAAACTATACAGTTCTTACTCTGTCCAGGTTACTGTTCTAAGTGTTTTACTTATTTAGACTCTTTAAGCCTTAAAACAACATATTTTAATTACAGATGAGGCAAAAGAAGCTGAGTAATTTGCTCCAGGTCCTATAGCTATTGGTGGAAATGGATTTAAACCCAGGCGGTCTCTTCCAGGGTGTGTACTCTGAAGAATTATGCTTCTATTGCACTCAGAAAGGGACAGGTTTATGATACCATAAAAACCATTTTAGAAATTTGATTTTGGTGAACATTGAAAGTGGGGGATGGTTAATTTACATGATTGTCAGAGTGATATAATATGCAAATATGAGCATGTTCATTCTCTGTATAAATCTAATCAATGGTTCTTGTTAACAGAGCACAGAAGGATCCTCTGCAAATCCAATTTTCCCTTCTGCACTTATCCTGCATGCTCCTAATGCTCTGGTGACAACAATTATTTGCAGTCAATGGAATTCCTTTCTTTCTCACTTCAATGAGATTTTCATTTATTTTGAAAAAGGTGAATATTTATTATGTAACAGCCTCTGTTTCTAGAAGACATCTATGAAGAGAGCAAAGATCTCTACCCTCATGGGGATTATATTCTGCTGAAGGAAGATTGACTAGCAATGAGCGTCATTGATAAATAAATTACAGCATGTTAGAAGGAGGCTGGGTACAGTGGCTCGTGCCTGTAATCCCAGCCCTTTTGGAAGCCAAGGTGGGCAGATCACCTGAGGTCAGGAGTTTGAGACCAGCCTGGCCAACATGGTGAAACCCCATCTCTACTAAAAATGCAAAAATTAGCCAGGCGTGGTGGCACACGCCTGTAATCCCAGCTACTCAGGAGGTTGAGGTGGGAGAATCACTTGTTCCCAGGGAGTGGAGGTTGCAGTGAGCTGAGATCATGCCACTACAGTCCAGCCTGGGCGACAGAGTGAGACTCAGTCTTTTAAAAAAAAAAAAAAAAAAAGTAATAAGTACTATGATGAGGTTACAGCAGGAAATGAGAATGTGAGGTGGTAGTTTGGTGGTAAAAGTGAGATGCAATTTCGTATAGGGTATTTGGGGTAGGTGACATTTGAGTAAGACTTGAAGAAGGAGAGGGAATTAGCCACGTGGGTATCTGGAAGAAAAGTATTCCAGCAGAGGAACAGCCAGTGCACAGACCCTGGTATGGGAATATGCTTGTCCTGTCCTAGGAATAGCAAGGAGACCCATGTGACTGGATAGCAATGAGTAGGATGAAGGAGTCTAAGAGACAATGGTGGCAGGGAAGGGAGAGAGGAAGGTAGAAGGGCCTAATCTTGAAAGCCTTCTAGACCATTGTAAGGGCTTTGGCTTTTAGTCTCAGTGAAATGGGGAGTCATTGCAGAGGACCACCATGATCTGACTTACATTTTGAAGTGGTAATGCGGGATGCTGTGTTGAGAAAGGACTATAGAGGGTGGCAAAACTAGAAGCAGCAAGGCTAGGAAGGCTTCAATTCCAAATGCAAGATGATGGTAGCTTTGAACAGCAGTGTTGGTGAAAAGTCGTCAGATTGTTGATAAATTTTGAAGGCAGAGACAACTGTCTTTCCTGATGGGTTGGATAAAGATATGAGAGAAGGAGAGGAGGCAAAAATGAGTCCAAGTCTTCTGTTCTGAGCAATTGGAAAGATGAAGTTGCTGTTGACTGATGTGGGGAGGGTTTGGGGGAAAGAATAAGGGTTGTTTGGGCCATGTTAACTTTACACATTCTGAAATGTCCCTTCCAACTTTTGCTGCCTGGAAGGCTGCTCCAAGTCTTTTAAAAATTGTCGCAGGTTTTCCTTCATCATTAATTACCTCCTTTTCAAGTAGAGTAATTTGTTTTATTTTGGACCCAATAGCGTTCTATGTAAATCTCTATGACGGCCTTTTTCACACTATTGCACTTGATAGACTTATCTGCCTTTCTGCTAGACTCTGATGTCTCAACTCTATCCCCAGTAGCCAGCACTATTCCTGGCATATAATAAAGGGCTCAATTACTATCTACAGAATTAATAAAAGAATGAAGCCACTATACGCCCAACTAGTGATATTATAATTTGTAAAAATCAGAACATTGTACAGAAAACTAGGGCTTTAAGTAAGAAAGTCGCCTATGATGCATTCTTTTCCTATAAATTTCCAGGTAGCTGGTTGATTGCAAACTCATTCTTACAGTTTTATGGATCCACAATAGGTTCTACCAGTGTTTAAGATCAGGAACCAGTTCATTGTTATAAAGCAAATCTTACAGTTTTCTCACATCCTTTAGCTCTGTTTTCTGTTACCTCTTGTTATAGGTTGAAGTATGTTCTTCCAGATAGAAATGTTGAAGTCCTAATACTCAGTAGCTCAGAATACGACCTTATTTGGAAATAGGGTCTTTGCAGAGCTAGTCAAAATGAAGTTATTAGGGTGGGTCCTAATCCTCTATGACTAAGGTCCTTAAAAAGAGGGAAATTTGGACTGGGAAAGAGATATTGCATACAGAGAAGATGATGTGAAGAGGCACAAGGAGAAGATGCCTATGTGACTGGAATAATGAGTCTACATGCCAAGGAATGTTAAGGATTGCCAGCAAACTCCAGAAAGTGGAGGAGGCAAGGAAAGATCCTCCCTAGAGTCATCAGAAACACAGCGTGCTCTGCTAACACCTTCGCTTCAGACTTCTAGCTTCCAGAACTGTGAGACAATACATTTCTATTGTTTTGAGGTGCCTAGTTTTACTTATTTTATTTTGGCAGATATAGGAAATTAACATTCCTTTTCTCTACTTCTTCCTAGTGGCAAATCAATGATCACATGACCACACAGTCTTGGACTACACTGAAGCAACATAACATTGGGTTTAGGCACATGCAACTCTAGTTTCCCATGACTTGAATTCAAATCCTGGCTCTAGGAACTACTGGCTATGTGACCTTGAACAATTAACTTATAAGTCCCAATTTCCTGTATTGTAAAATAGAAATAATAGCGATGATGTGTACTTCATGGCATTATCATGAGACTTAATTGAAATAGTGCAAATCAAACATTTAAATTAGCTTTAAAGATTAGCTTTTAAAAACCAGTTAAGATTCCTAGGTGCACAAACAAGAACTGTAAAATTCACTTGAGAATGTGAGATCAGTAATGGGAGTGCCATCTGTACCAAGAAATTTGAAAGTAAGATGCTGTGAATTCAGATTCCATTAAACAGACTAAACTCAGTAGTTTATGATGAAAATATTTTCTACTTATTTGTATTTTCCTTGGTCTGAAAGATTCCAGTAAAGCAAAAAAGGAATTAGAACTTCATTAAAAAATGGCTTTATTGGCAGGGCACGGTGGCTCACGCCTGTAATCCCAACACTTTGGGAGGCCGAGACGGGCGGATCTCCAGGTCAGGAGATGGAGACCATCCTGGTTAACATGGTGAAACCCCGTCTGTACTAAAAATACAAAAAAATTAGCTGGGCATGGTGGCTGGCGCCTGTAGTCCCAGTATTAGGGAGACTGAGGCAGGAGAATGGCGTGAACCCAGGAGGCGGAGCTTGCAGTGAGCCGAGATCACGCCACTGCACTGCAGCCTGGGCAACAGAGCCAGACTCCATCTCCAAAAAAAAAAAAAAAAAAAAAAAAAAGAAAAGGCTTTATTGAGATATAATTAGTATACAATATACTACATATATTTAAAGTATACTACTGGAAAAGTTTTGACCTGTGGAGTCATCATCACAATCAAGATGATGATCATGTCAATCACACCCAAATATTTCCTTATCCCCTTTTGTACTTTCTCGTCATATCTTTTCTCCCAAACTCTCCTACTGTCTTTAGCTCTGTCCCAGAAACGGCTGATCTACTTTCTGTCACTCTAGATTAGCTTGCATTTTCTGGAGTTTTATATAAATGGGATCACACAGCACATACTCTTTTTTTATCTGGGTTCTTTGACACAACATAATCATTTTGAGATTTATCCGTGTCATTCTGTGCATCGGCAGTATATCTCTTTGTGGCAGGTTTGTATTGTATGAATATATTATCCTATTGGGGGACACTTGGGTTGTTTTGAATTTTGAGCACTTTACTTAATCCATGTGAATTCAAGTTTCCTCTGTGGTAACATAGAAATGATAATAATGACATATTTGCAGTTACAAATAAAACTATGAACACTCATGTACAAGTTTTTGTACAGACATAAGTTTTAATTTCTCTTTGGTAAATAGAAGGATACAATGGCTGGATCATATGGCAGGTGTCTATTTAACATTTTAACAGACTACCAAACTATATCTGAAGTGGTTGTACCATTTTCTATTCCTGTTGGCAGTGTATGAAATTCCAGTTACTCCGTAATTTTGTGAACACTTGGTATGGTTAGTCTTTAAAATTTTAGACATTCTAATAGGTACCTAGTGGTATCTTATTGTGGTTTTAGTTTGGATTTCTCTAGTGACTAATAATAATTACCATCTTTTTATGTGCTTATTTGCAGTAAGTATATCTTCTCTGGTGAATGTCTATTCAAATCTTTTGCCTATTTAAAAACTACATTGTTTTCTGTTTTCAAGAGTTTTTTATATATCTGGAAATGAGTTCTTCTTTATCAAATTATGTTTTGCAAATATTTTCTCCAGATGAATGTTGATCTGTCTTTTCTGTCTCTTTACAGCATCTTTTAAAGAGCATGAAAATTTTAATATTAATGAAGTCTGATTTATTATTTTTATTTTTCTTTTACAGATCCTGCCTTTTGTGTCATATCTAAAAAATCTTTGCCTAAGCTAGGGTCACAGAGATTTTTCCCCCTAAATTTTCTTTTGGATGTTTTATAGTTTTAGTTTTCACATTTAGTTCTATGCTCCATTTTGAGTTAAAAATTTTTTTAACATGGTAATGGAAAAGATTTACTAACTTGGATTTTGGTTTTTTTTGGAAGACTCCAATAAAGCAAGAAGGGGCTAGATCTTCCTTTTGCTTTTAAGTCCTAGTTTTCCATAGATGAACCAACTCTAATTTTTTTTAATTAGCATATATTTTTTTTAACCTAAGTTACTATTCTGTTTAACATTCCAGCTCTCTATACTTCATAGTTAAACTCACACTGTGGACAAACAGTATTTTCTCCAGAAAATATGTGCCTCAGAGGAATTCTCACCATCTAAGGAATTCCTGGGCTGCAAGTTTGTGGGTTTAAGTGGCACCTTAACTGTTTCTACTATAGTCTAAATGGATTATCAGTGTCTTGAAAGGGTTAACATGCCTTTCTAAGAATTTGAATGATGACTAGAAAATAACAGACACCAGGGAGAATCAAGTTCAGATTTATTTTCTTAAGATATGTTGTTTGTATTTTCTTGTGCAAACTAGTTACTGCAAATCTCATTGGTGTATTGAGTAAACCTAAGTCCTTGATTCATTGCATTCTCATAATGGATGAACAGCAAAATTGGATTAGATGGAAAATAGTTCTTATTTGCTCTGCGTTTTTTTTGAATCTAAAACTTCACTTGGCTATCTCACTGTTCAATAATTTTTTTTCCCTTACAAGTGTCCCTTGAGTACAAGAAAACAGCTTTAGTGTTACTAATTTCAGCAATTTTGAGTTAATAGAATTAGTAGTGTTACATATAAAGTCATTATAATGGCACTGTTTTGCATATTTTTAGCTTCCTTGGACTTTATTTGCAACACCATTACTCTATTATATCTTAGGGAACAAACAAACTACTTAATATATGTGGCTTTGGTCCTCTGAAATTCATCGCATATATCAATGGCTATAAAAACACTTTTCAGGAAGGAATTCCAAGAGATTGATTGTTTCATGTTCTCTCTTAGGAAAGTGACCCCAAAAATCAATCACAATTGTTTTATAAATATGCCTACTATGCACCAAGTTTGTGCTTCCTCTTTTAACAAAATTTATCCATCCATTAAGTCATAGACAAGTAAACAAAAATGAATTGTCATTTTCGTTATTTTATTAGTGTCATATGAAATTATGGCATATTATTGACTTCTTCAAGAATATTTTACTTGAGAGGCACAGTTTAACATGCACAATTCAAGATCAATATTGAATATGCATTAATTTTTTTCAAAAACGCTGCAAGGCAATTTTTCTCTACAAATCCCCTGTTGGTATTTATAGTTCTATAAAAAATTATCATTGTGACCAAATGATAGTTTAGCTAAGCTTTAATTATAAAAAATGGATTGTTATTTGCATTGCTGCTTTGCATCCCAGATGTATTTACTAACCATTTAATTTATTTATTCGCCCTTTGCCAAAATAAGTCTAGAAAGTTGGAAGCATTTTTCTGACTTGATTTAACACCACCAATTTTTTTTTTTCATTTTTCATTAGGGATCCCTAGTAATTGAGGGATTATTACTTTTTACCTCCCGTGGATATGCAAACTTCATTGACACATTCTAAAACCTAGTCAGTTGTGTGATATGAACAGTTGAACATTCATGACTAGCTTATAGACTAAATCATTTACAGAGGATTTTACTTTAAATATAAAGATCCTAACATTCCCAAATCATATTTTAGGTTCTATGCAATTTAATGTTCAGTTAGTTAATTATGTCACATACCAAGTGCCCTTGTTACAGCAGGTGGTAGGTGCTCATGCTATTGTTTTTGCTGTTAATGTGGACAATATGATAACATGGCAACTCAAGATAATATGGCATATCTATCTTCTAAAATTCCTTTATGCATGTTATCTATCTGGCTCAAGTTACTTTTTTTTTCTTTTTTTTTTTTGAGACGGAGTCTCGCTTTGTCACCCAGGCTGGAGTGCAGTGGCATGATCTCGGCTCACTGCAACTTCCGCCTCCCGGGTTCAAGCCATTCTCCTTCCTCAGCCTCCTGAGTAGCCAGGACTACAGGTGCGTGCCTCCACACCTGGCTAATTTTTTGTATTTTTAGTGAAGACGGGGTTTCACCGTGTTAGCTAGGATGGTCTTGATCTCCCGACTTCCTTATCCGACCGCCTTGGCCTCCCAAAGTGCTGGGATTACAGGTGTGAGTCACCGTGCCCTGGGGGGCCTGTTCATTTTTCTCTCAAACATGTTCTTTAATTCTGCTTGGATGATTTTGAAATTCTTAAAAAATTTTTAAGCCGGGCCCGGTGGCTCATGCCTGTAATCCCAGCACTTTGGGAGGCCAAGGCGGGTGGATCACTTGAGGTTGGGAGTTTGAGACCAGCCTGACCAACATGGAGAAACCCTGTCTGTACTAAAAATACAAAATTAGCCAGGCATGGTGATGCATGCCTGTAATCCCAACTACTTGGGAGGCTGAGGCAGAAGAATTGCTTGAACCCAGGAGGTGGAGGTTGTGGTGAGCCGAGATTGTGCCATTGCACTCTAGCCTGGGCAATAAGAGCGAAACTCCATCTTAATAATAATAATAATAATAATAATAATTTAGAAACTCTCTTTTCTCTTTCATTCATTTTCTGTATTGATTTTAGTGTTCTGAATTTTATTTAAATGACTCTTATATTTCTAACTATAAGCACATTCTTTCCCTAAATAGGTAATTAGTTCTCCAAGGACAGAGACCACTTTTTATTCTAATTTGTATTGTCTACAGTCTTACGTAGGACAACCACTCAGTAAATTCCTGTTGAAGCGATAAATTTCTTATTTTCTTTTTCTTTAAAGAATAGTTCATATCAACTTCTTAGTTTTTACCTTATTTTTCTGTTTCCAGATCTTCATCTTCTTTGAGGGACATGAAATGGGAAGGAGCTCTGCAAGAGAGCCTGGATACCCAGTGCTGCCAGAAACATCGCACTTCGGTTGATTTTGTCAAGTTGAAAGTCTCTTGCAATTCACCAATTACTTGTTCAATTATAATAAGGCTGACCCTATGCCTTGGTTTGCCCAGGCAGTCCCAGATTATATCTTGTCCTCATGTTCCATCTGATCCGCACTTCATTTCACTCACGTCTTCCTTATAATTCTCCCTAGATGTTTTTGCAAAATTTAACTCTCTTATGTAAACTTTCTCAAACTCCTAGGTTCAAGTGCTTTGTCCACTTCAGCCTCCTAAAGTGCTAGGATTACAGGTGTTAGCCATGGTGCCCTGTTTGCTCTTATGTAAACTTTCTACTGCCTTGTTTTCTGTGACTCTGTTCCTTTCATTTTAGTCTTCTCCCTGCTGCCTGCTCTTTTTCTGGAGGCTTCTTCGTCACTTCCTTAACATTTGCGTTCTATCAGCTGCCTTTTCTTTATTGGGCATCTGTTAGGGTCTTGTGGTTTCAAGTCACTTCCTAGAAATGTATATTTTTAGCACGGACTCTCTTCTGAAGTCTGGTCCTGCCACTTAGGCATCTCCACTGGACAGTCCCTGCCCCACAGAATATAACATGTCCAGATATGGAAGTCATCCTTCACGTGGAGCTTTTTTCTGCTGTTGTGTTTTCTATTCTGAATAAAGCCATCAATAGTCCCAAGATCAACAAGACTTGAAACTTTGAGTGTTCTCCCTCACACATGATTTGTTACAAGGCCTATAGCTTCTATTTTCACACCATCTTGTAAATTTGATTATTCCTCCCATCTCCTTTAAGTCCTTATTATTGAACAATATGATGTATTGCAACAGCCTCATAATTTCTAGTCTCTGGCTTCTCTTTTTACTCTTCTATTAGATAGTTTTGCCAGAAAATATCTTTCTGAAACCTTCATCAACTTTCCAATTCCTAAAGAGTCCCATTAACTTCTTAGCTTCTTATTCAAGGCCCTATATAATGGGACTCAAAGATCTTCCCTTCTTGCTTTCCAGTCTTTCCCTTCACACACTCCATGTATCAGCCCATCTGTTCTCTGGCTCTCCCTCAAGTGTCTAGCCTCCACCTTATTGCCCTTGGCCAGATTTATATTCCCTATGGTTACTTGTTGAAATTTCTCTTCTACTTGAGGGTCTAACTGAAATTCTACTTGTACCCTATATCTTTTAGTGTCTTGCATTCTGATTATTTATTTTTCATGCTAGATCATAAGATCTTTAAAGACAGGATCAGAGGCAGTATTTATATACAATGCATGATCAGCAAATCACCATAATTTTGAGTGATCCACAAAATAATACAATTAATCGTAAGGTTTTAGTCCTCCTGAATCTCTGAATACGAGCTCTATCAACTCAGCCAACTAGTCAAAAGCTTCAGCAATGTGAATATTGAGGCTGGAATAGGAAAGAAATCTCTTTACAAATCTATCTTTTCATATGTGTACTATAGGAGAGGGGAGTTCATGGAGTGTACTACACCAAGACATCATAGGATATGCAATCAGGACCAAATGCAATAAGTGAGAATCTTTTATCTATCTCCCCTATAATTCTCTCATAGCTTAAATATGGGCTACTTACATTTTATCATTCTTATTAGTTTGGAAGTATAGGCATTAACATGAAAAACTTCATCTTCCTTTGAAATACTCATCTAAGATGACTTCGAATTTGAAAATAACCTTCACATTCTGTTTTCACTAGCTGTGTGACATTAAATTAGTTACTTAATCTCAAAGTTACTCAGTTTCTTCATCTGTAAAATGGAGATAATAATAACATCAATCTTGTAGAGTTGCTATGGGGAATATATGAACTACTTAATGTAAAACATGAAAACGGAGATTGGCACATATAATAAGCTCAATACATTTAGATCACGATGATTATTGTTTTCTCAGGTGACTATTAGATCCTTTGGGAAACTACAAGAGAAATGATAAAATTGAAAATGTTATATTTCAAGATTAAGTTTTGAAATTTAAGTTTTCTAATCAAAAGTTTAGGAGAAAATTTCAGTTTAATTCTCACTACGGGGCTTTAATTTTCTGTAATATATATCTGCTCATTCATATATGAGTGAAATAAATAATGAATTAAGAAATACAACATTGAATGGAATTGTAATATAACTCACAAATGGAATCTTTCATCAGGAAGTTATTTAAAAGGGACAAAAAATGTCCTTTACTCAAAAATAAAAAGTTAACAACTTGGAAGACCAAGTTTTTAATAATGATAAAATGTGAATATTAAAATCTACATCATTAATTCATTCATTCATTCACTCAAACGCATTTATTGAGAGCTTGCTGCAAGCCAGACAGGCAGGTGCTTGGGATAGAGACTAAGCATAATGTCAGCCCTCAAGTAGCTCTTTGGTGATGAGAGCAAAAGAGAAAATTGCACCAATGGTTAGGGCACAGGGTAGTCCATGCTCCAACAGATGTGTGTAGGAAGCAGTGAGGGAGGCATTCATTCAACACGGGGAATTGAGAAAAGGGGATGAGGAAATAATATGCTAAGCACGTGAATGCTTAATACAGCTAAATTACTGGGTATACGGGAGGAAAGGTAGGAAAAGAGATTAGAGGCGGTGTACTGGGCCAAGACATTTTGGTCTTGAATGGGGACCAAGAAGCATAGTGGTTAAGTGCATAAATCTGATATTCATGTGTCCAACTGAGATAAGTTCTTATGCCGGTTCTATCACCTACTAGCTGTGTAAAAACATGGGTTGGCTACTCAGTCCAATCCTTAGTTTCCTCATTTGTAAAATGGGCATAATAGTAATAGCCACCTCATAGGCTTTTTGTGAGAATTAAATGCAACAATCTATGTAGAAAGTGTTTAAGTGCCTGATAAAAAGTAAGTCTTCAATAAATATTAGTTATTACTACTGTTATAGCAGAGCGATTTGCAGAGCACGAGCAGAAGGTGTGATTCATTCCACCGATTTGTGCCAACAAATGCTTTATCGTGGGAGGCTGCCAAGCTGAGAAAAGGAGAGTGAGGTGGGCCATCAGTTTAGAGGGAGTAGACACTAACCAGAGAAGTGTGAAAAGTTTGGCGTGTTTGTGGAAGATGAGGAGTTTTCCATGGTGAGCACAAAAGGCAATGTTGTAGGAAATGAGGTAGAAAGGTAAACTCAGGAATGTTTTTAAGCAGGTGAATGGCTCAATTAGTTTTGAACTTTAGAAGGATAACCTAGTTGACACTTAGAGGGATTGATATGGAGGGTAATGGAGGGCAAGAGATGTCTGCAAGCAGAGAAACCAATTAGGAGGCTATTATAACAGGTCTCAGTATTATAATAGCAACTTAGAAATAAAGACAATTTCTTAAAAATTAAAATAAAGTATATTTTTTGAGACACGGTCTTTCTCTTGGAGGTCAGTGGCGTGATCATAGCTCACTGCAGCCTTAAACTCCTTAGCTCAGGTGATCCTTCCACCTCAGCCTCCCAAGTAGCTAGGACTACAGGCGTGCACCTCCATGCCTGGCTAGTTTTTAATTATTTGTAGCAGTGGGGTCTTGCTATGTTATTCAGGTTTATAATAGCAATAGTTGAACTTAGCTCAGTAGTTAGAGAAGCTAAATGCATGTGTGGACTGATGTGATGTAGTGAGTGAATAAGAGGAAGAAATTGAAGATGGTGTTATCTAGCTTGTATGAGAGTATTGTCAAGATAAACTAGGCTTTGCAGAAGAAACAAATCCTGAACTATTAGTGATTTCATATAACAGGGTTTATTTCTTTCTCATGCAAATTGCAAAGCAGGTCAGGTGACTCTTCTGAGCAGTCCTTTGCCATGCAGTGGCCCAAGGAACCAGAGTTCTTCCATTGGTTAGCTCTGCCATATCAACTGTGGCTTCTAAACAACTGCTGATGGGGAATGGCCACATAGGATCACATATCTGCTCTTGCTGCCTCCAATTGAAAGTAACACAGGTCTCTTGGAGCCCCCCTACTCATAATATTAAAATCCAGTGACAGCCAACAGTAGCCATTTAAAAATATCCTAAAAGAAGAAATACATACAATAGCTACTGAATGATTAAAATATGATTTTGAGAAAATATCTGTTTGGAAACTGTTTTTCAAAAAGTTAGCTTTTTCATTTATTTAGCTTATCCTTTTTCATTTCTAAATTAGCAATGTTTGATGGCTCTAAAAATGTCTTTAATATGTCTGAAACTTGTAAAGTCTCCTCCCTGTTCCCTTTGGCTTGCTTAAAGTTCTATCCACGCACCTCAGAAGCTTCTCTCCTTCTGGACAGCTTTCTTATGGTTTCTTGACTGTCAGGAAGGATGTTTGTTTGTTAGCTATTGGCTTTAGTGGACTAAGTATTTTGAATTTTGTATTGTGCATCTTTAGGGCAATAGACAGAAAGGAATACTCAAAGATCATACAGTATAGAAATCATTTGGCAATTTAGTAAACATATATTAATTTAGAATACCTGAGAGAACAGCAAATCTGTCTTAAGGTATAGTCTTAATGCAGAATATTCTAGCTGAAATGCAGTTTTAATATCTTACAGACACAGTATATATAATAAACTGGGCTACAAATGGATAATACATAAAATCATGTAAGTTAATGAAAAAATAGGTCTTTAATGCACTATATAGTAATGTATCAAAAATATGTCTTTCAATAATTTTTGAAGTACACTAAAAGTATTATAAAATGTGTAAGCCTTTGGTTTTAAATGTCTATTGCTAAGATGTAGAGAGAAAGAAATTATTTTATAAATTTTGCTAAATTAGAATCACATGCTTTGTATTAGAAACATCACGGATTACAAAGAAGTAGAAATTTTTATTATATTTGATCATTCTTTTGGTTACATTCAGGATATTAAGTTATGACTCATTTTGAGAAATCCAATGTCTAGTCCTTTTCATATTAAAATAATTCTGAAATAAGAAAGGGAAAAATCAAAACAAACAGATGAATAATGAATAACGTATATGGCACAGATATTTTATTTCAGTCTTTTAGTGTAGACCATTGATGATTGATTTTGGGGAGGGCACATAGATTACTATTAGCAGGTACAAAGTGTGAAGGATTACCATGCCTTGATCCTTGTTTCCTTCATGATCAACACTATTTACTTCTATCATTGCAATCTTGTTTTGGTGAACTGTAGAACTACTATTGCTCTCTAGAGTTTCTATGGTATGGACTTATTCAATACCATACTTTTTTCATTCTTTTCCATATATTCAAGCTCTTGCCTAAGTGACTTTTGCAGTACAATATCAACAGATAGAACCTGGGGGTTTCTGTGATTCCTTTAGGAAATTAACCAACAAGGACGGTGTCTATATATACAAAATGATGGGTTATGTTGAGTTCCTACTCCAGATAATTTAAGTCAAGCATATTATTCTGAAATCTAATCTAAATGATCAAAATCAACTTCTTATAGTGATTTGATTCATCACACATTGTTCTATTCTTCTCTTAGCACAAACCACCACTGTGGCTTTTGAAACAGTAGTTTTTCAGTGTTGGAAAATTAAGGTGAGTCATAAGAAATTGAAGGTTTTAATTGTTTTAACTACAAAAATGGCAACTTCATTTGGTTGAATACAATGCTTGAAATGAACAGAACATGGTAAATTTGTCTTCTGTACTGGACCAGTCAGTACCTTGACTTGAAACTCCCAAAGGTAGAGCCAAACTGAATTTCTATTCATTATTATAACGGGACAGACAGCAATATCGGTTCCATATTTCACTAAGACAACATTACAATGATAGCAGTAAATAGTGTACAGAATTAAAGAAACAAGGATCAAGACATGGTCATCCTTCACACTTCGTATTTGCTAATAGTAACCTACGAGCCCTCCCCAACATTAATACTGAATTTAGGTAGGAGGGAATCTGTTAAGCAGACTCACTTCTCTGCTCCACAAAAGCAAGTGGGTGTTAATCAGTTGTGGGTGGTGGGTCCTAGAGCAAACCCCTCATGGCCAGTCAGAGCTCATCTAGAAAGTGAGCCCAGGCAGTTCCAGCCTGATTCCTTTTAATGTCACAGTTCATTTGCAGAACCATAACTGGAATCAAGAATTAAAAAGCCTTGTATAAAAGTCAGTAACATTAAACCTTTAAGACTCATGTTTCATGTGTCATAAAAAGTCTATGAAAGGATTTTATATTCTGTACAGTGTTTTAGCACTTTCAATCACTTTTTTTCAACATAACTTTTGTGAACACTTTTATAGCCTCTAAATGAAAAACTAAACTATGTGTCATTCAAAAAAACGTTTTATGGATCACAGAATTTAATAAAAGTTCTGCACCATAACAAGCGCCTGATAAACCTTTATTAAAATTCATTAAAAATATTGAAAAATATTTTAACAGAAATTAGACCTCACGTTTTGGTAAACATGACAAATCACTCTTCAAAGAGTCTGCTTGTTTATCACATATGCAGATCCTTTAGCAGTGAAATAATGAAATATAGGAACAATAGTCTGTATTTGATATTAGGAAAATATTTCTTTGTATCTGATAGGCATGATCCTCTTAGTTTTCTGTCTGCAAAAATCTTCAATAATTAGAAAATATGTAGTAGATTACTATATACAAATAAAAAGAAAACAATGGAAAATGTTGTGTTTTCTTATATTGGAACCACACCAGAGTGATTGTCCTATTGCAGTTCTCAGCAGAGGAGACTTGATCTTGCTAATATATTTAGGAATACATGCTCTTAGATACATTTTCTTTATATAATTTTATTTTTCTATAGGATTATATGTAGATAAAAGCTCTGAAACATTGATGAGTCAGTGTGCCTAATTTTATTATATGTACATCTATTTATACATATGGATGTATAATTAAAGTACTCAAGAATCTAGAAGTCATATAGATATGTAGATATAGATACAAACACACAGATACACACAGAAGAAAACATTGAAGTTTTGGGAAGGAAGGTTATTTTGGAGTGTCGGTGTTTTCAGGGTGTGTATGTGTGTGTGTTTTCTATAGATTTGGAAATCTCTAAGTGATAGGTAATCTTTGAGCTCATCTATTCTAGCTCCTTGAATTAATTATAGATTTCCACTCCAATATCCCCAGTAAAATGGCCAAGCACCCTTTATTTGTACACAGCTCTCTCCTGGATCTCTGTCTCTGAGGCCCATCATTCCAGGCAAAAATATGTCTGTTAAGAGATTCCCAGGACTAAAATTGTACCCAATTAAAAAGTTGATATGGTTGTAATTTTACCTAGCAGATGGCAGTTAAAACATCGTATTTTTTAGATGTTGGATAAGTTTCCTTGGACTTTTTACAAGGTTAAAGACTTCTATTAGTGTATGTATTTATAATTGCTTTGGTTTTTTACGCAAGCTAGTTTATACTAAAATCTCTTTCAGTGGCCTTCAATAATTCTCATAACATATTTTAATATCAGTGTGGCATGTATTAGGAGGAGAAAAGACCTGAAAAGAGGCAATATAGGGTGATTCACCCAGTTTCATTGTTTAAAAAGATGAAATAACTTTTGGGTGAGTTATTTGTAGACAAAACATTCAAGGTTCACAATGATTTCAGGTAGCATGAACCTAACCTATTTCTGCATTATGTTCTAAGTTTCAGTGTTAATGTCTGTTTTCTTGACAGCAGCCATAATTTATGCTTTTAATTATATATTTTTTCAGCTGTAAACTCATATTGTTTCTTTACAGTAATGAAGTCACTGTGCAGCAATGTCATTGTTGTAAAGTGATGAGATATAATGAGAACATGATTGGAAAGAAATCACGGGCAGAGAATGATAGCATACTTAAAGGTGAATGGGAAAAGTTCTGTAAGTAAATAAAAACAATATATGGAGATGTAAAGACAAAATGTGTATATCATTAAAGCCTTACAAATACTACACATTATTTCTATACAGTGTTATACCTGCTTTTTGATTTTTTTTTGTTGAAATCATAGCATCAAAAGAGTGCATCAACTTTGGATGAAGCCCAAGCCTTCAGGTACCGAAGAAAGAGGGCTTCATCTCATTTTTAGAGAACTTCAGGAAAGAAGATTGCATGAGCTTTCTTGGTAAACCGTTTATATATTTGTGGAAATTCTCTTTCTCTTTTTTCTCTGGAGATGGACACTCACTCTGTTGTCCAGGCTGGAGTGCAGTGGTGCCATCTCGATTCACTGCAACCTCCACCACCTGGGCTCAAGCGATTCTCCTGCCTCAGCCTCCCAGAAATTCTCTCTTAAGCCTAAAGTGCTCATGCTGCATTTTCTCTCACTGAGCCTTTTTTCTTCTTTTCCTTGAATTGCTTAACAACGCCTGCTGATTTTACCTCCCCAATGCCTCCCCAACCTGCTGTCTTTCTATTGTCCTGACTTTTCAAAATTCCACTTCAGTTTGGTCTTCATATTGCTACAAGAAAAGTCACCTTAAAATGTAACTCATACCATGTATTCCTTTGCTTAAAGTTCTCTGAAAGTAACACTTTATGCCTTTGGATAAAATTTAAACATCTTAATACAGAGACCCCTCATAATCTGGCCCCTACTACATTCCTAGCAACTTAATATTTTTTCTGGATTTTATTTTTCTTTATATAAGTAAAAACAGCTGGCATTTGCTGATACCTTACCATGTGCCAGGCACTCTGATAAGCAATTTTACATCTTCTGGGCTTCCCTCTGTGTGATAAGTAGTTACTGATATCCAACATAAAAGGAGACTGAGCTCACTTTTCTTTTCTTTTGTCTTCGCAACATATCTTGTCTGCCTACTCTCTGTCAAGAACCGGGGGTAAAATAGTGAGCAACAGAAAACAAAATCCCTGCCCTGACACACACACCTTTAATCCCAGCACTTTGGGAGGCCGAGGTGGGCGGATCACCTGAGGTCGGGAGTTCGAGACCAGCCTGACCAACATGGTGCTTACGTTCTACTTTTGTTTCCAATCAAACACATTTGGTAATTACTGATCTGCAAATGAATACAGAAATTTTCTCTGGGAGTAGGATGAACATTAAGAAATACAAATTTGCAGTGACGGAATGGGGAGAGTAGTGGGTGGAAGGAGAGGGAAGGAAGAATCATTGTGGTTCGTTGATTCAATCTGAAAAAGACGGATATGGTTTGGCTGTGTCCCCACCTAGATCTCATCTTGAATTCCCACGTGTTGTGGCAGGGGCCTGGTGGGAGGTAATTGAATTGTGGCAGCAAGTCTTTCCCATGCCGTACTCGTGATGGTGAATAAGTCTCATGAGATCTGTTGGTTTTAAAAAGAGGAGTTCCCCTGCACAAGCTCTCTCTCTCTTTGCCTGCCATCATCCACATAAGATGTGACTTGCTTCTCCTTGCCTTCTGCCATGATTGTGAGGCTTCCCCAGCCACATGGAACTGTAAGTCCAATAAACCTCTTTCTTTTGTAAATTGTCCAGCCTCGGATATGTTTTTATCAGCAGTGTGAAAACGGACTAATACAAAAACTCAATCTGAAAAGGTCTACAAACCCAGAAAAGCAATGATTGTCACTCAACCTTCACTCCCCTGCATGTTCCATGCTCAAGTTCCCCAGAATTACATGCAGTTGTCCAAACTCCAAAGGCCTCTCAGGGCACCTTGCCTCTGCTCCACACTGTGCATGAGTTCATCAAAACAGGCATCACAGGTCAGGTGTGGTAGCTCACGCCTGGAATTGCAAGGCTTTGGGAAGCTGAGATTGGAGGACTACTTGCAGCCAAGAGTTTGAGACCAGCCTGGGCAACATAGCAAGACCCTGTCTCTACAAAAAAAGTAAAATAATTAGCCGAGAGTGGTGGCACACATCTGTAGTCTTGGCTACTCAGGAGGCTGAAGTGGGAAGATTACTCGAGCCCAAGAGGTTGAGGCTGCAGTGAGCCATGATTACGCCACTGCACTCTACCCTGGGTGACAGAGCAAGACCTTGACTCAAAAAAACCCAAAACCAACCAACCAAACAAAACCTCCACAACAAAACAAAATAAGACAAAACAGAAGCAGGTATCACAGACTGCTCTATCACCAAAGTTTTCTAAACCTATGTGTACTAATGGGGTGATAGGAGCATTAAACCAACCCCAAATCCCTAATAAACTCCATATAGGCTCATCAGTTGTTGTGGACATTTTCCAGGTAAGTCTGACATGTGCTCATGTTCAGTAACCTCCCATCTGATCTCAGCCACGTCTGTTGCTTAAACCCCTGTTTGACACTCGTTTGAGACCCCACTGGTACCACTGTGAGAATGCAGTGAGTCTTGTTTCCTAAACCTCCCTAAGCTACAAGCCCTTAAGACCTAAAAGTGGTTTAGGTCTTCGGAATCTTCACCGTGGGAGCTGAAGCAAGGGCCCCCCGGGTTCCTCTTCTGCATGACGTGGACCTCTGCTCACCAAAGTGGCATGGCTGGTGCTGTGGAGGGTCATGGAATGCCTTCTGGAGACAGGGCTTTCTGCTTTTCCCTGCAGCACAAGATCAGGGGTTAGACTATGGCCTCCCTGTTGCTCTTCCCAACTTCTCCCCCACCCACCATCTCCCCTCACCTCTAAGCTAAACCCTCAAGCCAATTCCCCAGGCTGCCTGTCCACCCACTGGCTACCTATACTCAGATGTGTCCACATCCCAGTTTAGAGTCACGGCATGACCCCACCTACAGCTGTACCTTTCCTGCCAGCTTGTCTGTTCCTCCTAATAGCCTGTAGACTCCTTGAGGGAAGAGGAGTGTGTGTTTCTTTCCTGAATCCCACATTGCACTACAGCTGTCTGCCTTTGTCCTCTTTCTTTTCTTTCCCTTTCTCCGGTTTGTTTACCCAGATGTGATGGTTACTTTTGTATAAACTTAGCTAGGTCATGGCAGGCAGATATTTGGTCGAACATCAGTGTAGGTGTTGCTGTGAAGGTGTTTTTTTACATGAAATTAACACATAAGTCAATAGACTTTACTAAGCAGACTACCCTGCATCATGTGGTGGGCCTTGTCCAATCAGTTGAAGGCCTTAAGAGAAAAAGGCTGAGGTCACTGGAAAAAGAAGCAATTCTGCCTCCAGACTGCCTTTGGATTCAAGCTGCATCAGCTTTTCCCTGGGTTTCCAGTCTGCTGGCCTACCCTGTAGAATTCAGACCTGACAGTCTCCATAATCGTATGAGTTAATTCCTTCATTTCTTTTCTCCCTCTCTGTATCTCTCTCTCTCTCTGTCTTTCCACACATATCCTATTGGTTCTTTTTCTTTAGGGAACACTTAGCAGACTCCTTTTCGTGACTTATCTTAAAAATAGTGTGAACTGGCTGGGCGTGGTGGCTTACGCCTGTAATCCCAGCACTTTGGAAGGCTGAGACGGGTGGATCAGCTGAGGTTGGGAGTTCGAGACCAGCCTGACCAACATGGAGAAATCCTGTACCTACTAAAATACAAAATTAGCCAGGCGTGGTTGTGCATGCCTGTAATCCCAGCTACTTGGGAGTATGAGGCAGGAGAATCGTTTGAACCCGGGAGGCAGAGGTTGCCGTGAGCTGAGATTGCGCCATTGCACTCCAGCCTGGGCAACAAGAGTGAAACTCCTTCTCACACACACACACACAAAAAAGTCTGAACTATGAAAATTTAATCTCCTACATTCTTCCTTCTGTTCTCTCTCCCACCCACCTCTTCCCCCTTTCAGCCTCCGCAAAAGTTTTTGAACTTTAGCTATTAACTTGAGAAAACTAATTTTTACCCTAAACAAAGAACATCTTCCTTGTAAGAAAGTGATGCAAGAATTAAACAGTCACAAGATGTAGTGTAGACTTGGCTCCAGACGGCTTGGATTTGAACACTGGCTCCAATGAATGGGCATGTGTTCTGTGTCCAGGGGTGAATTATTTAACTCCCCTGTTTCTCAGTTTCCTCATCTGTGAGCGAGGATAATAATAATTTCTATCTCATAGAATTGTTATGAGGATTGGATGAGTTTACAGTTGGAAGGCACTTAGAGCAGTACCTGAAACGTAGTAATGCTAACAACAAATGTTTGTGACATAAATGGTAATTTTATAGCCCCCATTATGAGCTATTTAACTATGGATGATGACCAAACTGGATTTGATAGTAACCATTCATTCTTTAATAGCATATTCCCAGAACAATGGAAATGAACAGAATTATTTATATACCTTTTGTTTCTGACTATAACCACCATATATTTTTATCTGCAGAGAAGACAGAAAAGACAGAGACATAGGGAGGAAATTAAAATGTCTGTAATCCAAATCTACAGACCAGGGACCTGCAAGCATTTTTTGAGGCCAGATAGTATTTTAGACTTGGTAAGCCATATGGTCTCTGCTGCAACGATTCAACTCTGTGGTTGCGCGAAAGCAGTTACATGAATGGGCTGTCTTTCAATAAAACTTTATGCACAAAAACAGACACTGGGTCCGATTTGGTGCCTTGGGCCATAGTTTGCTGACCCGTGCTTCATAACTATTGCTCATACATTAGTGTCATTCTATTGTATCTGTTTTCCGTGCACATCCGTATATGTAAAAATTGTAAATACAAATTGCAATCCTGCCTTTTCACTGAATATTTCTATTACAGTATAAACAACTGATTAATAACTTCAAACATATTTGGTTTTGATTCCTGCTTAATTCACTAGGATAGATGAAGAGCACTAATGTGACTTTTTTTCCGAGAGCACTAGAGCCATGATAGGAAGGGTGAGGACAGGTTGCAGTCTCATGGGGATGTCATCGTGGGCAGGTCTCCCTCTGCCCAGAGGCTTACAAATGGCTATCTATGTCCTGCTGTCTGCCCTACCCCTGTGGCCTGGCTACCTGTCAGCACTGAGGACTGCTGACATCCCCGGGACAGGATGCCTGCCCCACTGAGGTGGGATTGGGTTCCCTAGTAGAGGGACATTTAAGGTAGCAGATCTGCCATATGGTCATCAGAGCAGAAAGCATGCTGGTTGGGGGTCTCCCTGACAATACTGACTAGCAATGCGCCCAGCTGATCGCGTGGACTATAGTCTAGGCAGGGTTCTGAGATCAACCATAGCTGGGGCTCCTCCCCTCAATATAACCTTCACTTCTTTCTAGTCTTTGCTCAGATTACACCTTTTTGGTTGATTCTACCCTTAATCATTCTATTTGAAGTAGCCAGACATCTATGCCACCTCCCCTGCAAATACAAATAATTTCTCCATACCTCTTACCAACATCTGGCATGCTGGCTATTTAATTATTTGCTTGTTAATTGTTTGCATCTCCTCATCAGAATATCAGCTCCACGAGGGCAGGAGTTTTTGCCTGTTTTCTTCACTGTCAGGCACAAATCAAGCACTTAATAATCCTTTGTTGAATGAAAGAACGAATGGCTCTTACTGACAAATTGCCTAGCAGATACCTACTACTAAATCATTCCAGAAAGGTAAAGAAATGTATACTTCTACCAGCGGAGTATGAGCACGTCCTTCTTACTACAGCTTCATGAGCGTTATGTGTTATGGTCTAAAACATGTTTGTGGGGGCTCAATGTTCTTTAAATTACCTTCCTGTGATTACTATATGTTTCTTTTCCTTAAATTGCTCCTTTGTTCTTTGCCCATTTTGAACAAATTAATTAAAACACCGGAAGGTTAGCTCTTGATCTCTTTACTTTCTTCAGTTTGTCTAATGAGATTTACCTTGGGTTTGTTTGGAGCAAGAAAACAGGTGTTCAGCTGTTTGTTGGGGGAGTTCATGCCAACACATTTGCCCCAGCTCAGAAAGTCCATTTTAGATTTGGCAATAAAGGTTATGAATATTTTGGCTGACTTTATGTATATGCACTAAAAAGGGTGGGATTGTGGCAATTTTCCAGAACTTTCAAATACTAAAACTGCTGGTTTCATTTTTTTTTTTTTAACTTATGGGGTGCCTGTTAATGATCTTGACAACATTTCCACTTCATTTTGTGACTACTGACTGATACCATATGTACATGCTAACAAAACTATTATTGAATATAATGGAAAAAATGAAACTGGTTGTTAAAGTGGTCACAGTCTTTCCCTAAGCATATTTAAGTTTAAAGCACACATATTATTTAAACTGATAAATATATTCAGTGGTTTTGCAAATACAGTTTTAATCTCTATCAAAAAACTTATTGCCAAACCAGAGGGTATATGTAAAATAATCACTTACAGTGTATATTTTAAGGACACACCTTAAATAACATTAAAAATAACATATCAGAGACCTAGCTGGATCCACTCTAGAAATCCTAGCGGGACATTTCTGCATACACGCCCATTTCACTTGTACCTTAAGTTAACAAAATACACTACTGGAGAATACAGACATGGTGTGGATGGGAATGAGAACATGAAGTGATGTGAGTTTGTATTTTTTTTAATCCCCAAAGTCTGCTTTATTTGCAGGTAAATCTTTTTTCCTTCTCTTGATAATGGACATGTTCTTATAATAGAGACTTGTAATTAAAGCTTGCAAATAGCATTATAAAAGAAATAAATATTTTTATTTTAATAGCAACTATCAAATTTCTATAACTCAGATAGCTATACATTTTTATAATAGCTCACTCACTCATCCATGCTTAAATTTCCATGCCTGCTAAATTTTTCCTTAAGGATAATCAAATAAGGCTCTTTGCCTGTGAATCATACATTATTCTGTAACTAATTAAAACCATTTTATCGTATATCCCAGATTGTTATTTATTTATTTTTCTTTTTGCTATCAGGAGATAATTTTAGTTAAGTATTAATGTGTTTTTCTTTGTTTAACCACAAAACAGTCATTTGGAAAGCTATTTCTAACCTGAGCATTACTTTTAAAGTGACTTGTACACATGCCAGTTTTTCCGCATGTTTTGACAAATGACACATTTCCTTTGGTGCTTCCTTGTGGGTAACAGTGTGTGAGGATGTGGTGTTGGAAAAATTTATTACAGTTATTTTGTAGTTGATATTAAAGAATGTGATGTATTATACCAGGTGTCTGACCTTTAGAGATCTTAGGGCCTAATTCATTACAACATAAAATTTACATATTATTCAACTTTGCTGCAGAGCTTTTACGAACAAGTCACGGTGTGTATGTATATCAGGGTGGAAAAGAAAAAGTCAAAGCTCAGGCGAGGAATTGAGGTCTGAACCCTAAGTTTGGATCTGTTTGTAGTGCTTCTGTGGATTTAAGTGAGAATGAGGTAAATACCTAATGGTCTGAATTGAATCAGGGAAGGAAAGGCATTGAATACAAAGTGAAAATTTTGTGAACTAGTTAGGTATGTATTTTTGTATACTCCTAACCTGGTGTGCTCTAATCTATGGTGCAATGCAAACTACATCTCAGACAGACTGGAGAAAGACATGGTCCCATATTGTATCTTTAAGTAGTTAAGTGTGTTTTACAGCCAACAAAATAATACTAACAGCGATTTTCACATTTAATTTAAAAATATAAGATGAGAAGTTAAAATACAAAGTTACTATGAAATGTTAAAAAAACTGCATGTGAAATAGCATGTATGTAAATATATAAACAGTTTTTTAAAGAACTAAAATTTGCTACACACTGTAGCAAATTAGATCTGAACATTAAAAGATTATGTGCTATTGGAAATCAGACAACACTGTTTTAATTCATTTAAATATGCTCAATACTTCCTTTTCAATAGCTGCTATAATATTCTTTTCCTCGTAATTTACTTTCACCTTATTTGAGGTTGGGAACAAATAAATATCTATTAAACAGAAAAGCCTACTTTAAAAATGCATAATGATATTCTACATGATGGCAGAAGAAATGTTCATTTATAAGATTTTGGTCCACTATGATTTCATATCACTCAAGGATCCACAAAGCTCTGATTGGTAATAATATCTTTCCCTGAGGAGTTCACAATATTATGGCAAAAAACCAAGTCTAAATCCTTCTTTATATAGAGACTATAAAACAATTTGAGTTAATGCAAATGGGTTATTAATATCAATATAATCCAAACACTGTTTAAAGATTCAGTTTGCTATCAAAGATAATGTTTCCTTATTCTGCAGTTTAATTAGCGAGGAGGAAGCATTTTATCTCAAATACTGATTTTCTAAATTAGTTTGCTGGAAGGTATAGAAATATGCTTGAAGTTTTTTTGGATTTTACTAATTTTTAATAAATGTGTGGAGGCAATTGAAACAGGACAAAAATTTAAAAGCCGTAATTATCATAAGGATAAGTTGCTTCTAGCAAGTGCAAACCAACCACTCGGACTAATGGCACACTAAGAGGAAGTGCTGTGTATTCGCAGTAGAGGGTGCTGTCTTCTAGTTCTATCACAAGCTAAAATAGAAGGTCACTCAGTCTATTGATAAATCACACTGCCGTGATTCCTAACTGACAGCTCAAACTAACATCAAGCTGGATGAGGGAGAACAAAAGGCCATCAAGCAGCCATTTTCTTGACACTTTTATTCAATCACCAGCAGATTGCTTACGACAGCAATAGCAGCTGTTTTGTCTTCATCTTTCCACATTTGATAAAAGGTGTCAACTCAAATTTTTGTAAATAATTCACTTACCCCTACTGCACACACCAGCACTGCTCAGCATATGTATTTTGTGTGAGCAGATCACTGAGGCAGGTCAGAGCTCAATGATACCAGCTGAAGGTCATCTATGATCTAAAAGGAAGCCTCGATAAAACTACACAGTCCCTCAAGGTCAGAGATAAAACTACGTGTAGATATTTGTGATGGGAACAAAAGGTTAAACAATAGGGAGAAAAAGTATGAAAATGCTTCCTTTAGTAGACGAATGCTTTTCTTTGTTTAAGAAACCTCATTCATAGCTCCTTGGTCAGTTATCGATATAGGGTGTTTGTAAACCCACCTAAGAGATTAAAAATCTAAATTGTTCTTTCAAAAGTTTGAAAAAAAAATTATTTGTAGCATGCTATTCATCATGACTGTACAGCAGCCTGAGCTGCAATTCGTTTCTATGTTCTTTTTAAAAGAATCATAAAAAGAGTGTCAAAAATTAATACAGTTAGATAGAATTTCATTTATCTAGTTCATTTAAAATTCTACCCCGAAATGCATTTAGGCTTGAGAGCTGAGAAAAAAAATAGAGAAAGAAGGTGTTTTATATCATAAGAGCTTCATTTGCTTTAAGGGCTTAGAGAAACTAATAGAGAAATCCTTGAATTATTGCAATATGATACTCTATCTGGTGTTGGCAGTAGCTAAAAGTGCTGAGATTAAAAATGATACATCCTTCAATGCTGGGTTGTTTCTTCAGTTACATTACTCACAAAATAAATCTAAACAACAAATAGTCACTATTTGGTTTATATTTTCTAATAGGAAAAGTCCATGTGCTTTTGAGATTCTGTCTTAGCTTCAACTGCTGGGGAATTTATTACCTGTAATTGATGTACGTGGAGATCAAAGAGCAGCTTCCTTACATTTTCTCCTATTCTTTCCACCTCGGAAGTCCGGGAGGGCAATAACTCTTGCAATTCCATTGGAATAGTTGTAGAAGAATGAAATGAGCCTGGGTGAAGTACTGCCACAGTAATACAGGGTATTAGAAACATTTAAAAAATCCAAATAGACAATCTTATTTCTGGTTGACAGTTAATTCCCACAAGAATAATTAATATTTTCATGATTTAAACATTAATAAAATGGAGGACAAACTAAGATTTGGAAAAATGTTTTAATCTTCCGAATTTAAAGGCACAGTGTTACCTTCTCATTTTCCAAGTTGTTATATATTTACACCTTCCACCATTCTATTAAACATTGGCACAGGCCATTTTAGGTTGTAACTTGTCTTCTTATGTACATTTCTTGTCTTCTTAACTGGATTTTTGGACCATGTCATAACAAATGCATAACACTGATACTATTATATTTTATAAAGTGTTTGAAGCACTTGCACACCTTATTTAATCTTCATAATAATAATAATCTTCATAATAATCTTGCAATGTAGTCAGATCAGAGATTATTATCTTCCTATTGTAGATGAGGAAATTGAGGTCCAGAAATGAACAAGGGAAGTCTGCATGTATGTATGTCAGAGATGTAGTAGTTGAATTTGGTTCTTTTAGCATGTAATCCAGTACTCTTTCACAGAACCGGAAGACAGGCACACAAACAAGCCCCTAGCACACACAGGTGGAATGCAGTGTTTGGCTCATAGTAGACATTTAACATCTTGTTGAATAAATCAATGATAACCATATGTGTTTAGCCCAGAGATATGCAGAAGGCACAAAAAATTTGCTATTTGTATTGATAACAATTATTTGGGTAGGAGCTCATCAGTTCCTGAGTAAATACGTCTTGTGGTCAAGAAAACGAAGAGAAATATAATGCCTTCAGTCTGGAGGAACTTTCATTCTAGGCTGGATATGTTTTCATGACAAACAGTCAGTTTCCTTGATGCTAAAGTGAGGATAATAATCACAGCTTTATTTATCCCATCAGATTATCGGGCAGATCAAAAGAGACTCTGTATGTGAAGGTGTTTTATAAGTGCCAAATACACATGTGAACTGCTACGATATTAATATGGCAGTGCATGGGGATTGCCAACTGGGGGCAATACTAAATTCAGAGGCGAGAGGAAGCTCTACCTAAAGGGATGTGGGGAGTTTGGAAAACATGATCGAAAAAGGCATTTCCAGGAGGCAGGGAGATGGAAGCCCTAAAAGCCAGAGATGGAAGAGAACAAGATGTATTTAAGGGTAAGTGAGCAATTTGATTTAGGAGCGCTTATAGAAGGCAACAAAAAGATTTATGCTTGGAAAGATGGGTTAGGGGGTATTTGGGGCTGCTTTGAGGTCTTTGTACCGGGTGAGGGCGTCTGATCTCAAATGTAAATATGAGGCTTATCGTGAGATCACGATTGCTTTCTATTTAGCTAATTGCAAATGAGGAAAGCAGAGAAGATATTTAGGGAGCTAACCAAATTCCTAAAGAAAAAAAATGACTCTCATGCACATGAGGGAAAGTTTAATTATTGTGAGAGAAAAAGTTCTCCAGATATTACACAATATTAATAATTACTCTCCCTATTGGATGTGTGCTATATGTCTCACATTATTTTAAGGAAATTATTTACATTAACTCATTTAATCTTCATAATGGGGGAAACGATGATTATTCAACAGATGAGGTAACGGAGACCTAGAACAGTTAAATAATGTATCCTGGGTCACATCACTAGGAAATTGCTGGGCAGTATTCAACCTCAGGCAGTATGGCTTCAGAGCCTGGCTCCAATCCTCTGCTGCACCTTCATGGCCCCCATGCATTAAATCCAAAAGCCCATCAAAAACTAGTGATATTGGGTGTGTTCACTGTGAAAAGTCATTGCTTTATTCACTTTTTGTGTGCATGTTATACTTTAATAATGAGTTAAGGTAGTGATAATAAAAAAGTAAGTACTATATGTACCTGTAGAAGAAAAGATTGGAAAGATACACCCAATCTGTTAACCTGATTATCTTTGGTTATTAGGAATATGAATAATTTAAATTTTATTAATTTTACTTATTTCTATTTTCTAGATTTCTGACAATTATCTCATAATACTTTTGTAACAGGAAACATTGTTTTAAGCAAATGAGGCAAATTTTTGGTGAGAAAGAAACTAACACTGATTTAACAATTACTGTCAGTAATGTCATATTTATTATCTGATTCTCAAAATAACCCATCCAAAGAGTTTTTGTACTATCTGTGGCTATTTTAGCAGAAAGTAAGTTTCAGAGAGGTAAATAACTGGCTCATGTCACACACGGCACCCAGCACATAACTAAAGAAGACAGGGTTTGAATCCAGGACTAGTTCTAAAAAACCAGGAAAAAATAAAGGAGAGAATTTTGGACTGGAGAAAGAACTCTAGAAGTAAGGTTCTAATTTGGTGCAGTAAGACAATTAGACAATTAGGAATCAGAAGCAATCATTTTGAAAAATCGCTAAATAGAAAGAAAGCAAAAAATAAGATTTTCTATTGCACAGTTTGAAGTTTTTTGGCTCATCACCAGAAATCTTCTCCAAACAAAGCTACATCATCAAATTTTGCATAAATCCCTGGGAAATCTGACTCAAAGATACTGTTTATTCTACAGGACTTTTTTTTTTTTGTTTTACCAAGCATCCCCACAGCATTCCCCCCCACCGCCCGCTTTTTTTTTTTTTTCTGGAAACAATGATGCCTCATTTTTATAAACATTTTACAGTGACTAAATGATATTAGATATCAAGCAATTTGTGTTACTGCCAAATTTGGAAGAACTAAAATGACCAAAACACTTAAAGCAGTTAAGGATTTCAAGACTTCTTTTCTTCTTTTTTTCTGTAAAATCGGGCAGAGAAGTAAAGAGAGAGATGATGGATTCTGGTGAGTACAATAAAAAGAAGAAACCATTAAGTTCTCCTGTTTCAAAATAGACAAAACCAGAAACTCTCGGCATATGACCTTGGCCAGATTACTTGAACTCATTGTTCCTGTGTGAACCAAGCCATAAAACGGCATAAAAAGATATCTCCCGGACAATGCAGACACTATATCTGACTTGAGGTGCTCCAGATAAATAAATTATGCCTTTACTAGTTGAGGCTGGGACAAAAAGGTGAATACAGTTCTCTGTAAAGGATATTATAAAGGTTCAGCCTGTTTTCCTCCCACAATTTTTCTCTTCTATCCATGTGGCCATTTCACAGTTTATTGCTGAGTTTTTAGTAGATTGTGAAGCTGGCTATAATAATAATAAACACTGATATTTTTTCTTTCAGTAGATAAGGGTATAGAAGGGCAAAACATGTTTTCTAAATGGTAACTTCCATGGTATTTTTCTGCGTTGGGAAACAAATAGTTCTGAAGTGACACTACGTTTTCTATCTATTTTTATACGCCAGTAGTTGTGTTTTCTTACTGACATCTCTGCTATTACCACAGATGCTGAGAAAATAAAGGGCAAATTTAGGAAAGTACAAGCCAATAAGTGTGATATTAAATTCTAGAAAATTCCAGAATGTATGGCTAAACAAATGGTTTTTAGTGACTCCTCAACAAAAATTACCTAAGAGGTTAGTGCTGTCAAACACATGCTTGACGTTTTAGCAAAACACATGAGAGCCTCCAAAGATATTAAAATATCTTGATGACCCCTCTTAATGACCTTTCTTGACCACCCTACTTAAAACTGTAATCTTCCCTAACACTCTGTATTCTCCTTCCCTGCTTCAGTTTCTCCTTGGTGCTTACTGGTATCTGACATGTCATTTTACGTTTTTCCTTCCTTCTTTTTTTTTTTTTTTTTTTTTTTGAGACAGAGAGTCTCACTCTGTTGCCCAGGCTGGAGTGCAGAGAGAGGAGTGATCTCGGCTCACTGCAACCTCCACATCCCAGGTTCAAGTGATTCTCCTGCCTCAGCCTCCCGAGTAGCTGGGATTACAGGTGCTTGCCACCATGCCCAGCTAATTTTTGTGTTTTTAGTAGAGACGGGGATTCTCCATGTTGGTCAGGCTGTTCTCAAACTCCTGGCCTCAGGTGATCCACCCACCTCGGCCTCAAAAAAAGTCTCAGGCGGACTAAGTACTTTAGGCTTCTGACTATTCTTAATAAATCCTGGTTGAAAATATAAAAGGCAGGCTTAGAAAAAATTTTTGATGAATCTAAGCTAGGAAGAATACCTATATAAGGACAAAACCAACCTTTAACATGCTACTGAGGTGCTAAAGTGCTGGATTCAAGTAAAACATCTACAAAAGAGAAAAAAATATAACCTTATCTATCTAATTGGAAGAGCTGAATAATACTAAATAATTTGTTTAACTTTCTCAAACCTGGGTGTCTTCTAATCTGTAATAGATGGACCTGACTAGGCTTAAGTCTCTTGTAGGTAATGAGATTACTCGCTCTTCTGAAGCTAAGTGATTGTGTAGTCAAATTGGCAGCCAAAATGTGGATGTTACAGCAGTGAAAAAGTGAAGTGAAAAGGGGCAGAGGTGGCGGTCATGGGAGCTGAAGGAACAGGGGCACATAAGCAGCATTTATGGAGACAAGAGAGTCAATTGTGGTTGAAGAGATGGTCGTGGCTCAGAGGGCACAGATGGAACCAGAGGTGGAGGAGGTAGAAAAAGGAGAGAAAGAGAAGGCAATAGAGATGTCTTTTGTACTGGTCTTTGCGCTCCTATGACATTTCTCCTCCCTTCTGATCATCTATTTCTGCATTGATAGGAAGACACATATTCTGTGGAGAATAAAGCAAAACAAAACAAAAAATCCCCCAAATCTTGAGTAAAAGCAGGAATGGGCTCCCACTAGCAAATCGAAACAACTGCTCTCAGGGAAGTTTTGTGTGAGTGCTTCAAAATTTAAGTAACAAAACACACTTGCCAAGCAAGCCAGCACTTCTATATCACAGCCACCACCTCTCAGGTGGAACACCACCAGACTCTAGTTAGGTAGCCACTATATTGGTTATATACACTAGTAGTTCTCAGGTTTTAATGCATCAGAATTACCCAAAGGGCTTGTTAAAACACACATTGTTAGGGGTCCCACTCTCAGAGTTTCTCATCCAGTAGTTTAGAGATAGGACCCAAGAATGTGCATTTCTAACACATTCTCGTTGATGTTAATGATGCTGGTCCAGGGACCACACTTTGAGAACCATTGTGTAGTCTGCGTTCAGCACCAGAGTGCTGGCTGTGGCAGTGAGAGGCGGATGAAATCCACAGACTGCTTTCCCTGCAGCCCTGCTCTGTGGGTTTAAGGCACTCTTCTGTTAAGTATGGAAAACAGTATGAAACTCACCATTGACATATCTATTCCACCCCTTTTCAAATGGAAGAAATAGGCTCATTGAGGAGAACAGGTGAGGTGAAATGGGCTTTGGTTGAAATTCTCTTTGGTAACAATAGTACTATTTCTCAGCGTACAGAAAGGGAAGAATGCTGTTGGCCTTCGGTTGAGAGACGTAGATTCTAGACCCTACATTGACTCTGACAGGTTGTATGGTCTTAGACAAGTCACTTAACTCTGGATTCTGTCTTGTCGTCTGTAAAACAAGAATGTCCTAGATGATGTTTAAGATCTCTTCCTCCTCTAAAATTCATTTTGTATGGTTCTAAGTCAGAAGAAATACTTATATAACAATGGAAAATTGACCAGTTTATCTTTGTGGCAATTGAATTGGTTTGGAGAGTTCTTGATTGGTGAAGGAAGGTCTTAATGATTCAAATTTATTCTTAAATGGAATGCAAGGTTTCCAGAGTACATAGCACATAGTATTTAATAATATTCTAGCCTTTCAGTTTCTGTCCTTTATCTCTAATGTTAATAATTCTTTGACAAAATTTAAGTTGTTTCTTTTTAGCCGAAATCAGAAACTGTGTCATTTTAAAGAAATGTAATAAAGACTTAGACCCCTTCTTTGGTATCCAATCCCTTGTTGCTCTTGTTGTTTATCTGTTTTGCCACCAGATAGCAGAATTACTCTTGTTTTAATCTTTTTGTGACTTAGATGGGCTTACTTATTGGAAGCTCTCAAAGAAATGTAGAAAGTTCTCCTTACCTCATTGTCTGAGGATGATTGATACTGGAGAGAAAAAGTCTTCTGAAAGTTAATCCATTTAAAAATGCTGGTTAGTCACGCACAGCAGCTCGTGTCTCTAAGGCCAACACTTTGGAAGGCCGAGGTGGGCAGATTGCTTGAGCCCAGGAGTTCAAGACCAGCCTGAGCAACATAACAAGACCCCCATCTCTACCAAAAAAAAAAAAAATAGTAGCCAAGTGTCATGACGTGCACCTAAAGTCCTAGCTACTAGACAGGCTGAGGTGGGAGGATCACTTGAGGCCAGGAGTTTGAGGCTACAGTGAGCTGAGATCACACCATCACACTCCAGCCTGAAAAACAAACAAACAAACAAAACACACATCCTGGCAAAAGTCAGATTAGGAAAAAATGACTTGAGTGAGGCTTTATCTTAAAAAAGAAAATTAAGAATTATAAAAATATGCACAATTGTTCTTATATTTAATCAAATATAAATTTTATTTTCAACTAAATATCAAAAGATGAATCAAATTTTTCCCTGTTTTGGACAGAATTCTACTTGTGCTTAGATAGCTCAGCTCTGCCCCCTGGAGGAGGAGTTGCTATCTTGGTTTATTTGCATAGTGCAATCATGAAAAAAGTCATCTTTGTAAAATTACCCAAGAGTTTTATCAGTTTTTGCAAGAGTATCCCTTAAGCCTTTGACATTTGAATGTGTCTCTTTGGAAATACTTGTGTCATCATACTTACTGATGTTTCTCCTCTCCAATTGTTGACTGGTTTAACTTTGTTTTGGTTACTGTCTTTGCATACTTGTATGAACAGTTTTATCAAAGCACTTTCTTTGACGTCATGGCATTCTGAATCTTATGTAAGATATGCAGTTTTACTTTGTTGTTGATTACAAAAGTGTGTTAACTGAAATATAGAACTAGACATTAAAGAGGAAAAGGATTTTTTTTTTTTTAAGGAAAAGCTTTATGTTGCATTCAGTCAGCCTAAAATCTCTCTCTCTTGCTACCAAAATTATGTAAGCCTTCAATATTTCTTTGTTTCATTGTTTCCAGACATTTTCAAATTTGGTTTTGGTTTCATTTATTAATATACCTGTAATCCCAGCACTTTGGGAGGCTGAGGAGGGTGGATTACCTGAGCTCAGGAGTTTGAGACCAACTTGGGCAACACGTCTCTACTAAAATACAAAAATTAGCCGGGCATGGCGGCATGCGCCTGTGATCCCAGCTATTCAGCAGGCTGAGGCAGGAGAATTGCTTGAACCTGGGAAGTGGAGGTTGCAGTGAGCCGAGATTGCACCACTGCACTCCAGCCTAGGCGACAGAATGAGACTCCATCTCAAAAAAAAAAAAAAAAAAAACTATATACACACACACACACACACACACACATGTATATATACACACACACAAATCCTGTATTTATGAACTGTTGCTATAAGCATACTGTAAAAGAAGCCATCCCCAAATTCAGTGGTTTTAACACAATGATCAATCATTCTAATGGATTTGCAGGTTGTCTGGGTGTTAGCTGATACACAGTGAGCTTGACTGGTGTAGAAGGGATATTTTTAAAACATTTTTTGTAATTCTTTAAACCATAAATTCATTAGGGAATATTTTTGTACTGTGGCATATATTCTTTCTGTGAAACAAATTTCAACACTGCCTGGATTCAAATCCTGATTCTGCTCCGTAATAAGTATGTTATCATACACACTTTACCTAGTTTTTCAGTGCCTTCATTTCTTCATCTGTCAAATGGGGATAATAACAGCATCCACTTCATTGGATTTTATGAGGACTGAATGAGATAATTAACAGATAATTGCCTGGCACATATGGAACGTTTACAAAATGTTAGCTTTTCTTTTAATTAAGAGAAAAAATATCTCTGCTTGTGATTAAAAGGTTAATGAGTTGGACAAAGGGGGACAGAAAAATCATGGAGTTAGAGGAAGAGGGAATATTTGAATTTCTCTGGTCATATAAATAAAGAGAGCCAGCAGAACCAATATTTTACTTTATTTAATAAAACTTATACAGTGTCATTTATTATGTGCCAGACTCTGTCTAGGAGCTTACCAAACGTTAACTTATTTAATTATTATATTAACCCTTGGAGATAGATATGATTATTATCTCCATTTTATAGATGAGAAAATTCTGGCACAGAGAGGTTATAAAATTTCCTCAAGGTCACACAGCTAATAAATGACAGAGCTGAGGTGCAAATGCATGGTAGTCTGGAGGCAAAGTGTGTAGTTTTAGGTCATGGTGCTTTTCTATTGTAGGGAGCAGTAGAGATGAGGCCAGGCCAAGGTGTTATATTGTCCCAAATGTACTTATTTGATTTATGTGCTGTAATTTTGAAGATTTGACTTTATTCTTCTAAACCTGAAGATTTGAAGCAATCTTCTTTTCTGTGATCATTTTGTCATGTGCTGCACCTACCCTCTGTCCATATTTCAGGATGAGAAAGAGATTCCATGAGACTTAACTATAGGCTGCTGGAGAACCACTTCATGAAGAGCTGGAAAGGGGGATAATTGCCTTTCCTAGGCTTGCTGACTTGTCATTCTCCTTGATACAAGGAGAAAAATCAGGATCACTATATCAGTTGTTTTTGCTTTTTGGTAATAGAATTTTTATTGCTAACTTAAGGAATATGGATCAGTGAAAACAAACTAAGTTTTTACATCTAACTCTATCCTGTAGAGAGAAAACACACCATGCTAATCAATCTTCTGTATTACAAATATACCCACACAGGCAAAGGATGATATTTGTAAATCTAATTAAATTGAATTTCACTTTTGTACCTTTTTGGGGGCATGGTTCAGGCACGAGGAACATGCAGTTCTGAAGTGCTCTCCTGTGGGGCAGCATTACAGGCACAGGTGATTGGAATTTTTTAGCTCTGAGATTATGACTTATAATAAACTTAGTTGAAGCTCTAAAATGCTCAGCCACATAAAACTGCAATTGTCCTGGGCAGGCTGGTCAACATGTGTGGTGATGCTCAGTATTTGAAATTATGTATTTTTATTTGGTTTTGTTTGTATCTCAGCTGAAGCAGCTTTCTTTGATCCAACAAAGATAGGGTGGTTTTATTAAAAATTTAACACGTATCTCACAGCAATATTTACTTTAATGTGGTAAATCAAGAAATTCTTCTATTTCTGAATGAGATATGTTGGTAAGATAAACTCAATGCTGTAAAATAAATATTAACTTTGTAATGAAAACTACAGAATACCTTATCTGATACATTGTATCTGTATTTCTCTAAGGAGATGAGACATCCATGCTTCTTGCTCTACCTTGCACGAGAGGTAATGGTTTAGATTTTAATCCTTAATTATCTGTCCTAGCTCACTTTATAGTGACATCTCATCCTGTGTATTCTTCAACTTCTAATTTTAAACATATTGAATATGTTTGCTCATGCAAGAGACTAGCTGATGTGAAAGTTACAAAAGCACCACCAGGCACTTTTACATGCAATAGTCCATGGAGGAAATGCTAATGTCGGTAGGCAAAATTCATTAGTTGAAAAGGAGATTTTGAAAGTTTTCAAGTTAAAAAAAAGTCTTATAGGAACTCTGGCGAACACAACCTAAAATCCAATTAGCAAATGTCAGAGTGGAGTTCAAAGGACATCTGTGATAGTTTTGATAAAGTTACTGCTCTGGAAAGAACAGAGATATACTACTCTTTGCCACGGTGATTGTTCATGTGTGGGTACCTTCACTCAGTGGCACCAGTTATGAATCCTGTAAGTGACCTATTAATAACTGCAATACGAATGAAATGTGCTGCCTAGAAAATGAGGTTGCCTGGCTCTCATAAAATACCATTTTCTTTCCATAATTTACGGGATATGTTGTCCAAAGAGATGAAGTATTTCATGTTGGTCAGTTGTGCCTCTGCGTAGGTCTAATACTGTGTGGAATATTTTTAATGGTTGACTGATAAAACATTGTTTCCTGCAACTCAGCCCTTTTTTGATTAACAAACATCAAGGCTACAGGCACAACTTCTTACTTGGTTTATCTCTCTAGTAGTTACAAATACTGTTAGAGACTCAAACCAACCAAGTAACTTTCAGTATGTGCAATTAATGTGTGAAAAATTCAGAATTAAAAGGTATGGCCCTTGCTTTCAAGGGGCTGATAGTCTTGAAAGCAAAAGATGAAGTCTCTGCAATAATTATGTTAATCAACCAATCCTATCGATTTTTACACACGTAACATATATAGGGAATCATCCTCAGAGAGAAATAAGTTCCTGATTTTCCCTCAGGGTTCATGCATTTTTAGTTAGGTTGGTGCAAAAGTAACTGTGGTTTTTGCCATTACTTTTAATGGCATGAACCTGGAGTCTGATCATATGATCAAGCTTTTAACATTCTGTATAAAATAATATTGCAAAAATTCTATTTGGTATCTTCCATGTGCTTATCCTTGGTTTCCTTTGACACACACCAGGTCCTTTCTGTCTGGGATATTTGCATCTTGTTCTTGGGCAGGGTAAATACTGACAAACCTGCACCTTTTCTGTACCTAGCCTATGAGAGTTATGACAAGGGTGGTTGGAGTCTTAGTTAGAATAGGATAAAGACAAGCACAGATGAGCGCATTATGTGCTCTCTTATCATGGCTGGATTTTAGGTGGGGACAGAAAGTGAAGATATTTGGCCTTGCAGATAAGGCCACAGGATAGTGGAGAGGGCTGGTGCACGCATATGGTGATATGCATGATCATCAGACTGCAAGCCATCCTTTATTCTGGTGCTTTGTTTACGTTTCTATCTTCCCTACCATACTCTGAGTTGTTCTGGGTGAGAGGGAATACAATTGTCATCTGTAGGTCCAAAAGAGGTGGAATATCAGCAATCACAAATGATTCAAGCTGAATCTAAGGTACTGGTTGAGATGGTGACAGATTGAATTTTCCCCACCACCTTCTCCCTTCCCTAGCAGTATGACCTCAGGTAAGTCTGTTAATCTGTATGAACCTTATTTTCTATACTTGTAAAATGGGGTAAAGCATGCACTTCCTCATGGAGCTGCTGGGAATATTAAATTATTAATCAGTAATGAATATGCATTTGTGTCTGGCATACAATGAATACGCTGTAAGTAACGTCTATGACATCTCTTATTCTTTCTGCTTTTGAGCCTAGTGCCCTCCCTTGCTTGTACTAGGCGCTCAATAAAAGTTTGTTGAATAAAAAACAGCCACGATGAATCCTATGGTTATGGTAAATGCCCAACAAATACTTGTTGCATGAGTGAGTGGTTCTTGTCTTAGATCAAATGGCCCAGAGAACCACCTGGGAGTTACTCATCTCAGAGTTAGCCCTGAGAATTCTAGCCTGCGGGAGCTCCACTTCAAACAGGGATTCTCATGAAAAGCAAATCAAAAGTGAATTTGAAAGAGAGGCAAAATACATTGTTTCTTATTAGGCTTGCTGTTTGATTTTCATTAGGCATCCTGCCTGATTCTTATTAGGACTGCCCTGATTTCTTTCGGTCCTGGTCACTTAGGGTCAGTGCTCATGTGCTAATAATGATGTCATTATTTGATTTTATTACATACATGATATAGGTAATGATTCAGGGTTTATTCCAGAAAATAATCCTAAGCACCTAATGCTGATTGGTTTAATGATACAAAAACTAATTTGGAAAGAATGGAAGGTTTCCTGGGGCACAGCTGATGATGTGAATGTGAAAAGGCTTCATTTCCCCCATTTAAAGAATGGAAACAACATGCAATTACATGTTCTTCGATGAGGTGTTTTCTTTGAAATGGTAGAACTTGGAAACCATCCATATGAGAAAGGTGGAAAAATTTAAGTAACTGTGCCAAGATTCGTTTTCCTTTTTTATTTCCTTTATTATTGTTATATTTATTCTTGGCTATAAACATATGCTTTCTCATTTTTCTCCTCTTTCTTTTACTATGAAAACCTAATGGGGAGACTGATGAGATTGGCCAAGTCTGTGAAATTAAGATGAACTTTGTAATTATGTTTATCAGCTTGGGGTCAATGACATAGAAATTCTGTAAGCTATAAATGTAAATATGAACATGAATTCCATGTGCTGAATTCATTCATGCAGAAGGCGGGCCCATTCCCACTCCCTGCCATTGCCCACCTCCCACCAGTTAACAATTAGTGAGTTAAATAAGCCACCTTGGGGTTCTTTGTGTCTGTTTTACTCGGCACCCTGTGGTGCTTACCCAAGCTCTTTAAGAGAGATTTGTGCTTGGATCTGATCCTTGTGATGCATTAAGAAAGATGAGAAACTGACCATTTCTTTCTTTTAATGCATTTCCTTATGATGGGATGGAGTAGGAGAGCACACAGATTGACCCCAGTCACTCACCGTAGGCATCATGCAAGTACTGGCTTGAGCTTAACTTGAGCCTTAATTAGGTGAGTAAATTACCCACTATCTCTGTTATTTTGATTTTCAAAATCACGTTCATCTCATAATCCCTGATTTCTACCCAATCGTAAGTCCACTGCTTGCACTTATCTATTTCCGACTGTCTTGCTAGAAGTTATTTAATAATCAGGAAAATACGACCTCTTTTGACATTTATTCTCATTTCTTTCAATGGTAAAAATTTCATTTCTTAACCATCTTTGAGGTTTTTTTTTTTCATGGTTATTTTCTCCATCAAGGTTATTTTTGAACCTGGAAGGGGAGATCATAAATATGGCAGTCAAAAGTAAGAACATGAGCTCTGTTTCTTCTCCTTTCCAAGGAGGGTCTGTCTGGATCTTCTCTCTCCTGTCTTTTGCCGAACTCCAAAATGGCCTGTTCCCCCAATTTCTTATTCCTTCCTCACTGTTTTTGAAGTTTGCATTCTATCTCTATTTTTCATTGTCAAATATTAATTTCCCCCAATTTCTATATCTGTTTTTAAGTGCTATGAGTCAGAAACACAAAGACCATAGTGAGCATTAGGGAAGGAAAGAAGAACAGAATCCTGGGGCTGAGCTCAATCTCTGAGCTTGTTACCAACTCGCTGGATGTTTTTGGACCAGCTGTGACCACTCATGGCTCCCAGTCCTCATGTGTAAAATGAGGGGCTCAAAGTGGAGCATCTGGGGTCATTTCTATTGATGTTCAATAATTTTCTCATCTATAAAATGGCCATATGAATAGGACTTGCCTTATATCAACTTAGGACTAAATTAGATCATACACACACACACATATACATGCATACATACATATATATGTACACACATACATATATATTTTTAATATGTCTGCAACAGGATAAGAGATAACAAATTCAACAGCAGAAAAACCCTGAGATAGAGCCAATTGGGTATATTCTTCTGTCCAGTCCTGTTCTCAACTAAAATTCTTTTCTAATAAGGGAGAAAGGGAGGGAGGGGAGGAGAGGCCTGGGTCAGGGAGGAGATTCCTTAGACAGGTCCCTGCATCCCCAGTATTCTTCTAACCCATGCATCTTGGATCAGATCAACAAAAGTTTCCAACTAAGCAGCAGAACCCTCAAATCACTGCCACTTATCCTGTCCCCGCAATATGTAAGGGAGAGTGGACAACTCCTATCAGGGAGCAGGGAGCAGCAAGCAGCAGCTAGAAAAAGGTTGGATTTGGATTCTGCAGCCAAACCCTGGAATAACCCAGCTAGCTCTGCAGTCTCACTCAGTCACTTGATGAACCTCAAGATAACACAACTCTGCATTTGATAAATTTCAAGTTTTAGAACCCATTTATCATATTTAATTTATATCTGGGTGCCTTATTCCATTTAGTGTTGCTATAAAGGAGTACCTGAGGCTGGGCGATTTATAAAGAGAAGTTTGTCTGGCTCACAGTTCTGCAGACTGTAGAAGAAGTACGGCACCAGTATTTGCCTTTGGTGAGGGCCTCAGGCTGCCTCCACTCATGGTGGAAGGTAAAGGGGAGCCAGCATGTGCAGGGATCACAAGGGAAGCAAGAAAGAGAAGGAGGTGGTGCCAGGCACACTCTTTTCAACAACCAGTTCTTGTGGTAACTAATAGAGAACTCACTCACTCTCTCCCACCTCAGGGAGGGCATTCATCTATTCACAAGGGATCTGCCCCCATCACCCAAACACCTCTCATTAGGCCCTATCTCCAACATTGGGGATCGAATTTCAACATGAGTTTTGGAGGGGATGAATATCCAAACTATAGTCCTTGGTGAAAGGTGAAATGAATGTATGAACAGAGAAGGTTGTTATATATTCCCTACATGAAAGACTCTAAGCTTAGATAGCCTCTTCATTATTGTTTTCATGTCTAGTTTCTTAGATATAGTATCATTCAAGACTATTTTGGCTCCAAGTAATAGAAGTCTAACTCAAATTAGCTTAAACCTTAAAGGGAATTTGTTGGCTCAAATATTTGAAAAATCAGGCACAGCTGCATTCAGTGACTCAAAAAAGGTCAAATAGAGGTTGGCCTTTTTTTCTTCTCCTTTTCCGTATCCCTTGTCCAAATCTACTCTTTTATGTTAACTGGAATTCCAGACAAAAACTTGCCTGTGGTGACCCTTAGTAAATTCAGGCCTATACTCCACTAGCTTCAAATCCAGCAGATAAAGAACTTTTCTTCCAAAAGATTGTTTCTCACTGGACTGAGTAGGGTCACATGATTTTTTTCCCCCATGCAGTCAGTTCATCCAATCCAGTCACTACTCAACTCCTAGGCCGGGGTCAACCCTACCTCAACCAAATGGGCTTAGGTAGGAGCAGGTTGGTGTTCCAAAAGGAGATGGCTCTTGTACTATGGTCCTTGCAGAAGGGCAAATGAATCCTGAGCAAATGCCTACCACAGATCTCTTTACTGGGATTCAGAGCTTTAAAAAAAAAAAAAAAATTGCTTTCAATTGTTCAGCTGAGAATTCAGAATAAATCCTAGTTTCTAGTTTAAAACCTTGCAGATGACAACATTTAAAGTGACAATTATAAACATACAGATATGTTTATGGTATAAGTAGAAAAACATAGAAAGAAAGCTTTATGTTCACAATGGTCACAATGACCCAAATTAACTATGGAAAGGAAATTTAGAATATGAAAATAGTTATTTTAGTTTAGATCAGAATGTTTATAGATGATTTTTCATTTAAAAAATATCTTGAATTTGGCCAGGCATGTTGGCTCATGCCTGTAACCCCAGCACTTTGGGAGGCCAAGGCAGGTGGATCACTTGAGGTCAGGAGTTTGAGACCAGCCTGGCCAGCAGGGTGAAACCCAGTCTTTACTAAAAATACAAAAATTAGCCAGGCATGGTGGTGGGCACCTATAATCCCAGCTACTTGGGAGCTCCCTTGAACCTGGGAGGCGGAGGTTGCAGTGAGCCGAGATCATGCCACTGCACCCCAATCTGGGAGACAGAGCAAGACTCCATCTCAAAAAAAGAAAAAAAATTGAATTTATCTCTATGGTTTTCAAAAAAAAAAAAAAAGAAGAAGAAGAGAAAGCTCAGTGAATGAAGCACAGTGAATGAATGAAAGTGTAGTATCTCATTAGATGGAAATGTGTTTGTGTGCAGTTCATCATTGACATCATGACAGTGGCCTTCAGTGTATTAATAGTAGCTTTGAGAAAGAATCTTGTGCCCTTCATAGCATAGTGCCTGGGTCAAATGTTCTGCTTTCTCTCTTACTGAAGACTGGCCCAGCATTTCACTGAATTTAGACATTATCAAGATATTATACTTTTATTCAATCTTATCAGATATTCGTCCTTTACATTTTCTAACCTTGATGTTCCTCTTTTTGGGTTCTGTTTTCTCCCATAGCATAGACTTAACTTACCCAATTCTTTTCTTCTGCCTTTGCCCCAGAGTTGCACTGCTCAATTGTAAGTTCTATATTAGGGGCAGTCATGGGACAGACAAGTTAGGATCAGAATGGCACCTCAGCAATGCCACCAGGTTCCCAGGCTTTCTACATTTTCCCATTCTGCTGTCCCAACTTATGAGTTGTATTGGGAAGCCAGCCTATTAAGATTTTAAAAAATCATTTGGCTATTTATTTCTATTTAGGTTTCCTGATATTACCCATTTTAAAGGAAAAAGAGTATGAGTCAACTAATTTCATAAAGAAGACTTTCCTCATGAGGTCAGGAGTTCGAGACCAGCTTGGTCAACATAGTGAAACCCTGTATCTACTAGAAATACAAAAAATTAGCCGGGTGTGGTGGTGGGTGCCTGTAATCCCAGCTACTCAGGAGGCTGAGGCAGGAGAATTGCTTGAACCTGGGAGGCAGAGGTTGCAGTGAGCTGAGATTGCGCCATGGCACTCCAACTCAGGCAACAGTGCAAGACTCTGTTTCCAAAAAAAAAAAAAACAACAAAAAAAAACTAAATCGCTAGGATATTTTTCTTTATTTTCAAGCTAATTTTATAATGTAATCTATTCCTTTTTCTTTCTGTTCTGTCTTAGGTGGAGGAAGAAGAGTGTATTTTTGTCATTCATAGAAGAGTTCTTAAGGTTTGTTATTACTTGTCTCTGTGTTATCATCTTCGTGTTGGTTTTTAGCCTGTATTCTTTATTTTTCAGCTTTTATTTTAGAATCAGGAGTTACATGTGCAGATTTGTCACAAAGGTATATTGCATGATGCTGAGGCTTGGGGTATGATTGAACCCATCACCCAGGTAGTGAGCATAGGTAGTTTTCCAGCCCTATCTCTCCTTCCTCTCTCCTTCCTCTGGTAGTTCTCAGTGTCTATTGCTGCCATCTTTATGCCCATGAGTACCTGATGTTTAGTTCCCACTTATTAGTGAGAACATGCAGCATTTGGTTTTCTGTTTCTACATTGGTTCTCTTAGGATAATGGCCTCCAATGGCAACTGTGTAGCTGCAAAGGACATTATTTCATTCTTTCTTATGGCTGCATAGTATTCCATGGTGTAAATGTACCACATTTTCTTTGTCTCATCAACCGTTGATGGGTACCTCAGTTGATTCCATGTTTTTGCCATTGTGAATAGCACTGTGATGAACATACAGGTGCAGCGTCCTTTTGGTAGAATGATTTATTTTCCTTTATATATATACCCAGTAATGGGATTTCTGGATCAAATGGTAGTTAAACTCTTAGTTCTTTGAGAAATATTGAAACTGCTCCATACAATGGCTGGACTAATTTATATTCCCACCAGCAATGTATGTGTCTCCTTTACTCTGTAACCTTGCCAACATCTGTTATGTTTTTACCTTTTAACAAAAGCCATTTTGACTGGTGTGAGATGGTATCTCATTGTGGTTTTGATCTGTGTTTCTCTGATGATTAGTGAAGATGAGCATTTTTTCATATATTTATTGGTCACTTATATATCTTCTTTTGAGAAGTGTCTGTTCATGCCATTTGCCCAATTTTAATAGAGTTATTTGTTTTTTCCTTGTTAACTGTTTAAGTTCCTTATAGGTTCTGGAATTAGGCCTTTGTCAGATGCATAGTTTGAATATTCTCTCCCATTCTGTAGGTTGTCTGTTTCTCTTGCTGTGCAGAAGTTCTTTAGTTTAATTAGGTCCCATTTATCAATTTTTGTTTTTGTTGCAATTGCTTTTGAGGACTGAACCATAAGTTCTTTGCCAAGACCAATATTGAGAAGGGTATTTCCTAGGTTTTCTTCTAGGATTTCTATAGTTTGAGATCTTACATTGAATTATTTAATACATCTTGAGTTAATTTTTGTACATGGTGGTAGGTAGTGGTCCAGTTTCATTTTTCAGTATATGGTTTATGTTCTTTACATATAGTTACTCTCACGGATTTCCCTACACCCTCATCTACCTGCAAAATCTATCTTTCTAGGTTTAGGTGTGATGCTGCTGCTTTGGTAGTTATTTTAGATTTTTAGCTATTTTTTTAATTTTAAATATAAAAAATATTTTTAGTTTTTTATTTCAATAGGTTTTTGGGAAACAGGTGATATTTTGTTGCATGAATAAGTTCTTTAGTTGTGATTTCCGAGATTATAGTGCACCCATCACCTGGGCAATATACACTGTACCCGATGTGTAGTCTTTTATCCCTCATGACCCCACCCTTTTCCCTGAGTCCCCAAAGTCCAGTGTATCATTCTTATGCTTTTGCGTCCTCATAGCTTAGCTCCCATATATGAGTGAGAACATATGATGTCTGGTTTTCCATTCTTGAGTTACTTCACTTAGAATAACAGATTCCAGTTCCATCCAGCTTGCTGCAAATGCCATTATGTCACTCCTTTTTATGGCTGAGTGGTATTCCATTTTCTTTATCCACTTGTTGATTGATGGACATTTGGGCTGGTTCTATATTTTCACAATTGCAAATTGTGCTGCTATAAACATATGTGTGCAGTTTTTTTTTTTTTTTTTTTTGTACAATGACTTCATTTTTGTATAATGACTTCTTTTCCTCTGGGTAGATACCTAGTAGTGAGATTGCTGGATCAAATGGTAGATCTACTTTCAGTTGTTTAAGGAAGCTCCACACTGTTTTTCATAGTGGTCGTACTAGTTTACATTCCCACTAACAATGTATAAGTGTTCCCTTTTCACCACATCTATGCCAACATGTATTATTTTTTGATTTTTTGATTATGGCCATTCTTTCAAGAGTGACGTGATATTGCATTGTGGTTTTGATTTGCATTTCCCTGATAATTAGTGATGAGCATTTTTCCATATGCTTGTTGGCCATATGCAGTGCAGAAGTCTTTTAGTTTAATTAAGTCTCCTCTATTTATCTTTGTTTTTGTTGCATTTGCTTTTGGGTTCTTGGTCATGCATTCTTTGCCTAAGCCAATGTCTAGAAGGGTTTTTCTGAAGTTATCTTCTAGAATCTTTATGATTTCAGGTCTTAGGTTGAAGTCCTTGATCCATCTTGAGTTGATTTTTGTATAAGGTGAGACATGAGGATCTAGTTTCATTCTTCTACATATGGCTCGCCAATTATCCCAGCACCATCTGTTAAATAGGGTATCCTTTCCCCACTTTATCTTTTTGTTTGCTTTGTTGAAGATCAGTTGGCTGTAAGTATTTGTCTTTATTTCTAGATTCTCTATTCTGTTCCATTGGTCTTTGTACCTATTTGTATACCAGTACCATACTCATGTTTTGGTGACTAAGGCCTTATAGTATAGTTTGAAGTTGGGTAATGTGATGCTTCCATATTTGTTCTTTTTGTTTAGTCTTGCTTTGGCTATGCAGGCTCTTTTTTGGTTCCATATGAATTTTAGGATTTTTTTTGTAGTTCTGTGAAGAATGATGGTGATATTTTGATGGGAATTGCATTGAATTTGTAGATTGTTTTTGGCAGTATGGTCATTTTCACAGTATTGATTCTATTCACCCATGGACATGGGATATGTTTCCGTACTGATGTATGTGTCATCAGTAGTTTCTTTCAGCAGCATTTTGTAGTTTTCCTTGCAGAGGACTTTGACTTCCTTGGTTAGGTATATTCCTAAATATTTTATATTTTTTGCAGCTATAGTGTGTTGAGTTCTTGATTTGATTCTCAGTTTTCACACTGTTGGTGTGTAGCAGAGTTACTGATTTGTGCACTAATTTTGTGTCCTGAAACTTTGCTGAATTTATTGACCAGTTCTAGGAGCTTTTTGGATGAGTCTTTAGGGTTTTCTAGGTATGCAATCATATCAGCAAATACCGACAGTTTGACTTCCTGTTTACTGACTTAGATGCCCTTTATTTCTTCTCTTGTCTGATTGCTCTGGCTAGGACTTTCAGTACTATGTTGAATAGATGTGGTGAAAGTGGGAATCTTTGTCTTATTCCATTTCTCAGGAGGAATGCTTTCAACTTTTCCCCATTCAGTATGATGTTGGCTGTGGGTTTGTCATAAATGGCTTTTATTACCTTAAGGTATGTCCCTTCTATGCCTATTTTGCTAAGTGTTTTAGTAATAAAGGGATGCTGGATTTTGTCAAATGCTTTTTCTGCATCTATTGAGATGATCATGTGATTTTTGTTTTTAATTCTGTTTATGCTGTGTATCACATTTTTTGACTTATGTTAGATCGTCCCTGCATCCCTGGTATGAAAGCCACTTGATCATGGTGGATTATCTTTTTGTTATGCTGTTGGATTCAGTTCACTAGTATTTTATTGAAGATTTTTGCATCTATGTTCATCAGGAATATTGGTCTGTAGTTTTCTTTTTTTGTTATGTCCTTCCCTGGCTTTAGTATTATCATGACACTGGCTTCATAGAATGATTTAGGGAGAATTCCCTCTTTCTGTATCTTCTGGAGTAGTGTCAATAGGATTGGTACCAATTCTTCCTTGTATGTTTGATATAATTCAGCTGTGAATCCATCTGATCCTGGACTTTTTTGTTGGCATTTTTGAAAAATTACCGTTTCAATCTCACTGATAGTTATTGGTCTCTTCAGAGATTCTATATCTTTCTGGTTTAATCTAGGAGGGTTGTATATTTCCAGGAATTTATCACCTCTAAGTTTTCTAGTTTATATGTGTAAAGCTGTTCACAGGATCCTTGAATAATCATTTTTATTTATGTGGTATCAGTTGTAATGTCTCTCATTTCTTTTCTAATTGAGCTTATTTGGATCTTCTCTTTCCTTTTCTTGGTTAATCTTGCTAATGGTCTATCAATTTGATTTATCTTTTTGAAGAGCCAGCTTTTTGTTTTATTTATATTTTGTATTGCTTTTATCTGTGTGTTTGTTTGTTTCAATTTCATTTAGTTCTGCTCTGATCTTTGTTATTTCTTTTCTTCTGCTGGGTTTGGGTTTGGATTGTTCTTGTTTTTCCAGTTCTGTGAGGTGTTACCTTAGATTGTATATTTTTGCTCTTTCAGATTTTTTGATGTAGGCATTTAATGCTATGAACTTTCCTCTTAGCACTGCTTTTGTTGTATTTCAGGGGTTTTGATAAGTTGTGTGACTATTATCGTTCAGTTGAAAGAATTTTTAAATTTCCATCTCGATTTCATTGTTGACTGAATGATCATTCATGAGCAGGTATTTAATTTCCATGTATTTGCATGGTTTTGAGCATTCCTTTTAAAGTTGGTTTCCAATTTTATATCACTGTGGTCTGAGAGAGTACTTGATATAATTTTGATTTTTAAAATTTACTAAGACTTGTTTTGTGGCCTATCACATAGTCTATCTTGAAGAACGTTCCATGTGCTGATGAGTAGAATGTATATTCTGCAGTTGTTGGGTAAAATGTTCTATACATATCTGTTGAATCCTTTTGTTGTGGGATATAGTTTAAGTCCATTGTTTCTTTGTTGACTTTCTGTCTTGATGACCTGCCTAGTGCTGTCAGTGAAGTATTAAAGTTCCCCACTATTATTGTGTTGCTGTAGTAATTGTTTTATAAATTTGGGTGCTCCAGTGTTAGGTGTATGTATGTTTAGAATTGTGTTATTGTTCTGTTGGACTATTCCTTTTATCATTATATAATGTCCCTCTTTGTCCTTTTTAACTGCCGTTGTTTTAAAGTTTGTTTTGTCTCATGTAAGAATAGCTACTCCTGCTCATGTTTGCATAGAATACATTTTTCTACTCCTTCACCTTAAGTTTATTTGAGTCCTTATGTGTCAGCTGAGTCTCTTGAAAACAGCAGATAGATAAATGTTTGGTGAATTCTTATCCATTCTGCCATTCTGTATGTTTTAAGTGGAGAATTTAGGCCATTTACATTCAATGTTAGTTATGAGATGTGAGGTACTATTCTATTCATTGTACTATTTGTTTCCTGAATACCTTTTTTTTCTTCATTGTATTACTATTTTATAGGCCCTGTGAGATTTATGCTTTGAGGAGCATAAATCTATTTTGGTGTATTTCAAGGATTTGTTTTAAGATTTAGAGCTCCTTTTAGCAGTTTTTGTAGTGCTGGCTTGGTAGTGGCGAATTCTCTCAGTCTTTCTCTGAAAAAGACGATCTTTTCTTCATTTTGGAAGCTTAGTTTTGCTGGATGCAAAATTCTTGGCTGATAATTGTTTTGTTTAAGGAGGCTAACAATAGGACCCCAAACCCTTCTAGCTTGTAGAGTTTATGCTTAGAAATCTGCCATTAATCTAATAGGTTTTCTTTTGTAGGTTACCTGATGCTTTTGCTTCACAGTTTTTAAGATTCTTTCCTTTTTCTTGACTTTAGATAACCTGCTGACTATTTGCCCAGGCGATTATCTTTTTTGTGATGAATTTCTCAGGTCTTCTTTGAGCTTCTTGTATTTGTATATCTAGATCTCTAGCAAGGCCAGGGAAGTTTTCCTTGATTATTCTCTCAAATACGTTTTCCAAACTTTTAGATTTCTCTTCTTCCTTGAGAATGCCAATTATTCTTAGATTTGGACCTTTAACACAGTTCCAAACTTCTTGGAGGCCTTGTTCATTTTTTAAAATTCATTTTTCTTTGTCTTTGATGGATTGGGTTAATTTGAAAGTCGAGTCTTTGAGCTCAGACGTTCTTTCTTCTGTTTGTTAGATTCGATTGCTGAGAATTTCCAGTGCATTTTGCATTTCTCTAAGTGTGTTCTTGATTTCCAGAAGTTGTGATTGTTTTTTATTTATGTTATCTATTTCACTGAAGAATTTTCATTGCATATCCTGTATCATGTTTTTGATTTCTTTTTTTTTTTTTATGAGATGAAGTATTGCTCTGTCCCCCAGGCTGGAGTGCAGTCTCACAATCTTGGCTCACTGCAACCTCTGCTTCCCTGGTTCAAGTGATTCTCCTGCCTCAGCCTCCTGAGTAGCTGAGACTACAGGCATGCACCACCACGCCCAGCTAATTTTTGTATTTTTAGTAGAGTTGGAGTTTCACCATGTCGGCCAGGCTGGTCTTGAACTCCTGACCTCAGGTGATCCACACGCCTCAGCCTCTCAAAGTGCTGGGATTACAGGTGTGAGCCACTGCACCCAGGCATGTTTTTGATTTAAGTTAGACTTCTCTTTCCCTGGTGTCTCCTTTTAGCTTAATAATCAATCTTCTGAATTCTTTTTCTGGCAATTCAGAGATTTTACCTTGGTTTGGTTCCATTGTTGGTGAGCTGGTATCATCTTTTCGGGGTGGTAAAGAACCTTGTTTTGTCATATTACTAGAATTGTTTTTCTGGTTCCTTCTCATTTGGGGAGACTGTCAGAGGGAAGATCTGGGATTCAAGGGCTGCTGTTCAGATTATTTTGTCCCATGGGGTGCTCCCTAATGTGGTGCTCTTCCCCTTCTCCTAGGAATGGGGCTTCCTGTGAGCTGACCTGCAGTGATTGTTTTGCTCTTGTAGGTCTAGCCACCCAGTGGAGCTACTGAGCTTCTGGCTGGCACTGGGGAGTGATGGCAAAGAGTCCTGTGGTGTGATCTGTCTTTAGGTCTTGCAGCCGTGGATACCAGCACCTGTTCCAGTGGAGGTAACAGGGGAGTGAAGTGGACTCTGTGAGTGTCCTTGGTTGTGTTTTTGTTTAGTGGTCCAGTTTTGTGTTGATTGTCCTCCAGCCAGGAAGTGGCACTTCCAAGAGCGCATCAGCTGCAGTCCAAAAGGAGGATGCAGACTTGCCCTAGGGATACCTGGTTAAGTAATCAATCAGGTTTCTTAGGTGGTGCACAGGGCCATAGAGCTCCCAAGAGATTATGACCTTTGTCTTTGGCTACCAGCACAACTAGAGAAAGATCACCAGGTGGGGGCAGGGCTAGGCATGTCTGAACTCAGAATCTCCCTGGGTGGGCCTTGCTGTGGCTGCTGTGGGGGATGGGTGTGTGACTCCCAGTCCGGTGGAGTTATATTCCCAGGAGAATTATGGCTGCCTCTGCTGAGTTATACGGGTCGCCAGGGAAGTGGGGGAAAGCTGGCAGTCACAGGCCTCACCCTGCTCCCACACAGCCCACAGTCCTCAAAGTCCAGTATCACTTCCACTGTGCCCTCCCAACAGCACCAAGTCTATTTCCAGGCAGCTGGTGACCAGGGCTGAAAACTTGCCCCAGACCACCAGCCTCCCTGCTGAGAAGGCAAGCAGACTCACAGATTTTTTTTTGCGTCTCAGGAAGCCTGCAGAAGTGATCCAGTTCCTTCAAAGGGTCTGTAGATTCTCTAGGCTTTCCTGGTATGTTCCTACAGTAGTTCTTGAAGCAAAAGTTCACAGTGTGAGTCTTCACACACTGCTCTCTCTGTCTGATGGGGAGCTGCAAGCTAGTCCTACCTCCTATCTGTCATCTTAATCTCTGTAGTTATTTCTAAACTGGGCTCCACTGCTTCCCCAGGTGTCTGATCATGGCCTAGTTACTTATCAGTCTGGGTTCTAGTTTTTCCAGCTCTAAAATGGGGATGATTATGTCTACTTTTTATGGTTGTTGAGGGTTTTGAATAAAAGAAATCACGTTGATCATAATAAAGTGCCTCTATTTGGCCTATAAGATGATTATTCCACGTTGTTCAATCTCAAATTTGGAAGGTTTAAGCACAGTACCATAGGTGTTGGCTTCATAAATGGCATTTGTTATAGTGACAGTGGGAGGGGTCACATAAAGTTGAGGAAGATAAGGGGTCTGCTTCACAGTTCCAAATACATAAAACCTTTATATAGTTCAATCCATGTGAAATAGAACAGTTCACCCTGGCTATAGGCCAAATTGAGGCAACATTCAGTGGTTAGCAGCTCATAGCAAGTTGGAAGGTGCAGGGCGACCCTTGTATGGAATGGGGGAGCATACAGTCTTGGATGGAAACCTTGAATGGTAGATGAGAACCTCTGATGAGATATTTCTTAGCATACCTAAAGCTACAGAGGTCTCCCAAGCTTTCTCACCCAGCGACATGATGGCCAAAGGTTATCTTAAGGACCATTTATATGCATTTATACTGAAAGAATAACAGGGGGAGGTGAAACTTATATAGTTCTTGTACTGCACAGATTCATTAGATTGAATTTGAACAGAAGTAACAGTGAAATACAATTAGTAACTTTGTGTGGTTCAGAGAGAAAAATTTGTGAGCAATTGCACATAGAAAGACTGACACCTCCCCAATTTTAACATGCCAGCATCAAGATGGAAGTGAGCTGTCCAGAATGAAATGAAGAAGGGAACAGTACTAGGTAAATAAGCAAGAGCAAGACTTGGAAAAAGAGGACCAGGCCAGGCATGGTGGCTCATGCCTGTAATCCCAGCACTTTGGGAGGTCGAGGTGGGTAGATCAAGAGGTCAGGAGTTCGAGATCAGCCTAGCCAACATTAGCCAGGTGTGGTGGCAGGTGCCTGTAATCCCAGCTACTTGAGAGACTGAGGCAGGAGAATTGCTTGTACCCCTGAGGTGGAGGTTGCAGTGAGCCAAGATCGCGCATTGCACTCCAGCCTGGGTGACAGAGCAAGACTCCATCTTGGGAAAAAAGAAAAAAAAAAAAGAGGACCAGGTTCAAGGACAGAGATATAACCTGAGCTTCTGCTGGTTACTGCTTCACTGGTTTCCCAGAAATGAAGGGTTGGTCTTTAATATCACACCCACGCTCTGGTGATGCTTGGGTTAACTTTTAATGATATAGACATGTACAATTAACTGTTAAGTAAGCTCTTTGTGGGTTTTGTTCCAAATGACTTTACAGCTTTTTGTTAAGATCCTGTTTTGAAAGAAGTAGACTTTACAGGTAAACTCAACTCACATTTGCAGTTAATATCCTGGTATACGCTCAATCTATGTTCCTCTGCCTGTTTAAAGGACTTCTCAATTCACTGACAAGTTTCAGTGACTAAAGGCTAAAGCCAAGAGTTATAATAGTGATACATCCCTGCAACTAAGACTGCCAACTTGCTATTAATGACTAAGCAATCATGAATAGCAAGTTGCTATTAAACAGTCATTAATAGCAAGTTGACAGTTTTAGGTGCGGGGATGTATCTGGGCATAGACTTAGGGGAACTAAGAAGAAAATGGATGGATGGTGGACACTGATGAGGACCATAGGGTCTCCCAGGTGATGGAAACTGAGAGTCCCTCTTCCTGCCACCTCTCTTTATCCTCTAAGCCTTCTTAGGCAAATATTTTAAAAATGAAAGGAGAAGAAGAGGGACCCAGAGAAAAATATCATCTTTCCCTTCTTTTAAACCTTTGATTTGCATTCTTCTTTTCTGAGACAGTCTTGCTGGAGTACAGTGGTATAATCTCAGCTCACTGCAACATCTGCCTCCGGGTTCAAGCAATTCCTGTGCCTCAGCCTCCCAAGTAGCTGGGATTACAGGACGTGCCACCATGCCTGAGTAATTTTTGTATTTTTAGTAGAGATGGGGTTTTGCCATGTTGCCCAGGCTGAGCTCAAGTGATCTGCCTGCCTCAGTCTCCCAAAGTGCTGGAATTACAGGTATGAGCCACGGTGTCCCACCTCTAATTTGCATCCTTCTGTTTAGTAAATAACTTTTACCAATACTTTGTTTGACCTCTACGATAACCCCAAAAGATAGACTTGATGAAAATAATTAATTCATGTGACAGATAAAGTAACTAAGCCTCAAGAAAATTTAGTGATTTGCTTGAGGTTGAGCTCAGTTTGTAACTTGGTTCTTCCATCCCCCAATATATTTCTGTTTTCACGGAGACATTTTATTCATGTGCATTATTTGACATTGAATACTCTTTTTGTTACTTTGTGCTATTAATGTCTATTAAAAGGAAAATTGGAATCTGGGCAGTGGAGCAATATAGGATTAGAAATCAAACAATATATGTCTAATTAATTCAATGAATACTTGATTAATATTTGGCAGTTGCATTTTCATTACAATATAATTAATTAGAATTTCTAGATAAACAACTTCACGCAGTTGCTATGAGAATTAAATGTGATAATGTATGTGAAAGTGTCTACCACAGTGACTGGCAGTTAGAAGGAACTCAATTAGTTGAATATGAATTCTTATCAAGACTAATTTTCATGAGGATTTCTTTGAGGTGAAACTACTCTTTTGTAGAGAACTAAAAATAGAGAAGTACTATATAATGCTATCATCAGTTAACAACTAACTTCTGAAAAGCAAACCTCAGGATTTCATAGTTGGAGTACTAGTTCTGAAACGGTCTCCATTTCTTTGGTCTTGTCCACATTGGAAACTTCTGGATGAATCATCCTAAAATCCTACTTTTATTATGTTAATCATGTGACTAATAAATCTCCAGGCTTCCCAATACCTCATACAACAAGTCTAACATCCTCTTGATTTTAATTTACCTTTATAATCTACCTTCTTCCAATTGTTCTAAACTCTATATCAAGTTCCTCTTCATCTAGACACCTGAAACTTCAGGCCTACTTTTGGTTTCTTTCTTTTTCTTTTACATTTAGTGTTTACTTAATGTTGGTCTATGTTGCCTAAGAGTTGCTTCTTTTATTTGTTTGCCTTTCCATCTTGATTATAAGCCCTTTTAAGATAAGGTCCCTATGCAATATTCTTGTGCTCTTAACAGTCTACACCAGTCCTAAAAATATAGTAGTACCTCAGTAGATATTTACTACAATAAACTGAATTGAACTGGACTTTACTAATGGGATTTTATTTCAGGGTATTTATAGTAAACTTGCACAGAGCTGTCACCAGGTGGTGGTAAACACGGAAAAGGCACCCAACCCTTGACTTGTTCAATAAAATTCCTCTTTACATAATTTGCATATGAATTTAAATTATGGCTTCATACTGCTTCCTTATTTTTCTTATTCTTCCCCAGGTTTTGTTTTTTAAATTATACTACACTCTGATTAATACTAATGCATTAGCAATAGTGCAATTTTTATGTTTGGAGAAGATGCTGTTCAAGTTTTTGAGAATTAGAGATACCACAAGAGCATAATTTTAGGTAAAGGTATTTTAGGTTTAAGATATAAAAAGAATGCCAATCTCTTTTTTTTTTTTTTTTTTTAAAAGAAGAACATGCTAGAAATATTCAAAACTCTTACAAAATTGGGAGCCAAGCAAGTCAGGTCATCAGCTGTGTAGAAACCTTACTATGGTGTGATTTTTGGTGAAAGTTTTGTCATTGGTCCTTTTCATGAATATTTATTTAAATCCCAGTGGAAATCATTGCTCATCTGAAAGGGAGTTAACAGTCCTTAATAGCCTCTTCTGATTTGATTGATGTTTTTGTCACTTTCTCTGAAGTAAATAGATTCATTAGCATACCAAATATGCTATCTGTCCTTTTACCTCTCCAGGCACTTAACTGACCACTCACTTAAGATCTAAATATCTCACCTACGTTTTTGTTGTCAGTTCAGGGTCAATCTTCTAGAGAGAAAAGGAAAGAGCTTTAACTAGTTAACTGGTGAGTAGTTTTTAAACAGAAGAAAAGTAGTTTTCTTTGTAATAAAATCCAATCTGTCAGGATTAATCATTTATTCTGCCTCCAAAGTGTGTAAAATGCCAAGATAGTTGAGCTTATTGGAATCAGTGTGTACCGGGTAAAAAGTAAAAAAAAAAAAAAAAAAAAAGAAAAAAGAAAAAAGAAAAAAGAAATGATTGGGAAGTGGTTAAATTGTTAAAGAAAAAGTATGGAAAAACTCAGGAAAAAGAGATGAAAATAATTATTGAAACTCAGGCATGACATGCCAAAGTCAGTAAGTCTGAGTAAAAGTCTATTTATATGTATTCTTCCAGCGTGGAAATGAATCCTGGAGAGACGTGTGGAGTTGTGGTTACTTTTTCAGCACTGAAGCTCAGAGTTAATTAAAGGGTATGAAGTAGCCTGGATGAGATCACTCTTGGGACAGTCCCTATTCTTTCAAGAAACTAGGATGCCATTCAGTCATGTTAGGGTCAGAAAGAAACCAGAAGAATGCCACTTCCTCAATTTAATATACAGTAAGCCCTCACTTGATGTTGCCCATAGGTACTTGGAAACTGCGACTTTAAGCAGAATGACTTACTTACCAAAGGCTAATTGATATAACAAGAGTTAAGTGGCTACATCATATTTCTGGTCACAGAAACATCACCAAACTTCTAAATAAAGACTCGGAACACTTCTAAAATTAAACATTGAAATGTATGTGAGCCATATATAGGTTTTTAAAAAATAATAAAAACAAGTAAGATAATTATTTATCCCATTTTTGGTGAATCAGTGAGTCATGGTGGTGGTCTTGGTGGTGGGTTAAAACAAGAAATAAATGTTTGCAAAGAGAACATTGTCAGGCGCACCTCCTCCCTCTACACAATTCACAAACAAACATTAATATGCGATGGAGGGCTCGCTGAGTGCTTTCGTATCACCTTGTTTATTGTCGTGCATTTGTATGATTACTGTGAACACGATGAATATTTATTTTATAATAATTTGTATGTATTCATTAATTCGTTTTTCAAACCACTTACTCCAGTTCAGGGTAGAGGTGGCCAGAGCTCATCCTGTAAGCTCAGAGCACAAGGTGGGCACCAGCCCTGGACAGGACACTATCCTATCACAGCAGGTGCACTTACACGCGCACCCACACTCACTCAGACTGAGACCAGGTAGACAGGCCAGTACACCTAATGGGCACATCTTTGAGATGTGGGAGGAAACCGGAGTACCTGGAGAAAAACCCATGCAGACATTGAAAGAACATGAAACTCTACACAGACAGTGGCCCTGGTTGGAAACTGATTTTGTTTTTTTTTTTCCCTCATCAAGGTTATAACAAAACAACATTGGAGGAAACGACATTATGCAAGGACCTGTTGTATTTCACTCTTCCTGCAAGTTGCTTTTTGATTAGATTTCATGGAGAATCTGAATATTTGCATCTTTGTGATCCCAGTCTAGGAAACAGTGATCAGGAAGGGGATGTGGATGAGAGTGAGGGGAGATGAGTAGCAGAGTGGATGGATCTAATGAGACTGTGATAGTTTCCACAGGCTTTCGATAAGCTTTTAATCTCTGATGACTTCGGATGTGGAGAAACAAGGCTGAATTCATTTATTTGAAGAATTATTTACAAAATGTTTCTTAATGATGTAAAACACTTAAAATGCCTCAAGGTAATTGATTTGAGTATTTTTTTAATTAAAGAGAATCGTAGTGGTGTGTAGAACCATGTACTTCAAGTTAGAAGTCTTTTATTTCCAGTTCTGACACTCTCTGAGCCTGTTTCCTTTATTAGGAAAAAGAGAAAGAAAAAGTCTATGAGAAGGATTTAGTGAGATAGTGTAGTACATGAAAACATTGTATAAATACAACTTACCAACAAAATACAACTATTTTAAAAAGTTATCTTTGAAATAATAGTAAATGATTTCAGACTTTCAGAAAAGTTGCATACATTAGTATAAAGAATTCTCATATTTCTGTAATGTTCACATTTTTCTGCATTTGCTTAATCATTATCTCCATTCCCTGTCTGTTTATTTATTTATTTATTTATTTATTTATTTTTTGAGACATAGTCTCACTCTGTCTCCAGGCTGGAGTCTAGTGGCATGATCTTGGCTCGCTACAACCTCTGCCTTCTGGGCTCAGGCAATTCTCCTGCCTTAGCCTCCCAAGCAGCTGGGGCTACAGGCACATGCCACCACGCCCGGCCAATTTTTGTATTTTTAGTAGAGATGGGGTTTCACTATGTTGGCCAGGGTGGTCTTGATCTCTTGGCTTTGTGATCTGCCTACCTTGGCCTCCCAAAGTGCTGGGATTACAGGCCTGAGCCACTGTGACCTCCCTGTTTCTTTTTATAGCTCTCTCTGTCTCTCTACATATATGTATGTATGTGTTTTATTCAAAACCATTTGGGAATAAGTTGTAGGCATAATACCTTTTTCTCCCTAAATGCTTCTGTACGTATTTCCTAAAAACAAAAAACATTATCTTACATAGTCACAGTATACTAGCACAATCAGGAAGTTAACGGTTAGTACAGCACTATTATCTAATTTACAGAGCTTATTCAATTCAAATTTCACCAATTGGCTAACTGCTGTCTGAAATTTACTACTATCAAATGGCTAGCAATTTTAGAAATGTGCATTAACACACATGAAATTCCTGGCAGTCAGAGAAAATGGAAAGAAAAATAATAAAGAAAAGAAAGTGTGAAAGTTTTACTATCTAAATAAAGGCTGCTTTTTTTCTTTTAAAAATTCCTTCTGAAAATGCTGTCTTCATCTTTGCATAGGTGCTATTTGAAATAATAGTGTATATTAATAATAATGCTGGCAATAGATCCAAATATTTTGTTAAAACTTGAATAAATACTATTATTTTTAAGCCACAATAACTAGCATAACAGACACAATATACTAATTTAGGCAGAATACACTATGAAAGGAAAAACATACAAAATAATTTTGGGAACATATGCATTTCTACCAGGTGATACAGACTTTAGGAAACAAAATAATTCAGTTGAGTCAATTTTTACAAAGACCAAGAAGGAAAATATGATGCTAAAATAAAATTGAAGGAAAACAAAAACAAAATAAGTTCAACTAACTTACTTCACTAATGCAGATGGTGGATGTTTTAAGGCTCATAATAGTAAGTGCTGTATAGAAATAAACATCTTTATTAAATTTGGGAGTCATGATTATCTTTAAGGTATGAAGTATATTTGTCCCTGGTCAAGTGAGTATAGGGGCAACAGTATACAACAAATCATATACATAGGCAAAATGATAAATAAATAAAAAGGAAATGTCTAGATACAGTCTAAGCCTGAAATACTTTGTTAGACTTTAGTCATTCCAGTACCAATAATTTGAAGAAAAATTGGAGCTAGCCCAGGAGAAAGCAATTGTGATGATTAAGAGAAGGAAAGGATTAAGTTATAAGTAAAGATTTAAGTAGACAAATATATAGCTCAGCAAGTAATGACTACGGAGTATATTATAAGATTCTACAAATATTTGAAAGTTAAAAAGGTGATAGTGGAATTATTTAAAATGATATAAAAGAGTAAGTTACCAGGAGTAATTTAGGCAGAAGAACTCTTTGACATTGAAAATCATTAGTTTTTGGGAAACTCTTCTAATAGGAAGTTAAAAATACCTATTCTTTCTGAGAATTTGAAACTAGAGAGAAAATGATTCTTGACTGAGTAGTTGTTTTCAGGTAAGTGGAAAGACTGATCCCGTCATTTGACTCTCCATCTATTTCCGTGAACAGAAAAGTCAAAGATATTAAATCTAAGATGGGCTAAGTAGTGTCCACCAATTATTCAAGAGCTCATGTTAATCACGAGTGCCCCATAACATTTTTAGATTGTGCTACATAATTAATCTCTGCATTTTATACTGACTTCAGCAGTTTATTATATTTTATTTTGGAGGAAATGGTTGGCTTGAGGCTTTATATTTTCATTCCAAACAGAGGTTACCAGTGTTGGATCTCAACACTGGTTGATCCCATTAGGATCTCAATATATACTTCATTAAGTGGAAAGCTATGTTTGCTTTCCAAGCAGCGTGTTTATATTTGAATTGATTCCAGAAAAAATTTGAGGTTCTTACTTGTTTCCACTTCTGATTTGGAATATTTTGTTGCATGTATAAAAAGACATTTCCCCTGTTCCATGTTTGTCACTAACTTGTTTCAGTCTCAGTCATTCCATCCTTTCAATTCCTATTTCCACTGTTTCCATTTAGTCCTTTATCATTTCCCCTGCAAGAGCTAACACTCTATTTCACTGTATTCTTTTCTTTCTTCTATGCCGCTACTGCCTTGCTGCCAGAGACATCTTTCTTAGTGTCTTTTGTTGGCTCAAAAATATTTGGTGGATCACCAATTGCCAACCGGATAAAGTTTAAATTGATTCACTTGAGTCCTTTCAGGATCTGTCCTCAACTTACTTTCTCAGGCCAATCTCCAGCTATTTCCGGTGCTTCTGGTCCCACCGAGGGTCACACAGTCTTTCTCACGTCTCTACTTGTGCTGTTTATGTGCCCTAAATCCTTCTCATCTTCCATGGCCCCATGCAGATGTCACTTTGTCTCTGAAACTTTTCTTGAATCCTTTAGGTGAGATTAATTATTCAATTCTTTATATTTCTTGTAGCAGTTATGTCACATATCTAGATCAAATTAGTTTTGTGTCTTTTTTTTTTTCCCATGAAAGTACAATTGCCTTGAGGACAAAATCTGGATCTCATTCAACATACACAGTCCTGAACACACGGCCTTGTACATAGGTCTCAAATATAGTAGGTCCTCAATAAGCTTTTACAGAATGAATGAAAGGACAGAATGGTTATCACCTTCATGGGGAAGAAGGGAAGAAATTTCGGAAGCAAACAACATGGCAGAACAGTTGTGTTTTTCCAACTATTCTGTATTTTCCTGAGCTGTCTAATAGGGCAAGGTATAATACAAAATGTTTCTTTGAATAACTTAGGTTTCCTTAGATTGTTTCCAGAGTTGACCTAACTCAAGCAACACGAGGATGTTATGTCCATTTCCATCCTCTGCTACCCTGATTCCTTAGCTGTGTGCTTTTCTTTTCAACTATTGTCACCACTAGACATATTACGTATTGTTATTACTTAATTGTTAATTATTTTCTATCTTCGTTCTCTAGAGTGTGAGCACCAAGAAATTAGTGACTTCATTTTTGTTCATTGCTTTATCCTCATTGCTCTCAGCGATGCTTGACATGTAGCAAGTGTTCAACACATATTTGTTGGATAAATAAGTGAATTTACATTATGTTGTTTGTGTTATTAAACAAAGTTCCTATTATGTAGGGCCAATTTTGAGACTATTGAGTTTGGCATTTTATAAAACCCGAAGCATGTAATAATAATTTGATTCATTCAGAAAACTCACATTGATTATTTAGAATTTTTATTTTGATTTAGGAAATGGTTGGCCATTAGTCATAAATGTTAATTGGAGTTCCTAATGTCAGTCTTACAGTAGAAAAAGATATGACGTATTTATCTATAGGGCCTTGTGCTTGTTATAGAAGATGGTATAAACCTGAAATACAGCTTAGCTCCCCAAATAGTCCTCTGTCTTGGGGGATAATGGTGAATCTGGTTTGACATAATTTTCAGCACATAGTTGTACGTCTTCTGTTTTTCATCATTTTTGTTCTTTTCATAGGTTGTCACTGAAAAAGCTATTCCAGTTCATTTTTTGAACTGATAGAGATCTGATTGCTTTACATTACATGTATCAAAACATCATTATGCACCCTATGAATATGTATTTGCTGGTTAAAAAATAAAATAAAATAAATAAACAAAGCCTTTACACATCTCAAGGGTAGAGCTTCTGCAACTGAAGGAGGAAAAGTAAAATGCATAACTGCCTTAAATTGTGTAAGCCAATGATTGAGCTTTTGATCTTAGGTAGTCTTGCGGATGTAGTTCACCTTGAACCACATACCATGTTTACCACTCACTAGTGTATGTATGGATTGTTTTTAAAGGACTTTGAAAATGAACATATTCTATCAGCTTTAAAAAAAATTAAGTTGACACTTTTTTCTTTTCTCTCTTTTTTTAAGACTTGAACATCTAAATATATAATTATAAATTGCTTTTGCATTATATTCATAATGAAGTAAATTTAAAAAGAGATCTTCATTGATATAGAAGTGTACTGTAACATAATTTTTTAGTTAAAAAATTTTCCTAAGATTTAAGGGCATTGGTGTTTGTCCTCCTATATCTGGAGAAAATATGGAAGTTCCTTTAAACAAACCACTGAATTTTTTGCTCCATTACCTGTGTGTGTGTGTGTGTGTGTGTATGTGTGTTTGTGTGTATCATCTTATCTTTATTATTTATTGATAATTTTGGACTTCTAAATGCCAAAATTTCTTCAAGAAAAAGACAGCATTTTCTCAGAAAGGGTTCTTATACGTATCAAAACTTCTTTAGAGTTTAAACCAGGCATATTAAATGCCTAATTGAGAAGGAAAGTTTTGATTTTGTAAAAGGATGAAGCATTGATTTTTTGCATTTTATAGAGTTATTCAATTTAATTACCAAATTCATGACGCACACTACTCATATAATACGAGATTATAACATGATTCCAAATATGTGAATTTATAAAGTAATGCTAAATGTTAAGGCAAATTTAAGATATACCATTGAGAAGAGATTGGAAAGAATTTTAAATTTCAAGAAGCACAAATTCTATACTTAGTTTTGCTACAGGGTTGTCTGTGATCTTGGCAAGTCAGAAACTTCATTTGTCTTAGTGTTCCCATCTGTAAAATTGTGGTCATTATACTTGACACTTCCTTTCTTAAAAGGGGATGTTATGAGGATGAATAAGGTAATGCATTGTGGTAAAATGCTTTGAGCTCCTTAGAAGAAGGGTGTTACATAAATACAGAGTATTATCTCACATGAAAAATAGCTACAGTACGTTAAATATACCTACTAAGAGGCACAATCAACTCCTCATCTATTTTTTTTTCTCAATGTGGAAAAATTTTTACATTAAAAGAAATGATCTTCATCTATTGATTGACAAATACATCATCAGTTCTCTCTATTATTGTGTCACTAATACTCTTTTAAAACTTAAATAGTAATCAAACACACTATCAATCTTTCCTGTTCTTTACACGGGAAACTTTGGAGTCATCTTCAGCTCCTTTCTCTCATTTGACCCATAAATATTTACAGTTCTTGTTGGTAATGCTTATGAGCTCTATTTTTTTTTATCTCTTTATATTTTGCTATGCACCCTGCAGTGAGTTATAGTAGCTAATAGATAAGACTTACGAGCCTGACTGCTTGGGTTCAAATCCCAGTTCTTTCATTTACTATGCAAACTTAGGTATGTGATTTAATGACCTCGTGCCTCAATTTCCTCATCAGTAAAAAAGTTACAATAATGCTGCCTATCTGAACAGGTCGTAGAGGGAAATAAGCAAGGTGATACAGGTAAAGCTATTTATAACTTTGCCTGGCACATAATACACTCTCAGTAGACATTAGCTATTATCATTATATGGACAACTATAATAATTGTGTATTCATTTATTGTTCATTAGTCTCATTGAGGCACTAGCATATTCCACTAGTCCACCTTTACAACACAATGCAGCTTTCTTTTAAAAATTAAGTTACTCACTTTTATATTTTGAATTGAATCCTCCCCAAGCTCTAAAATGATCATCTTCTGTCTCCTAATTATGTGCTTGAAATGAAACCTCTAACGTTCTTGAAGAACCACTTGCATCTCTACAAATTATCCAACCTCATTGTCAATAATGCACAGGTGGGCATGCTGCTTCAATCAGGTAAATATCCCTGTCATTCTTCACCAGTGTATCATCAACTTCCAGTTTTAGTCTCCATTTCTCCTTATAAATGTATGCCCATCTTTTCTCTGCTTCAGATTTCTGTTCCTCTCTGGAGCTCTTCCCAAGGATTCTCTCTCTCCTGATTTGTCTAATCATTTGAAGAACAATAACACATCAGCACATTGTGTAGATCACTAATGTATAACTGAATTTGATTATGTAGTTGGTGTGTTTATATTTTTATGTGCAGTATAACTTTATATTGCTTTTTGTATCAGGGTGAGGCAATATCCATACCAAAGAGAGGAGCCTGGAGACCTTTTCTCCCTTGCCCTGGGTACTGTAAATTAGGCTGGAATGGGTATCATATGTACAGAGTTCTCTGACAAGCTCCTGAAATTATCCTTTGTTGGTTTAGCAGTTCCATAGCATACGGCTCCTCTGACCTCCTGTTTAGTCTCTTAGGTCCCCAAATTTTAAATGAACTGCTTACTGCTGCAAGTTTCAAGCTCAGGGCATATCATATGTAAATATATTGCTTTAGGGAGCCTTAGAGAAAAGTTCTAAGCAAACAGTAGTAACTACCCATAGATTCATAGATGCTGATGAAGAATAGAAAAGTCCTAAAATGTCACCTGTCCTTCAAGACCAAGGAGTCACAGTAATTTCTGTTTCTATTAGCTTAGTAAGAGATAATTCCAGAGAATAACCTGATATTTCTATATCTCCATAAAACATTAATTTAAAATATTACTCACTTCTGGTTTAGAGCTATTACATCATGTAATTCTAGTAAAGCTTGGAGCCAGTTTCTGATTTGTGGATGCAATATCTAATGCTGAATTGGAAGTTAATACCATTTTTACAGTCCACTCTTTTTTTGTCTCAACATTTCCCCCAACATTTTAGTAAAGTCTATTCTGCCTTTTAACACTGTGTGTGTGTGTGTGTGTGTGTGTGTGTGTGTTTGTGTGTGTGTGTATTGTGTATTTCAGGGTGATACGGGAGGGAGGCTCACATTTTTGTAAAAACGGTGCAGAAAAGAAACAGTATACAATTAACCCTTGAACAAAACAAGGGTTAGGGATGCCAACTACCACCTCTGCCACTGCCACAGTCAAAAATCCGAATGCAAATTTTAAACCTCCCCAAACTTAAATACTAATAACCAACCTTTGACTGGAAGTCTTACCAAACACATAGTTGATTAACACATATTTTGGATATTATATCTCTTATATATTGCATTCTTACGATAAAGTAACCTAGAGAAAAGAAAATATTATTAAGAAAATCATAAGGAAAATATATTTACTATGCATGAACTGGAAGTAGATCATCATGAATGTCTTCATCCTTGCTGTCTTCATATTGAATAGGCCGAGGAGGAGGAAGAAAAAGAGGAGTTGGTATCTTACTGTCTTAGGGGTGGCAGAGGCAAAAGAAAATCTGCCTGTAATTGGACCAGTGCAATTCAAACCCCCGTTGTTCAAGGGTCATCTACAGATAGAGTCAGATTTCTGAGAGGGAGAATTGAGCATAAGAGTGAAAATTTACTTCCTTAGAATATATGGAGATCTTTAAGGGGGTCTTAGACTTTCATAGGGCCAGGCTTTGGAATTTGAGCCAACCTTACTGAGATCTCCAATATAAGGTACCCCCACTTTGTATCTGGGTTAGACATATAACATTATAAATTAATAAGGATAGTTTTCATTGGATACATTTGAAAGTTGGTCCTATTATTTACAGCCACAGACTATCTTCATTAGAATCACATGGAATTTTGTTAAATTACTAGGCCTCTCTCCAGATCCACCAAAAGAATCTCTGGGGTTGGATGCAGAGATGCTTATGCACATTAAAGTTTAAAAACCACTGCCTTTGAAGCATATCTCCTTATTTTGTGTATATTTCCCCTTTAGACTATAGGTATCTTGAGAGCTATAATATTTTATATTTTTGCAAAATTTATGGGATTTCTATTTAATTTGTAGGTCTCTTGGCAACCATCCCATCACAAATGCTCAATAAATATTGTTAAAATAGAATGGAATTACCTCAAATGTATTTGCCATTTTATATACTTCCAGAAAATCCCACAAGATGTCAGAAGGAATGTAACTGTGTAAAAATGTCTGCTCTCATTATATTCTTGAAAATTGCTGTGAGAATAGATTTTAAGTGTTTTCACCCCACAAATGTTAAGTATGGGAAGTAATGCAGATGTTAATTAGCTCAATTTAGCTATTTCACAATCTACACATATTTTAAAACAGTATTATCTTGTTGTACATGATAAATACATATAATTTTAATTTATCAATTAAAAACAAATGAATAAGTAAGGAAATAAATAAAGGCTCTCTTTTGCTTTCCTGTTTTGAGGTTCCTGAACACCAACACATTAGGTGACAGTTGAATTAGGACTTGAATTGACAGTCATTATAGTTTAAGGTGAATATAGTATCCACCCATATCTCCATGTTTTAACCAATTGTATAAGCTTTCTAGATGTATGGAATGACCTTGGCCCCAGACATATTGGTAAACTTTCCAGAAGGGTGAGACTTCACAGATCTGTCACGTTCAGCAGTTCTTACAGTTGGTAGTGGCTTCCCGGACTCCAGACCTGTCTGTCCAACTGCCTTCTCAGTCTACTTGATGCCTACCAGACACCTCAATTTCAATCTTCCTGTGTGTTCAAAGTCCTCAGAGTCAGCCTGAGCTCCTCTCTCTCTTTTGATCTATGTCTTCTCTCTGACCAAATATTTCACTGCTGTCTGCAGAGTATGTATGCAGAGTCTAACCACTTTTTAAAAAATGGCCTTTAGCTTTTAACACAGTTTTAGGTTTACAGCAAAACTGAATGGAAGGTGGAGGGATTTCTCATATACTCCCAGCTCCCACAACTGCGTAGCTCCCCTGTTATCAACATCCACTACCAGAGTGGTGCATTTGTTACAACTGATGAACTTACGTTGACACATCATTATCATGCAAAGTTCATAATTTACATTAGGGTTCACCCTTGGTCTAACTACGTTTTAGTTCTTTTACTTCATCCCTGGTCCAGGTCAAGATCATCTTTTTCTCAGATCATTTCAATAGCCTCCTAACTTGTCTCTCTACTACTTTTGCCTCATTTGGTCTATCCTCAATATAGTGGCCATGGTGAAAAAATATTTACCAGATAATGTCATTACTTGGCTCTCCAATACTCTCCAATACTTTCTATTCCATCCAGAATAAAAGCCAAAGTCCTTACAACAAAAAATGATTTTATTTCAGCAATATAACCAATTTTATTTTAGTAACATATTATAATTGTATTAGAAGAAAGCAAATATTGAATTTAGATAAATAATATTTATTGACCTTAAATTATCTTTTACTCTGTGCATTAAAAAACAATTACTTGGTATATACAAGCTTTCACTGCACCCTATCCATTAATATTTATCAAGTATAATATTTGTTAGTTATTAATCAAGCCCATGCTCAGTACTGGTTCAAACACTGTAAGTATCCAAGACACTGTAGAACACATGGTTTATTGCAGACCTATGGTTTGAAACCTGGGTAGAGTTGGGAAAGCCAACCACTGTGATTGCCAAAAGATCTTTATTTCTCTTGTTGTATTTAATGCGAGATATTACAATTTTTGGTGACCCACCCTTCCTTCCTTCCTTCCTTCCTTCCTTCCTTCCTTCCTTCCTTCCTTCCTTCCTTCCTTCTTTCCTCTCTCTCTCTCTTCCTTTCTTTTTTTTTTTTTTGAGACAGAGTCTTGCTCTATTGCCCAGGCTGGAGTTCAGTGGCACGATCTTGGCTCACTGCAACCTCCGCCTCTTGGGTTCAAGCGATTTTCCTGTCTCAGCCTCTCAAATAACTGGGATTACAGGTGCATGCCACCATGCCTGGCTAATTTTTGTATTTTTAGTAGAGACGGAGTTTCGCCATGTTGGCCAGGCTGATCTCAAACTCCTGACTTCAGGTGATCCACCCAACTTGGCCTCCCAAAGTGCTGGGATTACAGGCATGAGCCACTGTGCCCTGCTGATGTTTTCTTTAGAATGGAATGTTTTATTACACTTTTAATGTTGCTTCATATAATCCTTCTTTCCATAGTTAGTGTCTTTCAAACTTGTTATGGCTATAATGAGATCATATGTAGAAAACATTAGAGAGAAAGTTGAGATTTGGACTTTGTCTTCACAATTTCTGTATTACATTTTGTTTTTACCCACCTTTCACTCACACAAAAGAAACTGAAAGAAAACCCACCAATTTCAACACATGGGCATTTAAAACTAATGACTAAAAGTAGGTTTTGCTTATCTAAAAAATAAACCTCCTCTGACAGTAGGGTCAATGTTACAATGATAAAACCACAATTTCTTTCTTATAAAATTAATAGCTTACTTAGAAATGGCTATTCATTAGAAATTTGGCATACTTACACACCTAAGTATGCAATATATAAAATAATACTAAATGACTAATGGCCAAAACACGGACTTAAACAAATATTTCCAAACATTGCTTTATTTAATGATGACAAAAGCCTCAATTTCCCATTGCACAATACTTAACTGAACAAACAAACAAACAAACCCAAAGCTGTGGGAAATACAACTTTAACATTTGTTTTTAAATGTAAAAATGTTTCTGGGGTTTGATAGCCTATAGGAAATGTTTCACTGTAGTATTCCTTTCAAGGAATTGAGGTACTGCAGTGGCCAGTAAACCACTATTGCATTAGTGCTATAGCTGTGAAGTAATATTTTTTATAATGTTATTTTGTTTTCAAGGAAAAAATTGGAGAGTGGTACTTAGACTAAAGTATAATCCTATCAGTTTTACATAAAATATTGATAAGAAATAAAAACTTAGCATCCCTGGTGTGAATTCACTAGATTGTACAAAATACAAACATATAGATTAAGGAAAGTTAACATAATCCTTTTATGGGAACTAAAATCAATTACATGTCAGCTTTGTAGTATTATAAATGTATTTAGTCAGCATAGAATTTTTCCAGCAGTGTTTCCTGCAGATTGAAATTGACTAACCAGATGTTAAATATTAAATAGAACTAATCAAAGCGTGGTTCAAGAGACTTTAAAAACAATGATCAAAGGGAGCTATTTATTACCTGATTCATGTTACTGTTAAAATATTGGCTCTGTAATATTATATTTAAACTTAGATTTTTTTAAAGATTGCCTTTTCTAGCTTTACATGAACAATAATTAATGTTAATAAATTAACTCATAAACTATGTAACTGGATCATTGTACATAATAATGGTTGGAAACTTGACCAAGAAATGTAAAGCTCAATTCACAGACATAAAACCTTAGTGGGATATTTAGTATATATATAACTTTTAGTAATAATGTAACTACTGAAAAACACTAGGGCTCATTTACTCCATGTCTGTACACATACACATACACAAAATAAAAACAAAAACAAAAAAGAAGGCAATGCTAGAATTATTTCTGAGGGATCTTGGAGCAATCATTTGCTCAGGCATTTTTTAATTCCAGAAAATTAATTATTATTTTTTAAAAAATAAACAAAAATTGACTTTGGGAAAAGATTTCTAAGACAAGGCATTCCATAATTTCTTATAAGCTCATTCCATTGTTTTACCATAGTGACAATTTATTTTTTGCTTATTCAATGAGAATCTGTCATAAGATCTTGTTTGGACCCACTTTCTCTTGAAATATATTTGCATAGATGGAAAAGCAGCATTAATAGACTTTTCAGTACCTAATGTTATAAGTTTACTGTTATCAATATTTTATATAAGTAATTTATGCAGCTTAAGAAAACATTTTTCAAAGTTTCAGGGTTCCAATAAACAATGAAATTGACAACCATTCATATGCCAATAAATGTTTTCACCAATATACGTAGTTTTTATTTTTTTATTTCATTTGGGATGATAAAATAGGGAAATGAGGTCAAACTGTAAGACTGTATCCCAAATGTTCTATCTTATTCTTAAATTCCCTTGCTAAATTGTTTTCTTGAACCAATTTTCATTCAACTTCTGCTTGTTTTTAATTACTTGCATTCTAGTAGTAATCACTTTTAATCGACCATTATAACAACTTTTTAAAGAAAAAAATTTATTTTGATATAGGCAATATTGATTTTTCTATAGAAATGAAGATTTATTGTATGTCATGCTAGCTTCTGTGCCTTGAATATAAGAAGTTCCATTATAGTTTTAAAAGCAAATCAAGAAAAATGTATTAACTGGAGAGGGTGTTGTATATTCATACACCATGACCATACATGTCTATCTTTAAACGTCGTTCATACACTGTCCTGAAATGCTCCTTTTCAGCTGGTTCAGGACCTACCCTCTCCAAACGTTCTTCTCCCAGTTAAAGTAGAAATCATTGATGAAATAAAGCACTATACACCTTTTAGACTTTGCCATTTGTGAGCTTACCTTACATGATATTGGACACAAAATGGTTAAACAGGAGTATTCTCCAAACAAGTACAGCAGGAGCCAAGGAGAAGGTGAAGGGTGGGGAAAGACATTTTATATTCGAACGTCTTATGTTACCTATATTTTTCCCCACTGTGAGTCTCCAGACTTTTTTTTTCCTCCTTGCCATTTGGACTTCATTTAGGTATCCTACTAAAAGGATATTAGAACTGCCTTCTTTGCTTCAGCATTGCATGAAGATAAAGCATGCAGAAGGCAGGAGTGGGCACCTGAGGGCTCAGATGGACTAGTGAAGGCAGAGGTGATGCGTAGAAAAAAATTTGGCAAAGCCTATGTGAGAAATGTGTTTGTTTGAAACCTGAACATTGAGAAAGGAAACAAAGGCTAAGTAATAAGTGTTCTGCACGATGACAGTATGACCTTGCAGATGACACTAGCCGAGCACGACCATGGACACAAAGACCAATAACAGCAATAAAACAACACCAGATGACAAATCCCGACCAGACCTGCAAAGGCTATATTTTATTATCCGTTTTGGATAAAGAGATTTTACCAGGTCTCTAGTGAGGAGAAATAAGTACAATCAAAACCTCACTTTACATCATGTATAGCTTTGTTGTATATAATGAAGCTTTAGTTAATTATATGATAGTATGTATCTAATTCTCATTTTTAAATGTTTTTATTATTCTCAGTAAATCCTTTTGCTGTGCCCATGAAATTAAGCTTCAGATTGAAAAAACTAATCATCCAAACTCTGCATATGATTTATTTTCAAATTTTTGACTTTTATTTCATGAAGACTACAAAATAATTTTGTTGTTGTTGTTGTTGTTGAGAATGGAGCTGACACTTGAATAGTCTCTAATTGTTGGAGTTTAGATTCTGTTGCCCGGAGCAGGAAAAACTGGGTAAACAGCACTGCTTACAGACTGTTGCTTTAGAAAGGCTCCTTTCTTACTGGGTAGGGCAGAAATTACATAAGGAATCCAGATTTTTTTGAGTGGCAGTTTTCTATATAGTAAGCGTTGTGTGCTTAACAGATTAACTGCTTTTCATGTTATTCTTTTCCCCAGGATTCAGGAAAGAAAATGACATAATAGATTTTTTTTTCCCTGGGATCACAGTAAACCTACTTAGTCAAACCCAGTTGCTCCTTGGGAGGTAAGGAGCGAACTAACCTATGTTTCTACAAGTTACAAAATCATTTACATTTATTACCCTTGCACAGTGAGGCCCCAAAGCCTCAGAGCTATGATTCTCCAAATCACCGCATTCTAAGCTTGACTGATTGGTTTAAAAGCTTGTGAGAGATTTATAATGATTCACTGTGTAAGCCAATGATTTTATATTTAAGTCAAGAGACTGCTTATAAATGACAGAAAACTTTAGGCTCTCCTTGGACACAGCAGGTGACCAACTGTTTCCATAGGTTTAGATAAAAATAGCATTTCCTTTGCACTGTTTGAACCCAAAATTTGTAAAGCACACACACATTATATTGTATACAAGCATATAATATTACCTCTCCATTTATAGTGCTATCTTCGGATTATTTGACCATATTAATATCTGTGTGTATTTGCCACAGAAACTTAAAAAGCTCTGTTGCTTTTGAACTTTTTCTTATTTGCTCTCATAAACTTTAATTGCTTCCTCAAATTCCAGATTTGTTATTTAAATAGCATATATTGCTGTACATTAAGTTTGGAAAGAAATGCTATGCTTAGGTTACTGCGATGTTTCACAACACATAGTAGCAGTATCTTTTACAGTTTAAAGTTTATACAAATAAATTGCCACTGTTTAAATGGTATAAATGAAAGAAATAAGATTAATAGAGTACATATTGAAAAATGTTAACCTTTGTATGATATTTTGCCTTGTTTGATCGATGAAGAAAATTTGAGATTTGTGAAGAACACCAAATGTTTAATCAGGAGGTTGGTAAGCGTCATAAAGTTCTTAAAGGAAAGGCTGCAGAAATGTCTATGCCACCAGCCTTGGAAGACTCTTTGCCAACCAGTCTGTTTATTTCCTCCAGCAATACTGAGGGTGCCAACTGGATTGGTACAAACTTCCATAGAGATGCAATTACTTTTTTTTTTTTTTTCTTTTTAGACAGAGTTTTGTTCTTGTTGCCCAGGCTGGAGAGCAATGGTCCAATCTTGACTCACTGCAACCTCTGCCTCCCGGGTTCAAGTGATTCTCCTTCCTTAGCCTCCCCAGTAGCTGGGATTACAGGTGTGCACCACCATGCCTGGCTAATTTTTTGTGTTTTCAATAAAGTCGGGGTTTCACCCTGTTGGCTGGGCTGGTCTTGAACTCCTGACCTCAAGTGATCCACCCACCTTGGTCTCCCAAAGTGCTGGGATTACAGACGTGAGCCACCATGCCCAGCCTGGAGGTGCAATTTCAAATGTATTTGTTAGAAGAAAATTAAGTCACACCATTCTTTTAATCTGCCTTATTAACCACAATTCAAACCACCATGTTCTGTCTCTATTCTCACACTAAAAAGTCCCTACAACTTGTCTCCTGTTTCCTTGCTCATTTCAGTCTTGTCATCCACCCCTTCTGCCTGTTATACAAGAGGGTTTCCACTGCTTCCTGTTTCTCTAGGCTTCTTCCTTTTCAGATCAGGTCTACATTGGTTTCTCCACATTGCCTGGCACTATTCTGTCTTATTTGGAATATGTGCCTAGCATTATCTAAAGTATGGCATGACATTTAATAGCACACTGTTTGGCTAAGACCCAGCATATAGCCTCCATTCTTGCAGCTACTAGCTGTATTATTTTGGGCAGATTATTTAACCTCTCTGAGCCTCAGTTTCCTTGTTTGTAAAAGGGAAAATAAATTTACCTAAAAAGATTGTAGTGAAGACTAAACAAGCTAATGTATGAAAGAAATGCTTAGCACCAGAACTGGCATGTAATAAGTGCTCAACACATTATTGCTATTGTTATTAAGGTTATCCTGATAGTGATTACACTAATTTCTTGCCCTAATTGACTGGTGTCTCCCCATACATAGTTACTTCCCTGGAATCTTTTTTTTTTTTTTTTTAATAGGAACCACTCTTTCTTTCAAACTCTTATAATCTGTTTCTTGAAGCTCTTATACTCTTCTTATTCTAGTTCATATAGGTCCATCTTGTGTATGTGAATTTCAGGAAAGAATTTGTCACATGCTTTCCTTAAAGTTCAAGTATATCAATGAATTTTGCTGACCCACTAGTATATCTTATTCAATAAAGAAATGATGTAAGTATTATATATTCTTGGTTAACTCAAATTGTATCCTAGGAACTCTCAGACAGCCTTTTAGTCACTTGCTGTAGCTTCTTGCCTAGATTTGTTGTCATGCTTCATGTTGTAGTGTTTGCAGAATTTGCCTTTCTTTTTGATAATTGTACCCCATTTTGCACCTGCATCTCTGCTCTGTGAACATTCTCTTTTCCATTCTCTCTGATTATTCAAAGGTCACACTGTCTTTTGTTTTAAACTTCTCTGTTTTAAACTTTTAAAAAATTTAGATTCAGGGAATACATGTTCAGATTTGTAATATATTATTGCATAATGGTGAGGTTTGGGTTCCAGTGTGCCTATCAGTCAAATAGTGAACATTGTCCCTACAAGTAATTTTTTAACCCTCACTCTCCTTCTTCCCTCCTCCCTTTTGGAGTCCTCAGAGTCTATTATTTCCATCTTTATGTTCATACGTAGCTATTGTTTAGCTCCTACTTATAAATGAGGACATGCAGTGTATAATTTTCTGTTTTTGAGTTATTTCTCTTAGGGTAATGGCATCCAGTTCCATCCATGCTGCTGCAAAAGACACGATTTCACTCTTTATGGCTGTTTAGTATTCCAGGGTGTATATATACCACATTTTCTTTATCCAGTCAAGCACTAGTGGACACTTAGGTTGATTCCATAACTTTGCTGCTGTGAATAGTGCTGAAATAAACATATGAGTGCAGGTGTCTTTTTGATATAATGATTTCTTTTTCTTAGGGGTAGATGTCCACTAGTGGGATTGCTAGCTTGAATGGTAGTTCTCTTTTTATTTCTTTGAGAAATTGCCATACTGTTTTCTATAGATGGTTTACTAATTTACATTCCCACCAACAGTGGATAAGCAATTCCCTTTCCCCACATCCATGCCAATATGTGTTGTTTTTTGTCTTTTTAGTAATAGCTACTCTGGTATAAGATGATATCTTCATGTGGTTTTAATTTGCATTTCTCTGATGATTAGTGATGTTAAGCATTTTTTCATATGCTTGTTGACCATTAGTATGTCTTCTTTTAAGAGATATCTGTTTGCAAAGATTCCTGTCAGTGGCTGGGAAATCCCATTTGCAAGTTCTCTCAATATGCTTGAGTACAATTACTCTGTATTAGGAAACTGAGCATGGTAGAGCAGTGAGGTGCTTGCTTCAATTGCTTTCCTCATCTGAGCCTTGGCTTTCCTCTTACCATTGTTAATTGGGGGAGCTCATTACTACCACCCACTTATTGCTTGCTTCCTCTCCTGCTCTGCCAAATTTTTGTGGGTCATGTCTCTTATTGGAGGAGGCTGTAAACCTTTGGAATCTAGTTTACATTATTGCCCTGTGATTCTCTGATGGACCCAAGGAAAGTTATGACTTTTGTATGTTAGTCAAGATTTTCTCTTTGTTAGGGTGAATGACATGCTCTGGGGCTTTCAACATTCTAAGTGGAAGAGGAACTATCCCCCCTCCTCCCCACTCCATCATTTCTTAATCCCTTTGGATCTGCCTTTTGGCATAGCCAATATAGAAAGACTGCCTTATGGGTCTGTTATTGGTGCATTAGCAGCTTTGCTGCAGTGACAAACCACCTAAAAGTATCAGTCACATAAAAAAAGAATATTTATTTTTTACACATGTAATGTATTGTCACTTGTGGGTGGGGTGCTACTTCTATGGCTCTCTCTCTTCAGCTCTGTTGGGCTCTTGCTATTTGTCTTCTCATTCAGAACTTAGGTGATAGACAGCCCCAATTTGGGATGTGGCAGGTGGAAAGGATAAGGAAAACCATGGAAAACTTGTGATGACTCTTAAGGTACCTACTCATTTGTAACATATGCCCATCCACTGACATTTCATTGTCCACTCACATCCAAGGTAGGATGTGTATTTCTGTTGCAGGAGGCATGGGCAGTCACATGCCAAGGTCTAGGAAAATGTAATCTTCTTTCAGGAGGAGCAGGGGTAAATAATGATGAATCAGGATACAGTCTACTCAACTGGTGAAAGCCAATTTTCTTATAGTTGGCCTTGTCTACAATATTTGAATTCTTTTAATTGCACAATTTTATTGGTCAGAAAGATTTTGTCTTCAGAAAATGGTTTTAAATGATAAGAAAACATATCATTTTATATAAGAAAAAGCCCAGAGGAGGCTAGAATCTAGACAGAGCATGTTAGAGCTGTGACTTTGCTTTCTCATAAACTCGTATTTTCTCCTTCCCACTTGAGTTGGCTTTTTGCTTGTACCTGATGCACTCATGGTTGCAAGGTGGCTTCTAATGATAATTGTTGCTGCATGTAGATTTGGGCTTATCTAGAAAACCTCTCCCAACTTAGAAATATAAATTCTTCCCTTCAACATGATTGAGTCAATATAGAAAATGTATATTAGTTACCAGGGGAATTCATTAGTCCGTGTGGCCTCGATTAATCATCTGGGATGGAAGGGATGTTGAAGAGTTAACCATAATGTTCCTGTTTATTACAGATATCAGGAATCTAAATCTTTTTCTCTTTCATCTTCCTATGGTTATATGTTTGTGTGTGTGTGTGTGTGTGTGTTTGTGTGTGTATGCATATGTACATATGCATATATAGACTCATATTATTTATAGTTTATAGTTTTCTCTTCTTTAAACTCATTTCCTTGTTGATCCCATACACTGAGAAAGCTATCAACCTTTTGGAGTAGTTCTCACTTCTTTGCTCTAGATCCAATTACTGGCTTATGATTCTCTGTGAATTTCCTGCTGGAACCTCAATTCTGCTGGAACCTCAATCCTGCTGGAACCTTTCCTTTCCATCCAGCTTCTCCTCTTGACTGTCTTCTTCATCACCAGTCTTGAAATCTGAATGATCTTTTTCCTTTTTTCATGTTTTTGTATATTCAATCTGTTTGTATTCATAATTACACTTCCTTTGAAATGTTTTTTATATTCATTCTTTTCTTTTGTTTAGCACTTGCTGTGGAGTACCAACAGTGGCTAGAAAGACCCTGTGACTCTCAGAGACAAGCACATATAAAACATAAGAGGACATTCCCTTGGTTGTTCTAGAAACACTTGGCTGTGAACTGGAGGCTTAGTGTCCAGCACATGTAGACAAGAGTCAGTGATATTTGTATTATTACTGATAAAGTAACACCTTTTTATCCACAGACTGGGGAAATCTGGGAAACCATGGTTACATAGATATATTTTGTTCTGGTAAAAGGGAACATTCATTGTGAAACAATGCACATATGCCCTTGTCTCTGACCTTCACTTAAAACATTCCATCAACCAGAAATGGCCTCCCCCATCTTTACCTGCTTTACGACTTATGGCACATATCTGCTTTTTCATAACATTTTCTGTTAGGCAATATAATAGGGTTTGTCTCAGCATGGATTTGGGCTTGATTTCTGATTCTTTGTGATCTCAGCCACTCAAAACTTGTTCCTCCATTTGAAAAAGGGCATAACCTCAAAAAAAAAATGAAGAAAAAGGGCATAACAGTACTGTATTAATGTCTATTGCTATATAGAAATATTACCACAAACTTCATGGCTTAAAACGACAAATGTCCATTAGGTCACAGCTTCTCTGGGTCAGGAGTCCAGACATAGCATTGCTAAGTTTTGTGCTTTGGGAACTCTTCTGAAAGCCACAATCAAAGGGCCAGCTAGGGCTGTGGTCTCACTCAAGGCTTGACAGGGGGAGGATCTGTCTCTAAGCTCACATGATTGTTGGCAGAATTTAGTTCCTTTTGGCCTGAGGACCATCAGTTTCTTGCTTGGTGGAGGCTGAAGGCTACCCTCAGCTCCTTTACCATGTGGCCTCTTGCTTCTTCAAAGTCAGCAAGGTGGAAAGTCTCTCCTAGCAAGACCGATATTACAATCTTACATGTTATGATTGGGGAAATGACGTTCCACTTCTGCCATATTCTAATGACTAGAAGAAAGTCTCAGATACTGCCTGCACTCAGGCAGAGGAGAATCACACCAGAATATGGAGTTTCAGAAGGTGGGGATAATTGAGCAGCCATATTAGAAGCTATCTGCTACAGCTGTCAACCCCCACAATTTGAAAATTATGTGTATGAAGATTTCAGCAAGATGCCTGATGCTTGTATTCCATAAAGGGCAGTATTATTATTCCTCCTCACCAGATGTGAGGGCAATCCTAGGACCTTCTATTTTTTAATCACTCTAAAGGTTCTTAGAACTACCAACTTGAAGTAGTTATTTGTGTATGTATTTAATTTTATTACAGAGTTATAAGCTTTTGGAAAGCAGGGACATATTCTTTTACATCCTTGAAGCTCCCAATATCTAGTAGTATGCCTTTCTCATAGAGATCATTAATTACTTTATCCCTGGGCTCCCATAATCACTTACATTTTTGTGCTCCAGCTCATGTCACACTGTATTATAACTAGCTATACATACCTATTTTTCTTACTAAACTGGTAGATCCTTAAGGGAAGAAAGACTGGGCCTTTTCTTTTTGTCTCTATTGCCTTTTCTTCTCTCCCTTAATTTCCTTTTATCAAGCATCAAATACGGTGCTTGGTATATAGTACATGCTCAAGAAATGAAAGTTCCTTGAAAAAATAAATAATAATTATTTAGAAACAATTTACTGAATGAATAAATAAATTTTAAGAGGCGATGTCTATCACTAAACTTTCAAGAAATAATGCAAACATAGGATGCAAAAAAAAAAAAAAAAAAGGAAAAAGAACAAGTATAATTCTCTTACATTTTTACCTAAAATGAAAGGTTTTACAAAAATATCAGTCGTTTGAGTTTTGAAAACAAGTAGGTTGTAGAGTATGAAAGAAATTAGTGGCACACCAAAACACAAGAGCTGAGATTATGGTTCCCTTCTGATCCATGAAACTGCTGAATACTCTTCAAAGAAAAATAGATGTTTTAGTAGCTGTCTGCTATTTATTATTGTGTTGAATTTGATATTTTGAAAATTTGAGATATCTACCTCATAGGATTGTTGTAGGGATCAAAGGAGGTATTATGTAGAAAGTATTTAGCATAGTTAATTTAGTTTCTTTCACGGCCATTTACTTTTTAGACTGTTTAAACATTGCTGAATCATTTTGCCAGCCTTGGGTAAAAGTGAAAAGTAGAATCTTCTGAATTTTTTTGTTTTTCAGGAAGCCTGATATCTGACATTTGTAACTCAGGAGAAAATTTAAAAATTATTTATTATTGCTATTTTATTGAGATAAAGTGTCACTCTGTCACCCAGGCTAGAGTACAGAGGCACAATTGTAGCTCACTGCAGTCTTGACCTTCCAGGCTCAAACAACCCTTCCACCTCAGCCTCCCAAGTAGCTGGGACTACAGGTGCATGCTACCACACTTGGCTAATTTTTGTATATTTTGTAGAGATGGGATTTTTCCATGTTCCCCAGGCTGGTCTTCAACTCCTAGGTTCAAGTGAAGTACCACCTCGGCCTCCCAAAGTTGTGGGATTACAGGTATGAGCTACCATGCCCAGCCGAATTTTGAGTTTTTATTATGATTGTGGTCTAAAAGTCTTAATAATTTGGGGGCTTCAGTTATCTTTTGAGGAGGCTTGATGTCTTAGTCCATTTTGGCTGCTATAACGAAATACCTTAGGCTGGGTAATTTATAAGCAACAGAAATTTATTGCTCATAGTTCTAGAGGCTGGGAAGTCCAAGATCAAGGTGCTGGCAGGTTTGGTGTCTGGTAAGGGTCTGCTCTCTGCTTTGTAGATGGTGCTTTGTTGCATCCTTACTAGCAGAAGGGGCAAATGGCTCCATAACATCTCTTTTATGAGGTCACAGATACTGTTCATAAGGGATTTGCTCTCATGACTTAATCACCTCCTAAAGGCCCCACCTCTTGATAATACTATCACATTGGCAATTAAGTTTCAACATATAAGTTTTGGGGGGGGACACATTCAGACCATACCATTTGGGCAAGGAGGAAGGAGTCTTACTGTTCTCCTGAAGTCTTGCCTTGTTGATAGTTTTCTGCCTTATACGTAATCGCTATCACCTCTAATGACTAGCTGTGGGCTTGATGTACAGTAGGTGCTCAGTAAATGCTGATTATTAATGGAAAAATAAAATTGGCCCTGGGATCAGGATTCTCCAACAGACAGTAAACACTTAAGTGCAGAGACCACAAATATTAACTCTGTATCTCCAAGTCCAGGCAGGGGGTTTAGCTGACATGCTCATTTTCTATTCACAAGATTTATTATATATAGTTTGCTGTGTTTGAGGGCAATATTTGTAGTTTTCCTGTTAGGTTCACTGAGTATACCAGTTTCTCAAGTGAGTACCATGTGTGAACCCCAGTTCATTCTTACATATCCACTTCATGATCCCTGTAGTCTAGTTTCTTCTCTCACAACTTTGCTGATCTGTTCTTCCTCCATCATGCAGCCCCCAACTCTCTTGGTATTAAGCCCATTCACAGTGTTATGTAACCATCACCACTATCCATTTCCAGAACTTTTTTGTCATACCAAAAAGAAAAAAAACTCTGTCCTCATTAAACAATCATTCCCATTCCACTCTCCCCACAACTGTCAACCTCTATTCTTTCTGTCTCTATGAATTTGCCTATTTTAAATACCTCATATCAGCTCTGTTGCCCAGGCTGGAGTGCAGTGGCATGATCTTGGCTCACTGCAACCTCTGCCTCCTGGGTTCAAGTGATTCTCCTGCCTCATCCTCCTGAGTAGCTGGGACTACAGGTGCGTGCCACCACACCTGGGCTAATTTTTGTATTTTTAGTAGAGACAGGGTTTCACCATGTTGGCCAGGATGGTCTCAATCTCCTGACCTCATGATCTGTCCACCTCGGCCTCCCAAAGTGTTGGGATTACAGGTGTGAGCCACTGCACCTAGCCCACAGTTTTTAACTGTATCCTGAAAAGATGTAAACCGAAATTCTCATGAATGGTGGACATACTTTCCATTTAATGATTAGGTCCTTTGTGAAAAGATTGATTAAACTGTTTATATCTAAATGAGAAATGCTATTGTGTTCTCTACTACAATGCCTTGCACATAAAAGGCATTAAATAAATATTTGTTGAATGATTTGAGTTCATTTTGAGTATTGAGTGTTAGCATACAAGTCTGTAGTAGTTTATTGTTTAATTTCATCCTAACATAGGTTTAGGAGGAAAAAACAGTGTGAATTTCAGAAAACACACAAAAATGCATAGTTTTTGTAGGATGTGAAACATACAGATGTCTTAAAAATTTAAATTACTATTTTTGCTTTCTCTTCAAACATTATATTTAAAAGTTTTAAATAATTTAAAATGTGTCTAGTAGTGCTTACATTTGATATCAAATATAAGTGACTTATAATTTCATGTTCTCTGAATTCTTGATTTGTTTCCTGTGTCAGAGATTTGAGACTATTAAGAGGCGATTAGGGAGGATATCCTTGAAGTCTCCTTCACACCAAGAATCTCCTTTTTTTGGTTCACTTAACTTAATGTGGGAGTTGCTTGTGATATTTTCTACATTTCACCTTCCGAGGTTATAGGCCCCATTCATATGCCATATCTCCCTCTCAGATGAGTAAGTATGACTTTTATGAATTTTCTTCACTTGTAGAATTTAATTTACATGAATAATTAGGAAAGGACCAAGTGAAATTTCTCTCTCCCTAGGCAAACAATCTTGTTAATAAAATCGACTGCAAACTTTTCCTTTAATTTTTTTTTGTATCTTTAAATTTATTGCTTGCTACAAAGAAGCAAAATAAAAAGAAATATAGGGCGCTACAGCATACTGCTATTTTGCATATTGATATCTGAATAATTACCTTAGGGCATATTGAGTTATAATATGAAATACTATTCCCTCAAGACATTATCTTAAAATATTTTACTTATTTAGCATACAGTTCAATATTTTAGAATTATGTAGAGAGTATAGTTGTTAACTGACATGGAATGTGCTGGCAGAAACAAAAAATTAGAGGGACCTAACAGGGAAAAGGAATTGTTCTTGGAATGTTACAATATTTAAATACTGTTGCAATATAGCTGGTCAATTATAATAGCCAACATTGTAAAAGAGAAGAAGGTTGTAATTCTGTATAGGTGGTTAATATGTGCATATTTTTCCTTTAAAGTGTATTTCACATGGAGTTTGTTTGATATTCAGACCTGTAATCATGTATTTTACAGTTCCCTTTGCACACAGCCAGCAGTGGGGTATTCTTTTACAATACAAAGGCTGGAAATAGATACCAAAAGAATAGTGCCTGAAAATGAAGAACTGTAGTTTCTGGAGGAACATGCTCATAATGTGACCCACAGTCAGCTTAGGAATTGAACACCACAAAACATGGAGTGGAAGGCAGGTTGGTCTGGTATTATGTACTCTGGTGCCTACATCTTAGTTGCTATGACGAGTCTAGCTGAGATGTGTGTTCTCTTAACAGCCTAGGTCAGAAGGAAAGCCCACCAATGACAGAAACACTGTGGCCAAGCTGGGCATAGTGAGGTTTTAGTGTAGCTTTGAGTTTTGTGATTCCACTGACTGTGTGACTGTGACCAAGATATTTAAACTCTTTAACTCCCCATTTCCTTACCTGTAAAACTAACTGTGTGAATTAAATGGAATCATGTGAGAAAAGTACATGTTTTGTTTCCTGATGTTATTATTATTGTTGCTGTAATGAGGCCAGATCTTTATAGTCCTAGAAACAAATTTACTACTGGTATACTGTAAATTGAAACTGTTAAAACTTGAAATTGAGACTGAGATGGTAAGATCTCTTGAGACTAGGAGTTCAAGGCCAGCTTGGGCAACAAGCAAGACCCTGTACCCATTGAAAACACAAGAAACATTAGCTGAGCATGGTACTGCATGCCTGTAGTCCCAGCTACTTGGGAGGATGAGGTAGGAGGATTGCTTGAGCCCAGGAATTTGACGCTACCATGAGCCATGATGGCATCAATGCACTCCAGCCTGGGCAACAGGTGCTGTCTCTAAAAAAGAAAAGACTAAAGCAAACAAATCAAACCCAAACAAAAAACCAGCATTGATTCCAGAAGAAAAGATAAAATGAAAACAAATCTTTATTTTATATGTGAAGTCATGAAGTGTGTTTTCTTTTCTTTTCTTTTTTTTTTTTTCCATTTTTTTCAAGCAATTGTCGGAAATTTCTATAACCTTACTCTGGATGGAGCAGGACAAACCCTCAACTATTTCAATACTGTTCTGGCGAGCAGTGTAGGAATGCACAGGTCACCACAGACCCAAGCACGCTGGAGGTTTGCCAGTATTTGCTTTTAAAACTGTTTTTGATATGCCTTCTTTTAGAAAATTAAAGATTATGCATATTTGTTTATAAAACAGTTTTTGTCATGAGGCCATTTTGTGACCAACAATGTATCTTACTCACCTTGTTTATCATAAAATTGGTCAGTTTCTATGTGTTAAAACACTGAACTAGCTATGTCTCACTTTCTGATATTTGAAGGGGAACAGGAGTATTACCCCAATTTTGCAGATGTAGAAACCTACCTACAGATTAAACAATGTGATTGATATTTTATCCCAGGTTAATGGCAAAGCAAAACTGGGGTTGAGCTTCTTTCTCTCCTTGGTCTCATAGGCTTTATCACATTTCATGTTGCTGCTGTAAAAAAGAACCTTAGGCTGTTTGTAAGCGTGAGGAACTAAGTGATGGGTATTTAGCGTCTCTTGTGCTAACTGACCAAAAACTGAATTGACTTCTACTACATTATCAAATTATTTTTACAAAATGGGTATATTGGACTTTCTCATCTATTAATGCTATTGCCAGTGCCTTCTCAATTGCAACAGCAAGATGGCAAAAGGAAATGTAAGTTGTCATGTATTAAAAATCAATTGAAATGACATTTCAACCTTCAATTGCAGTAAATTCTTTGAGAGAAGGAAACGAAATCCTCATGATAGCGGTGATAGTGATGTCTGTTGCTGCTTTTCTAATTAATTAAATGTATGACTCTTAAGCCCTGCCAAGTGTATATTTTTATTTTGCTATCTGAATGTCCCCTTTCTTTGACCTTTCCTCTCTTTTCTATACCTCATTTCTTATGCACCTGCTCCATCTATGGCTTAGCTCCTTTTGTCACAGAGGAAATGTATTCTAAATTAATTTATACTTAGGTTATTTAAACATTTTCTTATTAATTGAAGACCAAGTAATGCTAGACCCAAAGAAATAAATCCCTAATAGTGTGATTTCAGGCACCATGCTACTCGAATGGGAAGAATATTTTGCTGCTGGCATGGTCTTTAGGAACACCTCAGATCATGGCCACTTTCTTTCTCTATAAGGCTGTCTCTGCTTTTACCTGTTTCCTGGGTAGATGTGTTTGACTGTGATTCTGGAGAGATGCTTATTTGGCACAGGTTCCCAATCTAATGAGGAATGAGAACTTGTGGTTAACTACTATTTTAGAAGAATGACTAAAGTGCAAAGTCGGCAGAGTAAGGACTAATGAAATAGGCCTGTGTATAGATGGAGAAGGCTTGGCAGATACATGAAATGGGTTAAAGGCCATGCTCTCAGAGAGTAATATGAAGGCAGGCATGAAAATGGGTGGCAAGTTTAGAAGCTGTCCAACGTCTGATGCGGTGGACATGTGTGGGGATAGATGGAAATGACCAATCGAAACCAGATTGTGGAGGATTTTAAACACCATGCCAAAGCATTTGGACTTGAGTCTGTAGACAATGAGGCTCTGCAAGATTCTTCAATCTGTGTCTCCATAGCCACTTGACCTCCTCACAGGAGCTCTGCACTACCCCACAATGGCAGGAAAAGTATATTTGGAATCAGAATGCTTATGTTCAAAACCTCTTAAAGATTGTATGATCTTGTGCAAGTAATTAAAACAGAACTGGTGACCTAGTCCTCTTGCTTGTCAGAAGTCTTTTGACAGTGTTGCATATTGGAGTTCAAGTTGATATGGTCCAATTAAAAAAACTGTGACAATGCATGCTCGAGCCAGGGCTTGGAACTAATCCATTTCATGAGGGTGGGTGATATGGTCGAGCTTTGTGTCCCCACCCAAATCTCATCTGGAATTGCAATCCTCATAATCTTCATGAGTCAAGGGAGAGACCAGGTGCAGGTAACTGAATCATGGGGGCAGCTTCCCCTATGCTGTTCTCGTGATAATGAGTGAGTTTTCATGAGATCAGATGGTTTAAAAAAGGGTTCTTTTCCCTTTGCTTGGTACTTCTCCCTCTTGCTGCCTTGTGAAGAAGGTGATTTGCTTCACCTTCATCTTTTGCTATAATTGTAAGTTTCCTGAGGCTTCCCTAGCCATGCTGCACTGTGAGTTAATTAAACCTCTTTCCTTTATAAATTACCCAGTCTTGGGCAGTTCTTTATAGCAGTATAAAAACAGACTAATACAGTGGGGCATGAGTGAAGCGTGGGAGCTGGAGAAAGGCTCTTTTGGTGGGCAGATCAGATAATCTAGAAGATATGGCAATAGATAGCAACTCAAATCTCATCTCCTCTGTAAAACAATCCTAAAGTCAGTTATTGGCGGCCATCTCTGGGCTTCCAAAGCTTGTTCTATATGCCTTTAGTATAGTAGTGTTGGATTGGTATTAATTATATGCTTTTTTTTTTTTTTTTTTTGAGACGGAGTCTTGCTCTGTCGCCCAGGCTGGAGTGCAGTGGCGCGATCTCGGCTCACTGCAAGCTCTGCCTCCCAGGTTCACGCCATTCTCCTGCCTCAGCCTCCCGAGTAGCTGGGACTACAGGCACCCACCACCATGCCTGGCTAATTTTTTTGTATTTTTAGTAGAGATGGGGTTTCACCATGTTAGCCAGGATGGTCTCGATCTCCTGACCTTGTGATCCGCCTGCCTCAGCCTCACAAAGTGCTGGGATTACAGGCATGAGCCACCGCGTCCCACCTTTCAAACTAAGTAATAAAAAATCTCCAGAAACCCAGGTATCTTTTTTCTTGTTAGATTGATTCTTCTTTTTCTGCCAAGAAGCCTCTTGGCTTCTCTGTCCCAAGACATGACAACTCCAAATTTATAGGATTTGCAGTTCTAACCACTGACAGTGACTGTCTGGCTGTCTCAGAATCTCAGTTCAGATTCTCTAAAGAAAGCACAACTTGTGGGTCAATCAGGCTTCAGATGTCTATACCAGTTCAGTCCACTTTGTCCAGGGGAACGGAGTCACACAATCCCTATCTGTCTGTACAGGACCACCCTGTGAATGTGGAACAGTTCTCAGGGCAGGGAAAACCAGTGCCTGGGCTGGACATATACTATAAAGGATTTCCACTACATTGATTTTGTGCTTCTTCAAGGCTAGGGACTGTGTTTCATTGATATTTTTGTCACTAGCACTTTGCATACCATTTTGTACCTATCTAATAAGCATTGATACATTTTCGTTGAATAAATGAATCACTCCTGGCTAAGATCAGAATTGCTCATAACAATAATTAATATCTTCAGAGATTTTTATATAAAACACTTTCACAATCCATTCATTACATTCTCCCAATGATCTTGTGAGTGACTAGATTTATAATTCATTTTTGAGAGGGAGGAACTGAGTCATGAACTAAGTGACAATGTGAAACACACCAGAGTTGAGCCATATTGAGGTCTGGAGAACCAGTTAGAAGAATGCTGGAAAAGTATAGTTTGGACGTGAGGGTCTGGTTCAGGACAGCACCAGTGTGAATGGAAAACTGAGGAAAGATTCTAGAGATATTACTCTAATGTCTCTAAAGTTAATGTCTCTGAAGAAAACAAAACTAAACAAAATTAAGCAAAAATACCTTACTGAAAGATAGTTGCAGACATTTAGCTAACTGCCTCTATTGTAAACTTTTCTTTTTTATTAATGCATAATCCAAATACAACCAATTTGTCATGAACAGAAACTAAATCTATGCATGTTAAGTTCAGAAGAATAGGAGACATTCCTAAAGTTAAAACTCTTAGGAATTCATGACAACTATGTTGTCAAGAGAGGGATTAGTATACATCGTCAACCAAAGCAACATCTATGTACTTTTGAAAAATAGTGCCTATATATGAAGACATACTATTTGTTTAGTTAAAGAACAATACCATGGGTGGGCATATGGAATTTCTACTCTCTTATGAGACCTAGTAGTCTCCCAGGGTCTCACAGCCCTGAGATTGAGAATTAGTGAGGTAAGTATTAAGGATCTCACATACCAAAAATGAACATTGGATTGATTAAGGAAAAACAGCCAAACAACTAATTTTAAAATGAGAGACAAATGGCAGTTGACTAGTAGTGGGAATGAGTAAAGATCCAACTGTGGGTCAAAATAAGAATACTATATTTTTGGCTCAAATTCTTGAGCAATGTTATGGTTATCAATAATCCTGCAAAAGTCACTAATTTAGAATCCTTTCCTGAGTTCTCCAATTAGCCAGAATTTTAACTGTCCTAGTTATGTAGATTTACTAAGATTAGGGAAATGCTCATGGCTCTAATCCCAGTTGGAAATTCTTAAGGTGTTGGGCCAGGCATGGTGACTCATGCCACTGTGCACTCTGGGAGGAATCCCAGCACTCTGGGAGACTGAGGTGGTTGGATCACTTGAGGTCAGGAGTTCAGGACCAGCCTGGCCAACATGGTGAAACCCCGTCTCTACTAAAAATACAAAAACTAGCTGGTCGTGGTGTTGGGCACCTGTAATCCCAGCTACTTGGGAGGCTGAGGCAGGAGAATTGCTTGAACCCAGGAGGCAGAGGCTGCAGTGAGCCAAGATTGCACCATTTCACACTAGCCTGGGTGACAGAGTGAGACCCTGTCTCAAAAAAAAAAAAAAAAAAAAAAAAAAAAAAAAAGAAATAAAGAAAGAAAAAGAAATTCTAACTGTGTCCACACACATGGTTGTGTCTTTAGAAACAACAATACTAATGTGTATTGGGTGCTTCATATGTGCCAGGCCCTGGACTAATCACTTACACATCTTATCTCCTTTAATCTTCACAACAAGACTTTGAGGTTGATGCTCTTACTATTCCCATGATACAGACCAGGAAGCCGAGGGGCAAAGAGGTTAAGTGACTTAACTTGGCTGTTAACTACCATGACTAGATTTCAAACCTGTTTATTTGACACTAGAAGCCAAATGTTAAAATGCTATATCATATTGGGAGGAGTCTGTCCCCTACCTCCAAATCTGTACTCGTGACTGCTGTCATGCTATGTTTTATGTAACTCTACTTATGAAGTCTTGTTAGTTCCAATGTGATTGAAGTTGAATGAACTAGAGAAGACTCTGTATATTTCAATGCTTTCTATCCCGTGAGTATAGGAAACATGATCAAGTCTAAGATTATGAAAATGTTGAATTCTATAAAAACAAGGATAAATATTGTAATAAAATAAAAATATTCTGATTTTCATTTAACAGTAGTTTGATGACCAGCCTCTCCTATTCATCTGAATGCAACATGCATAGATTTAGTTTCTGTTCATGACAAATTGGTTATATTTGGATTATGCATTCATAAAAAAGAAAAGTTTACAATAGAGGCAGTTAGCTAAATGCCTGCAACTATCTTTCAGTAAGATGTTTTTGTTTGATTTTGTTTAGTTGTGTTTTCTTCAGAGGTGATGGCAGCAATAGAACTTTCTGGATAATTTACTGGAGTAAATTTAAAAAAAATGGCCATATATGCATACTTTTCAATTTGAATAATAATTTACAGTCAGGTTTTAAAGTCCTAAAAATAGTCAAAACATTGTGTTAAGAAATGATAAATAATACTAGTATTATTTATCAGGTGACTACTGATTATCTTTTGATGAAGAGGAAAATAAAAGATTAAAGAGCTATTTCACGATGACAATAGACAGTTTTCTGAAATTTAGTTTTTAAAATCTTCTGTGGAGTTAAGATAGTAAAGGTTAAAATTAAATACAAATATTTCAAAGATATTTTGGCCACTTTCCCCAGGAAATAAGGTAATAAAAATAAATTAGAAGACACAGAAACAATGATAACATAATAATTTATTTGTCCTGATCACTTGTTTGCTTTTAGTAATTTCTAAAAGATTGATGAGGCTGTATCTTTGTACTTCAGTGACAAACAGATTCATGACAATCATTAGTTTCCTGTGGTGTTGTTATATCAGGTATATTTTCATCAGGACTGCTGGTGAAATTATCAACCATAATATTAAGATTGGAATAAACAAGAGAGTCTTTCCTTACACAATCAATTCAAGTTTTTATTTCATTAAAGTGTAAGATGGTAATGTCACTAAATTGCTATCTAGGCTATTACCAGTCTGTGTTAATAGTCTTAATTTATCAACATTTATTTTAACCTTTGCTATAAAGACCGGAAAACAAAGCTGATATTTATTAATTTTTAAGGTAAAAAAACCCTAAAATTTTGTGCCTGAGTTCTTTTATCACAGTTTGTTCTTAGCAGAAGGTTGTTTTTGAAATCTTTTTTAAAAAAGTATGTCTTCTTTATAAGTCCAACCTGTTTCTTGAATATTTATATATGTATGTAACTTCTAAACAAAACCTATGATGCAGCACTGTGCTATAAGCTGAAGTGTAGTTCTCGAAGGAGCCTGGGCTCTTGATATAGAAGACCTGGATTTGAATATTAATTCTGCCCACTAAAAGACAAATAACTTTGGGTAACTCAACTTCTCTAAGCCTCATTTTTCTCATCTCTGCAGTGGGAAAATAATACCTGTCGTGTAGGTGTCTATAAAATGGCAATACTTATTATGTAACTTATAATTTAACTACACTGCAATGACTAGAGGCAATGTGTACTCTAAAGACTTGTTTTCACCATGTGGTTTTGAAGTCAAGCAGATGTCTATTTCTCTAAACATGAGTAACTCAGTGCAAAACAGGCCCTGAGTTTTTGCAGGATTAGCGTGCCAGTGTCATCCTGCCACCCTAGTTCATAGGTCAAAAAGAGTAAAAGTGAAATCTAAATCACTCCGAATTGCTTGCTGTTTATTTGATGACATAACGTTAATTAGGAGCCTCCATTTTCGTTTACACTCAGCTATGAAAATTGGAGGCGAATTGTCGTACAACATATTCCTTAGTCCACTGTTAGTACAGGTTCTGCTACCTCAACACACTCTCAAATATTTTATGGAGAAATAAATGAATACATAAGGGTGTGGGTGGCAGAGTCTTAATGTAGGTACTGGATCCATCTGGTGAAATGTTTCATCCAAATCTTCTTTGGAAGACACTATGCTCCATGGGGAGAGGGGCTTTCTAGCCAAAATGATTAATTAGTGTCCTGTGAAGCCTAAAGCTGTTTGACTGTTTCCCTGGGCTTCCTCCCACAATTTTACCCATGTCTTCTGATTGGTCATTGGTACAGTGTGTCTTACTTGATGATAGTTAAGTAATCATGTTCTCGAGATATGAGAAACAGATAAAATCCCTAAATGTCTTTACAAGGAAAAGGGACCTTGGTTATTGGGTCCCAGCTCCCTCTGCTTCTTTTTGGGCAATGGGGTTTTAAATCAATCCTGCAGCCTGGCATTGGAATGTTTGAAAGCCAGGAAATCAAGCATAATAGCAGAGGCAAAGGATTATATTAATTTCTAATCAGGTTTCTTCCCTTTCAGAACCAGCTTACATATAAATATATGCAGAAGACCTTAAAAAGATATTTGAAGTTCATTCATTAAAAAAAGTTATTGAGAGTCTACTATATGCCAGCTCTCACTCTGGTCTCTGTAAATGACACTGATTTTATTCTTAAAAGTGATTAAGGGCTGGGCGCAGTGGCTCATGTCTGTAATCCCAGCACTTTAGGAGGCCGAGGTGGGCGGATTGCCTGAGGTCAGGGGCTTGAGACCAGGCTGGCCAACATGGTGAAACCCCATCTCTACTAAAAATCAAAAAAAAGTAGCTGGGCGTGGTGGAGTGCACCTGTAATCCCAGCTACTAGAGAGGGTGAGGCAGGAGAATTGCTGGAGGTCGCAGTGAGCCAAGATTGCGCCACTGCACTTCAGCCTTGGTGACAGAGCGGGACTTCTGTCTCAAAAGAAAAAAAAAAGAAAGTGATTAAGGTACAAAAAAATATATAACATTTAGGTATAGAGTTTTAAATACTACAAAAGAATCAGATAAAGTGATCAAGGAGTTCAAGGATGAACATCAAATACCACATATAGTGCCAGGCATATAATGAGGTATTGGATAAAATTTAATTTCATCATTTCTTCTTTCCTTTGCCTGTGGGAAATCTCTCTCTCTCTCTCTCTCTCTCTCTCTCTCTCTCTCTGTGTGTGTGTGTGTGTGTGTGTGTGTAAAGGAGCAAGGAAATACTTTATGAAAAAAGTGATTTATTGGCTTTGGATATTAGATGATAGGTAAAAGGCATTCTAGGCAAAAGAAATAGTATACATTAACAAACAGAGGAAGGAACCGTATGTGGTAAAATCCATTTGTTTAGTTTCCTGGAGCACAAGGTTTGTGATGAGAGTTGTGAGAAATAAGGTTAGAGGGAAGGTTAAGGACTGCATTGGTGTTAAAGTGAGTATTCCCTGCGTATCTCACAATAATATCAACTCTGGCAATATCTGTAAGTTTGTATGTCTGGAAAAAAATGTAAACTTCTATATGAATTGAGGATTTATGTATTTAGAAAACACTGGTTTCCAATTTTTATTTGCCAGAAATCCAGAGTACTTCATGACTGGTGAAAACCAATGAAGCATTTAACAAATTTCATGCCAAAAATATAGGACAGATCACCTCTAAGATTTAGATGTTGCCCCAGTGTATCCATCAGGATAGATTGTTATGCTGCAATAACAAACCCCAAATCTCTGTGGCTTAATCCACTATAGTTTCTTTCTCACTTATACAAAGTGTGCCATTCTACCAGTGTTGATCTAACATTCCAGGCTGCTTTAATGTTATATCTCTTCCCGATTTAAGTGTCCTCTCATGTTTTCTTTTTCTTTTTCTTTTCTTTTTTTTTTTTTTTCTGAGACACAATCTTACCTTGTCTCCCAGACTGGAGTGCAGTGGCACAATCTTGACTCACTGCGACCTCTGCCTCCCAGGTTCAAGCGATTCTCCTACCTCAGCCTCCTGATTGATTAGCTGGGATTACAGGTGCGTGCCACCATGCCCAGCTAATTCTTTTGTATTTTTAGTAGAGACGGGGTTTCACCATGTTGGCCCGGCTGGTCTGGAACTCCCAACTTCAGGTATTCCGCCCACCTCAGCCTCCCAAACAGTTGGGATTACAGGCGTGAGCCACTGTGCCTGGCCCTCTCTCTTGTTTTCTATGGCAAGGAAAGAGTAGGCTGGACAATGAAACAGCAGCAATTAAATGCTTCCACGTGGGCACACGTCACATATCCTGTCCACCTACATTTCATTGGCCAAAGCAAGTCACTTGGTCCTGCCCGACTATTTATCTTTCATATTGTTTCTTTCTGGAAGGTAAAGATTTCATTTTGTTTATATTTTTTTGCCCAATGCCTGGCAAATGGTAGAAATTTGATAGATGCTTTTAATTTTATTTTTCTTTTAACTATTTTGTTACATAAATACTGCATGATCAAAGTGAGCATTAAAACTACACAAAGCCAAATAAAATGGAATATGAAAGTACCCCTTCTCAGAATGTTTCAAGAATAAATGAATGTAAGATTGATTTCAAACTATTTAAAACAACATACACATTTTTTTACTCTCTGGCCCCAATGTATCTTTTCACTCCATTTTTTCAGCATTTACCCACATAGATTATTTTCTATTAAATGCATTCCCCAAATATTATATCCATCCACTCCACTCCACCCTTCACTTACTATTTTCTTTGCCTACAATTTTCATTCACTTTTTTCCTCTACTGGTCTAACTTCCTTTGTGAAGCTTTCCGGACTCTTCTTGACGGTGCTAATGCCCTCCATGCTCTTGTAACACCTTGTACAGATGTCATCTTTCTCGACTCTTAGCCCATCAGTTTCTCAGAGGCAGCTAAGTGCTTATTCATCTTAAATAGCCAGTACCCTTTCCAGGGACTGGTACAGAGGAAGTGTTCCATCATCTGGTTCACCATTCCCTTGTATCTTTAATATTTCTCTATCTGTTTGCTTCTTCTTATCAGCTTATATATGCTTTCAATGATTTCTCATTCTGTAGAAAGTCCTCACCTGATCTTCTAATGACAGTTTTAGCTCTCTTCTTTACTTTGTCTTGAAATGTCCTGAAACAGTTGGTCATACTTCCTATCCCTACTCCTTCACTTCTCATTCATGCTTGGACACACTGCTACCCGGTTTATGCTTTTACAACTTCACAGAAATGACCTAGGAAATCTAACAAATGATCTAAATGCCAAATCCAATTGCAATGTTTCAGTTCTTAATTTAAATGTCTCCTCCAATGTATTTTAAAAATTGAATTAAAATAATTGAATTAAAGTCATATTTGCACACAGTAATGTAGTTATCTACTGCTCTTCTCTCTTCTCCATCCCAGTTCCTATGTTGATTGGGATCCAGTGTAATTTCCCTTCACTTTTTTACACTTGTTACTTGTTAAATGCTGGGATTTAGGTTGAGTGAAGTCTAGCCTGAGGAAATCAGTCATAGGACAAGAAGAAATGACATCCAAATGTAATGTGTTAGGTTTGGAGAACAAAAACAAAAACAAAAGAAATAAACAAAAAACTAAAGTCTATGCTATATGCAATTGTGAAAGTATGAGCAAATAGGAACTGTTGGCCAGTGTACCTAAGATTTAGAGGGCATGGCTGAGTTAAACCATAGCTTACTAGGCTAAACAGCCTTGGTTTCAAATGATTCTTTTGAAGTGTAGAATTTTGTAGTGAGAAAAGGGAATATTTATGGCATAGAGAACAGATTCTTTACATGGTATGTAAGAATCGAGTAGACAGCGTTCAAAACAGTCCAAAGGCATCTGCCTTTCAGATGTGCAGGGAAACTATAACTCCTCCAGGTACCATTACATAGTTGTGTGAATTTTCCATTTGTATTACAAATAATAGAACTTACGAGGGAGATGAAATTGATAAACACCATGCAATTGAGATCTTGAAAATCTACACTTTAAAGACTGAAGTTTTAAAGACTCATTTTAAAGACTCAGTTCTACATTTAGAACTGAAGCTGAAGACAGAGTGACAGAATTCTCATACTGTTGTGACAAGCTAAAGCGGACTAGGGTAGGACTGTAGGTTTGGAACAAATGTGATCTAAAAACAAGCAAGGGCAATTAAAGAAGAGGATTCGTACTGACATTTCAAATGCCTCCTGGAAATCCAGTAGAACTTTCTAGTCTTATCTCCCACTGCTGCCTCTTATGCTCTGTTGCTTCAGCCAAACTGGACACTCTTGTAGCTTTCTAGTTGATATAAAGTTCTGAAAATTTTACACCTCTCTTCCTGTTAAATTTACTACCATATTAGTGTTTTGATATCCTTAGAAACTTGGAATAAACTCAAAAGCAAATGTAGTTTCATGTCTTTGTCATTTGCCTGTATGATGATTTGTCTTTGTTTGTTAACTCTTCCTCTTGAATTTCAAGAATTAGTTACTCATTCATTATTATCATTGACATTTCCTGTGCTTTCATTTGTTTCTCTACCACTGACTGTTTCCTCAATTTCATTATTATCAAACAGCCCTTCTGTGATAGACTGCTGTTCCCCATCTTCATATTGATTAATTTCATTTTCACATGCATCATTCTGATTTCCAACATCTTCAGAACAGTCTTCAGAAGATGAGTCATTTGTAAAGACAGATTTTCATTAGTGGAGTCATCCTCAGAGTCAGAATGTGATGGTCTGTTCGCAGGAATATTGTTTGCTCCTCTGTGTCTTTCATTATCTCTTGGAAGGGATGTGCCTGATGTACTTGCTTGGTCATTATCCAAGTAATTAAAATCAAATGTACTTATTTTGTAGATTAAACAAGAACATTCTTTATTATGATTGTTTGCAATTGAAGCTTCAGGGACACTTTAGGCTGGATATTACATTAAATATTATTTTCCATTTAAATTAAAACATTTAATCAGAAATTCTGAAAAGCAAGATATGTGAGTGCCTCATATGTTAAAATCATGAGATGCAGTGCCACTGTAATATTCTTTCATGAATTTAATATACAACAAATAAAAAGTTTAAGAGATTATCAATGCTGATTATAGATTCTAGTCACTGGCATTGTGATGGTTCCTTGTGTGTGCGTGCGTGTGTGTGTGCATGTGTGTAAATTTCCAAAGAGGTTATAAGCTGTTATATAACTGTGTTATAAAAGCACTGGGATCCTTTAAAATTTTTGATGAATTTTTCCCCTATGGTAGGGACATTTTCTTCTTGTCAGCAAGGACATTTTGGACAATAAATTGATTAAAATTCCTGTGTAAAAACATGCAATCTGATAGCTAAGTGGGTACCAGAAGAAAATGAGAAGATAAATTATTTTGGGTACCCCAGAGCTATGAGGCCTACAGAATGTGCCTGCTATCTTAGATTAGATGAGCAGCGAAGCTGGTGACGGGGTGCTCTGGGGATCATATAAAAATGTATTTCAGGAGCAAGAAAAGCTTAGGGGCTTGCAGAAGAAAGCCTAAGGGACCTTGTACTCCACAGATATGATGGGGAAGGTAGCCTTATTTATTTATTATTTTTTGAGACAGGGTCTGACCCTGTCACCCAGGCTGAAGCACAGTGGTGCGATCCTGGCTCACTGTAGCCTTGACCTCCCGCGCTCAGGTGATTCTGCTACCTCAGCCTTCCTAGTAGCTGGGACTACAGGTGTGCATCACCACACCCGGGTACTTTTGTGTATTTTGTGGTAGAGACGGGGTTTTGCCATGTTGCCCAGGCTGGTCTCCTGGGCTCAAGCAATCTGCCTGCCTTGGCCTCCCAAAGTGCTTATAGGTGCTTGTCCTTATTTAAAGTAAGCTGGTAAATATCGTACCTTACGATTTTAAGAGCCAGAAGAAGTAAGATGGTAGAACTTGCACATGCAGGCCTTGCTGAGCTGTTCTCTCTGCTGCTGCCTCCAAGGCAGTGAAACAGCCCCCCGCAAGCCCCCTCATCTGGGCTAGTAAAAATCCTGGCATTGTGAAGTGAGTCATTAGAAGAGGGGACAAAGAAGGAGCTACGAGAATGTAAGATTTCAGTGGGATCAGCATAAAAAGCAAACACTACAGAGATCTACCCAGCCCTCTTATGTGGCAAGAGTCGCGCCAGGAACTGTTCAGTTCTGCTAACTACACAGCAGGAAGGTGGAGTTATGTCAGAGGAACTGCTGCAAGCTACAGCAATTGCAGTTACAGTCTTGGGACAACATGGAGCAGGAGCAGCCTTGAGCCCAGTGAGGGACAAGGGAAACCGTGATTCTCAGCCTTCAGTCTCAAGAACACCAGATGTCCCATAGGTCTGGCAGCTGCAAAGAGGGAGTTTTCAGCTAATGTTTGAAAAAGTGCTGGTAGTGGGGGATAGTGTAGATAGGTTAAAAATTAACCCTTCACTGATGTGTCAAACCAAAGATCTTAGTTTAGGGTGCTGGAAAAAGAATACTATCAACTGAGTGACATACGCAACTAACATTTATTTCTCACAGTTCTGGAGACCGGAACCAAGATCAGAGTGCCAGCATGGTTGGGTTTTGGTGAGGACTACCTTCCTCGCTTACAGACAGCTACCTTCTTGCTGTGCCTCACATAGCAGAGGGAAAAATAGAGAGAGGGTGTGTGTGTGTGTGTGTGTGTGTGTGTGTGTGTACGTGTGTGTGTGAAAGAGAGAGAGAGCATGCCAACGTTATCTTCTTTTAAGAGCACCACTCCTGGCTGGGCTCAGTGGCTCATGCCTATAATTCCAGCACTTTGGGAGGCCCAGGTGGGTGGATCACCAGAGGTCAGGAGTTTGAGACCAGCCTGGCCAACATGGTGAAACCCCATCTCTACTAAAAGTACAAAAATCAGCTGGGTGTGGTGGCACATGCCTGTAATCCCAGCTACTCAGGGGGCTGAGGCAGGAGAATCGCTTCAACCTGGGAAGTGGAGGTTGCAGTGAGCCGAGATTGCACCACTGCACTCCAACCTGGGCAACAGAGTGAGACTCTGTCTCAAAAAAAGAAAAATAAATAAATAAAAAAAGAACACCACTCCCATCATGAGTGATTACCCTTGTTACCTAATTACCTACTGAAGACCCCACCTCGAAATACCATGACAATGGGGATTGGGGTTTCAGCGTAAGAGTTTTGGGAGGACAAACATTCAGTCCATAGGACCAGGTAATGCTGTTCTCTGACTGGTGGTTTTGAAAGCAGTTGTTTAGTGAAGAGTTTTGTAGACAAAAAGGAAACATAGGCACTCTCTTCTCTCTTCTGGGGAAGACAGGCCCTCAGTGGATTGTAGTTTTAGAGCCCGAGCTGGCCATACTGTCTCTGAAAGGTTGGGTTTGGCCCTGGTAGTATGAGAGGGTTCTTGACGTTGCCCGGGCCTGGTGGTAACTCAGGCAACAGAGAACCTATGGCAACTTGAGACTGATGGAGCTTTGGAGGTCCTATTTGATATTTACGCCTCTTTCTTATCTTTTGGATTTGTGTTTATTCACTAGAACACTTTAGAACTTCTTTTGTTTTTTTTGACTAATTTATTTTTCAGCTAATTTCCTTTTGTGCTGTTTACTAGATTTATCCTCTCAGTCCACGTGTGTGTGTGTGTGTGTGTGTGTGTGTGTGTGTGGGTGGGTGGGTGTGTATGTGTATCAGCAGGATAATGTATGTTTTAAAATGAATTCTCAGTTTGAAAAAAGCATTTTTTAAAGGAAAACTAAGTACAAGTTCTAAGGTTGTGTATTTAGATTTTAATGACATCTCTTTAAACTATAATTCTACTGTGTGTAGTAATTTCATGCATATCACACAACTCAGGTCATTTATGAGTTTACTCCGAGTTATTTGCTCTAATAAAAGACAAAAACAATACAAATAGTTTTGTTGTTATTTATATCACGTATAATACTCTTTCCCTTCTCTAAACAAGTTAATCTTATTAAAAAATCACTTATGAGTAACTGTTGTGGAGAAATGGATTGCCTTAGTGTGATTCCATTGTTAATTAATGAGAAAAATGAACCTGACAAAACAAAAGACAATATCTGAGAGAGGCTGTTGAAGTAAGTGGAGAAAGTACAGAAATTTCCCAGAGTACCCTCTACACAACCCAGACATTCAGGTCAAAAAACATCAGCTGATTTGCTACAAATTATAATCATTTTGGGAAATAGGAAAATTTAAGAAACATTGCAAAAATAAAAACCAGTCACTGCTACAAATGCTATTTCCTTATCTTGTTCTCAGCCATTATACTTTTATGATAAAATTTAGAACATATGTTTTGGTTAAATATTGTTTTCTATTTTTAAAAACTACACAACACTGATGGTAAAGCACTAGTTTAATAACCCATCCCTCCTCACTGTCTATTTAAAACTGTGTTCTTTGTTTCTAGGTCCCACTGAAATAAAACAGAATGAAATTAGTGACCTTCATACCAGCTTCCTAACCAGCTTCTGGCAACGGACCCAGCCATCAGTCTGTCAATATCCTCTGCAGTTTCAGATTTCATTTGAAAAAAAAAATCAGTTTCTTTTCATAAACATCGTATTTCAATTGTTTCTTTTAAAAAAGCTAATTACATTTACACATGTTACATACAAATAAAGATGTATTTTGTTGGTAAGCTTTCTGCAGAAGCAGAGCTTGATTAGAAATGTTCATTTGAGGCATATGGAGAAAGCTGCAATAGTGAGGCAAAATATTTATAATTCTTCCCTGTTTGGTTTAGATTTGTCAATCTTTTTCCTTCTTTACATAAAACAACATCTTGCATACAAACTGTTTAAACTTGAAATAGTAGCATTCCAAATGTAGCCAGAGAAAGGAAAATACAGTCAAATTTAGAAAGAAAAATGTAGGCCAATGAGAAAAAACTCTTTGAGATAAGATTTGTAGTTAAGGGAAGGTCTTAAAAGATGAGGGATTGCTAGTTTTCCTACGAGTGGGAACAGAGAAGACTCATGTACACAGCTCAATCTTTACATTTTAATTTTTGTCTTAAATTTAAACTGGTTTGTTTGGCACCTTATTTAGTCTTCTTTTTCATTCTCAATGTTCCCATCTTTTCATGATGTTCTTTAAAAAAAATCCCCATCCTTATTTATTTTCTTGTCTGGCTTCAAGAGTGAGACATTAAAATTTTGTTGTTATAGTGAGACTGTGTCTCTATAAAAAATTTAAAAATTAGCCAGGCCAAGTAGTCCTAGCTACTTGGGAGGCTAAGACTGGAGGATAACTTGAGCCCAGGAGTCTGAGGTTGCAGTGAGCTGTGATCATGCCACTGCACACCAGCCTGGGTGACAGAGCAAGACTGTCACTAAAAAAAAAGAAAGCAAAAATAAAAATAAAATTTTTGTTCTTTTAAAAGCTATCCTCAGTCATTTCTAAAGAGCAGATATCAGAAATTGTTGAAATTGTGTCCCACAAAGTCAGAAGCTGTTTGGTTTCAGTTGTACCAACAAGTAATGCCTGCTTTTCAGCAGTGGATTTTTTATTAGTGAATTCCTTAGGGTGTGGCACATTTCCTCAAAGTCAAATTTCCTGAAATCACAAACATTTTATTATTTCCTTTCATCTTTCATGACTTTGCATTTCCACCCCTGTACTATTTATGATCCCTGGACTCTTAGATGTTTTCCTACTGTGACCTTAAAATTGCTTATCTTCCAGGCTAACTTCTTTGTATTTGGTCCAGAATGGTCTTATAGTGCTATGATGCTGTACCCTTTGAAGTTCTGCCTCATCAAGGATTAGCATTTTAGTGTTAAGGAAAAAGTTATCTCCAGGATGATTTATAATATTTCATATGTATATATATTTATGCAGTACTTGAAGGGATTCTCGAGTCTTAATACGTTTCACCTATAGGAAATGCTGTGTCTGGGCTTGTTCTGCGTGGTACAAGGGATTGCTCAACATGTGGTTTTCAAAAACCAATGATTTGTCTTTGAGGAAGTTTCTTGACTCCAATAGAGCTTTGGAGTTTGAGAATTCTGGGCCCAGCTCCTCAAAGCTTAGTATATTTGGCCAACTTGCTGAATTTGGCTGAGTCTCAGTTTACTCATCCATCAAACAGGATAATAATACATTTTGTTAGAATTAATACCATACAATATATGGAAAGCTCTCAGTAGACAACAGTGAATGATCTCTAATAATAGTGATAATATGACTGTATTTTAGTTAAAGTCTTATTAGATGGTGCCCTTTTGGATTTATGTTCTTGGAGTGTTAAAGGAAAACACAACACTGCATTTCCTGCCTTTCAGTCTCTTTTGTTTATGGCATCAGCATCACTGAGCAAAAATGTAAATCAGAGTGTTTTCTGCTACCTGTATGTATTTGTTTGCTTTAATGCTGATAATAAAGACATACCTGAAACTGGGTAATTTATAAATAAAAAGAGGTTTAATGGACTCACAGTTTCATGTGACTGGGGAGGCCTCACAATCATGGCGGAAGGCGAAGGCATGTCTTACACAGCGGCAGACAAGAGATTGAGAGCTAAGCGAAAGGGGAAAGCCCTTATAAAACAATCAGATTTCATGAGGCTTATTCACTACCACAAGAATAGTATAGGGTAAACTGCCCCCATGATTCAATTATCTCCCACTGGGTTCCTCCCAGGACACATGGGAATTATGGGAGCTACAATGCAAGATGAGATTTTGGTGGAGACACAGCCCCAACCACATCGCTCTGGTTAGTATTGGATGTTGCCTGTCCTGATTTACTTGAGGGTAACCTGGAGTGACTTTACATCTCAAAGATTCAGAGGCTGCCTGAGGATTTTGCACAGTGATTTGAATTGGCCTAAGGAACCTTGAGCTGCTTCTCAAATAAATCGCCATAAGACTAAAAGTCACGTGATACGTCGAATAATCCTGTTCCTTGGAGACAGCCATGCCTGGATTCCAATCCTCGTACTGCCACTTAAACACTGTGGTCTCTTGGGCAGTTTCCTTATCTCCCTGGGGCTTACCTTTCCTTCTTTGCAGAACGATGCTAATTATATTTTCTTTGCAAGTTGCCAATTGCATGGAATGATGTATGTGTAGTACCCAGAAGCGCTTGCTGGGATTGCAAACATAAATGGCCTCAGAAAAGAGTTAAAAGCCCTTGGGTTTGAGTTTTAATCTTCAATTTGCCACTACCTCACTAGGTGAACAGGGCAGATTACTTAAACTTTACCTCCAAATGGATGTGTTGGAATTAAATATTTTAAAAGGAATTACTATTTTTTAAAAAACATATGATGGATGTAAAGTAGTTAAGTATAATCCTAGAATATTTTTCCACAAATTTTCTTTTGGTGCTACTTTCAGAGAAAGAGTAAGGAGCTGGAAACACGATGTATTTTACATTTGGTTACTTCTTTTGCTCTTCTGACGTGTGAGGTATGTGGGCAACTGCTGAGTCTTCATTCTGGCTCCTTGGAAGGTAGAGTGAGGGGCTTAGTAACAGTTTCTTTCTCCTAAATGTTTCCCCCCAAATTTAGGAGTAATGCAAACATGAAATAGATGCCCTGACTGCTGCAGGCTGCAGTGCTGAGAATTAAATGAGGTGAGTCTCAGAGTCTCTGAAAACATGATAACACCCACATCAGACAGCAGACAGCAATGGGTCATTTAGGGGTTTGCACCCCAGACTGGATTAAAAGGAGATTAAAGAAAAGAAAGGTTAAGGGATGTGTTTACAAAAGGAACTGGACACTTTTCTATCATTTAGGATGTTTATTGTGTTTAACTTGCCTTTCCTTTTTGAAACAGAAAGGTGCACTTCCAGATTAATTTGCAGCATATTTAATTGTACGGGGAGTTTCTGTCTCATAAGGCTATACAAAATAATGAGCAGATAAGAAACAACTAATGGCAGCATCTGCATGGAAGTTCATGACACATTTATCTGCATAAAAATGCTCTCCTTATTTCTAAGGAGTAGTAAAGACAAATAAAAAATACATTCGATTAAATGACAAAGGACATAGTAGTGCCCCCTGAAGGTGTGAGCTGGACCTCGCTGGCCTGAAGGCTGTGACAGGGATAGCTAAATGGCAGACAGTAACTGCATTTCTGCTGTCACAGTTTCAGCAATTATCACTGTCAAAATGTAGCACATTCATTATTCAGGTACAAAACTATAATTAAGAACATTGGCCAAGAAAGGGGGAGGGGAATTGGACGGTTCAGGGAGTTGGAAGTAGGATAAAGAGCAGTTCTCCTCTAGGTCACTAGTTCAAACTTCGCCCATATTGGTAATGACTGACAGTCATTAATATATGATGGCTGTTTGATGGCCTATATGAGTAGGTGCCCATATCAGAAAAGTCACCATTGTAATTGGCATTAATTGGCACTTCTGTTGGCAGCGTCAGCCGAGAGGCTGAAGATTGAATGGGCTATAGTGAGAGAATTATCCTCTCATCCTGGGAAGCGGCCTCCCAGGGCAAGGATGAAGCACTGTCTCAGTGCATGCTGGGAAAGCGGCTGCTGTCCCAGCTCCTCCAGCTCTGCAAACACAGGACATCAGTTTGTAGTGTTCTCTGTTTGGCACCTTGCTTGATGAGCCCTGAATCTACTTAAAATCCAGCCTCACCAAAATGAACAATGGGCCCACGAAAAGTCAAAGGGCCCAAGTGTGAGATAATGAGGGGGACCTGCAGGGCATCGGCCCCTCGTGGTTTGCTTCCTGCCAAGCCACACTTGGTCAGAGAGCTGAGCAGCTTCCTATGTGATCTGCAGCAACGATTTATTTTAGCTTAGGTGTTTTTTGGTTGTTGTTGTTTGTTTGTTTAAAACAACAACAACAACAAAAAACCATACTCTTTTTAGAGATGAAAAAGCAAAGAGCTCTCTCTTCCTCAACGACCCGCAGTAAAACACCGTTGGGCATGCCACCATGTTGACTTTTTATAGTTGAAAATTCAATGTCCACTGCAATCATTTTTTGCTCTCCATTGATTTAAGGACCCAGTCGAATAATAATTTAGACTCAACTTTTCATCTCTGCGTAGATTCATGATTTGTAAGCTGTTTCTGGCAACTATCTCTGTAATACCAATGAAATTTCTTTTTATTCATCTCACTTTTTGGCTCAACTCCCTCATAATTAGCTTTTAGGTCAAAGTAACAAGTATTTAAGATTAAATTTCTGTGGATATCAACTCCTAAAGGACATTTCTCCAGCAGTACTTCTAGTCACCATTTCCTTAGCATTCTCTTACATATATGCTGAAGTAAAGTACTTAAGGAATGTATTTTCTGAAAAATTAAACATCAGAAAGAAGTTTACTTGTGCTTTAAATAGCTATTGTTTTCAGGTTTCAAAAAAAAGCAGTTTGCGAAAAGCACAGTTAAAAAGCAAAATAGAGAATATTTAAAAAATAGTAAAAATTATAATGCTTGTATTTGAATTATTATTTATTTAAATTAGAAGAAAGACTATTCCTGTGGTTTAAATTATCTGGAAAATCAGAGCAATTTCTTCCTTAAACAGAAAAAGTCTTGTCTTATAATATTCATATTTTTATTGAAATAAACTTTTTACCATTTCTTTTCTGTGGTGGTTTTTTATTTATACATTAAACCATAAATCCCATTTCTTGGATATTATTCTTGCCTTTAAAATCTTCTCTTCAAAATCTAGTATTTTTGTGGGTTTTAACATTGTAAAAACAAATGTGGAAGTTTTACTATAGGTGGCGCTCTTGCATACATCTTTCTTTCAGAAATGTCTCTATATGGAATGAGTTTGGCAGGCAAGTTTAATGGAAGCTGCTTAATAGTATACATTATATATCATAAATTCTACTTAATGATTCTGCCCAGATAAAGAGCCATGAGCCCATTCCTCAATGATTGATATGCTTGTTTCATCCAAATTACCACCATTTGGTATATTATGACTTTTATTAGCAATCCAAGAATTTTAACAAGTAGATCATGGCTCACCCACATTAAAGTGTGAGAGAAATTTGGATCTTTCCATTTTCTCCCCAACTGCAGAGATGGCACCATTTATGTTTCCCATTATAAAAATAAAAATTTCAAGACATGATTAAAGAAAGGTAGACAGTGTACTACTGAAAGAGCAATTCACTCTCTTGGAAGAAAGATGATGAATGCAGGATCTCACGCTGACCCAAAGTAAGGGAATGTTTATAGTCAAAATGTTGACCAATAATTTGATGAAATTCAGTATGTGGAGAAAGTACTTATTATACATGTTATTATTTATTTTAGGTGAAAGGAAGGCACCCTGAAAATTTTAATTGTAGGCAAAGAGATAGATTAGATTAAGAGAGGTAAGAACATAGAGATCTGTGTGTGTTCTTGAGAGAGGTGGCAAGAGGAAAGTGAGAGAAAGGTGGGAGAGAAAGGGGAGAGGAAAGAGACTTGCAGAAAGGAGCAAACCGATTGGGGTTGCAGAGGGATTGCAGAGTCCTTCCTCTGTCTGGTGTTAAAGCTCTTCTCTGGGACTATAGGGATGCTGGTGTTCTTCCCAGAGGGGCCTCTTCTCAGGTTCACGTCGAGTTTCCAGTGACAATATTTTGTTAATTAGATAAATCTGTACTGTGGTTTAACCACACGCAAATATTCCAAAGCATCTCAAAGAAAATGTTTAGGAAAATGTGTCGTTCCTGTTCTGTAAATCTTTTCTTACTCTTTTGGAAAATTTGGGACAAATTAATTCTCCATGATCCACACATATATCACCTTAGTACACTCAGAATGTACAAATACTTCTTTCTGCTTGACATTTCATACTCAGAGAGCACTTCTTGATTTTTTTTCTAAAGCCTTTATATAACAAGTTAAAAATAATCTTCCTTGATGATTTAGTGGCATGAACTGAGATTAGAACTTCAAAGACAGTTGCACACAAGATGTACTTACTGTTCTTGTGGTCCTTTAAATATTCTGAAATGTCATTTTCAAAATGTCATTGCCATTTATTTACTTCTTGTTTTCTATTTCTTTGTATAAAAATAAAAACTCCTCATTGTACCACATTTAAGGCGTTCACATTTCCACTTAAAATAATAATTTATATTTCCACGAAACTAGACTTTTTCTATACAGAAAGGAAGGTCACAGCTTATGCATCATAATCTCACAATCTTTTAAAAAACAAAATTAGCAATTTTAAATCTCAAACACAGAAGAAAATGCTCATTTATTAAGGAGATATATCTAATACAATAAACTATTCTAAAATAATTTTCTTTATAATATTTGAATTAGATTAATTTGTTCCCTTCTTTCTCCCTCAGTTCATAAGAACAAACTAGGAATGATATGTAGATTCTAAAAAAGTGCACTATTCATTATCTACATGTTTCCCCTAATGTGGTCAATGATTTAGCAATATATCGTTAACTTTGGCAATTTGGTAAGTAGTTTGCTGATGAATAAGCTTTCCTAGCTAACCTAAAAAAAGTTTATTGATTAACAGAAGCTTTATCAAATGTGTATGTGCCAGGCACTGTTTTATGAGCTTCCTATAGAAGAACTGATTTAATCTTCCCCCAAACTCTAAGAAGTAGATGTTATCACCCTCCTTTTACAGATGAGAAAGCTGAGATACGGAGGACTTTAATAACCAAGCCAAAGCCCTACAACTAGTGGGCAGCATTTCCAGGATTTTTCTGCTACACCTGACTCTAGAGGGCATGCTTACCCACCACACATGTGGCTCCCACTTTAATAAGTGGAAATGAATGAAAGTAAGGCAGAAAAGTGTGAACCAAAGAAGTTACTTTTTGGCTTTGGACTTTTTGAACTATCGGGATGGAGGAGAACCAAGGAGACATCCAGTAAGAGTATGGGGTGAGGAGGGGAGGGGGATATCCTATTCTTCCTCAATATTGTTTACATTATTTATGTTGAGTACTTAAGAATTCTCAGATATACAGATAGTGCAATGAAATCAGAAAATAGGATATTTTCTCTGTGAGTCTCTTGTATTTCTGCACTTTTTGCAGACAGAAGCGTTGACTGATTTTGTTTTGGATTATCGTTTCAGGCGTGTTTGTATAGGTGAACAGCCTTAGGAGTTAGAGATAGTATCACCTCCTGGAGAAAAGGGCAGACAAGCTTACTGTTTATTACAATAAATGATTCAGGATCCCTGAGCTGAGGTCTTCTCTCCTCTAATGCAATGTTATGCATGAGCAGGGTCACCTGTCCCTCTTTGCATCACTCTATGGGGACTGGGATTTGGCAAACCAAAGCAAAAATAATGATACTCTGGCTATTGATGTTACTGATAGTAACATCCTTTGTCTCTGACCTAGGGGTATTGTGTCTTCTGCCAGCATCTATGAAATGATGGCAGGCTAACTTGCTAGCATGCAAATATGGTAAAATCTTAGACTCCTCATAGTTCTTAATAAAGATACTATTATTAAAAATGTTTTGAATTATTTATTGGATGATAATCTCATTCTATTGATATGTATGGTTGAGTTTAAGTTAACACTTCAATATATTAATATGGACTATATAGCTTATTTTCTGCAAATATTCTATCGGAAATTTAATTATTATTACCTCAGACACTCTTCTTACTTTTTTTCGAAGGTATTCTTTAACACTCTCCCACGTTAGTAGATTCACATTTTGATACTTGTCTCAGAAAAGAGAAAATATGTATAGCGACATGGCAATGAGACCTGAGAAAACTACCCAGAATATTATATGGGTTACTGTTTGGAAATCATTGTTTTAAATCATTACGTCTCTGTAAGATGATCAAGCTATATTTTCCTTCCATGAGCACAGAATATTTTATTCATCAGAGACTTTCTATTTAGTTTAGTAGCAAAGTGGCTTAACAGAGTTCTTAATTAGTATCAGGACACCTAACTTCTAGTCCTTACTTGGTCAAGAGTGCTGTGTCAGCAAAATGTCTCATTGTCTCTTTTTTAAAAAATGGGGATAATAAACCTTGCCACTTGCCTTCCTCACCGCAATATTAAGAATACTAATGAGAGTCTCTGGAGAGATTTTGAAATCTGCAGAAAGAATAAGCTATATAAATATGTAGCACCAAATCATATTTTAGAACTGAAAGAGCTTATAGAAAGTACTCGGGCTAATTCTCTTATTTTATAGGTGAAGAAACTGAGGTCCAGAAAGGTTAGATGGCCAGTCTAAGGTCACACAATTGGTTAGTGTGTAAGAAAGTACAAGAAGTTTAGTCACACAGTTTTCCTTTTTAAAAAAGTTGGTTAGTGGTAAAAAAAAATTAATAATCCCAGATATTTCAAGGTGTCATAGTGATGTTATTCCCTTGGCGGCTTGGCATAAGGCAGGTTGCTCCCCAGAGGCAAGTCAATTTGATAATTGCAGTTCATCAAGAATTCTACTTGCATCAGTTGAACATAGCATTTGGTTTTTGGCAGTTGTACTGACTCTATCTGGGTGAACATATTCTTAAAGATACCCTTGGAATAGTTGATGCCTCAGTTACTTGTGGAAAGGCATTGATTAACTCTTTCAGATGACTAGAATAATGACTTAGGCTGAATATGAAGCACATATGTAGGAATATGTTGCTGGATCCAGACTCCCATATTTTCTCTTCGGTGGTTTACTTGGTGTGATTGGATTTCTCCAACTGCTTTGAATGTTTACTAGTGTACACTTGCCAAGGAGCGTCAGCACCTTCCCTGGGTTATGTAGTGCCAGTGACAGCTGAGAGCTGTCAGACAGCCAAGATTCACTAGAACTGTTTACCCATATCCAGGTACAAACAGTGGGGCCAGAACCTGCATCACTTATCGTGTTGATGCTCTTAATTAGGTACTAATTAAATATTGTGTTTGGAATCTTCCTTTATCTGTGGTACAGAAGAACAGTTTGAAGCAAATGTATGACCAAAACCAGACAAATCTATTAAGTCATCAGGAATTTCCAGATGCCTTACATTAAGAGATCCTTATCCAATATTAGCATACCCAGGTTGCAGTAAGTTTGTTAACTTATCATTTGGAAGTATGTCCTTGTTTTCGGTTTTGTCCATTCAGGGTACCAGAGTTTTGATTTGTATTTGTTTTTTAATTCAGGGATTTTTGAAAAAGACCGGGGTGTTTTGATCTGTTGAGATAGGCTGAAACCACATTCTGAAAAACATCCAAGTTCTACTGAATATATAACATACACTAAATGAAATACAGTAGGTTCTAATATTCATTTCCGGTCCCTCTACCATAAAGAACAGATGAGGACCTTTAACCCTATATCAACATAGTAAGGGGGTTATAAACATAGTAAGGGACTATATAAACATAGCTTTTGTTTTGGTCTAGCCTGGGATCTCATTGGAAAGCCCAAGATGGCTCTTGCCTCACACCCTCTGCCCTGGACCACCTGTTTCACTTGCACAAAGTTCTCTCTAAATAGCATCCTTCTTGGTTGCCCTAATGATGCTAGTTGCCCGCCTTATCAGTTACTGGGCCCCGTTGTTTCTACACCTGGAGCGCCCCTGTTCTCTTCCTTGTATTCTCCCTTGGTCATGACGAGCATTGCACTGTGACATGAGAGAACAATTTAAACATGCTTTGGTAAGAACATCAGTGGACACCCCCACCCCAAATCCTTTGCACAGTGCCATGATATCACTGGTGAGACACCATTAATTGTCCCCTGGCACCTGCAGCTCAGAGCCATTGTCTGTTTCCTCACTTCAGTGCCGATCTCCGATGGATACACATATACTGTTCATTTGATAGGGCGTAGGTAATCGTTTCTTGCCTCTATGGTGCTTCTGTCTTGATTTGGATAAATAATAATTACTAATGATGATATTAACAACCCACATTTATTGGATACTTGTAGGGTGCTAACACTGTTTCAAATGATCTACATGCATTCACTCAAACTTTAAAATACAGAAAATATTAATGTCCATTATTGACATCCTTTTTTTCTGTCAGTGATGGGGGAACAAAATATAGATAGCAATTATTAAAGGCTATTTTATTTTCTCTTCTATTATGCATTCTATCTTAGAGTTGAGGCAGCCCAGGAAGTGTTTTGTGCTGAAACTGTGTATCAGTTAGTAATAACTACAGCAGGGACCCTTGTATCTTTAAGGAAGCTTATCTCAGGTAAAACAGAAACCCTTTCTCAATATTTCTTAAGAGACTAAAGAGATACCTTTTTAGAATGTCAGCATCAGATGTTAGGTTTACTGAAATGATAAAATAAGACTATATCAAATAGGTTTACATTGTTATATAGTTGTTAAAACAACAATTCATTAACAGCAGGCAACAGGTGATGGCTTATTTGGAAGAACTGAAGAAACCAAGCAGTTTTAAAAAATAACAGATATAGTTGGTGTGGGGTCAAGGGTGCACCTGTATTGAGATTTTTGAGGCTCTATAAAACAACTTTTTGGCAATGGTGGTAGGTAAAAGCCTTCTTTCAAAGGAACAAATGCTGTCCAAATGGTATCAGCTTGTGGTTTGACTTTCAACATCATAAATGCTAGTTTTTTAAAAAAGTCATACAGAAAATTTAAATTTTACATGGTCAAACAGATACATTCATTCCTTTTACGATTTCCATCTGTTGTGACATGTTTAAAAGATGTCTCCTATTTAAAAATTATGTAATAGCTCATCACAGTTTACTTTTAATAAGTTGTAGGTTTATTCTAGAAATTCAAATATTTGATTTATCTGAAATGTGTTATAGCGTATGGCATGAGGTTGGTATCTACCTTAATTTAATTTTTTATAAACAATTACAACTTTCCCTATTCATTGAATAGTTCAGATTTGATTTGAATTGACACCTTTGTTGTACAATAAATCACTTATGTACTTCCTGGAATGTGTATTCTGTTTCATTGATCTTACCACATAATCTTATGCCAGTACCACATGGCACATAGTTTTAATCACGATAACTATACAATGCATTCCAATATCTTATAAAACATTTTCCTCCTCCTTATCCTTCTTGTTCTTGTGCTTTTTCTTCTCCCATTTTCCTGTCTGCATCCTACTTCTCTTCCTCCTACTCCTTTTTTTTTTTCCTTTTGAGACAGAGTTTCACTCTTGTTGCCCAGGCTGGAGTGCAGTAGCGAGATATTGGCTCACTGCAACCTCCGCCACCCGGGGTTCAAGCAATTTTCCTGCATCAGCCTATGGGGTAGCTGTGATTATAGGTGCCCACCATCATGCCTGACTAATTTTATATATATATATGTATTTTTAGTAGATTCAGGGTTTCACCATGTTGGCCAGGCTGCTCTCCAACTTCTGATCTCAGGTAGTCTGCTCACCTCAGCCTCCCAAAGTGCTGGGATTACAGGTGTGAGCCACTGCGCCTGGCCTAAGAATTGTCTTAAATATTCTCAATATTCCAGCATCTTTATTTTTTAGATAACATTTCAAATCACCAAAATGTCCTCTGGGCTTTAAAATGGGATCATACTAAATTTATGAGTTGATTTAGGGAGAACTGACTTTATAACAACATTGAATCTTCATGTCTAAGACAAGGTTTACTTTTCCATTTTTTCAAGAATTGTCCTGTAGTGGAGTTTTATAGTTTTCTTATTGTAGGATCTAGACATTTGTTTATGTATATATTTTGGAGAATAAAAATATTTTAAAATATATATTATGTGAATATATAACATGTTAAATGTCTAAATTGCTGCTATGAATGGGATCTTTATTTTTTTTTAATATTTTCTTTAAATACTTTTTAATTGGCCTGAAGGATTACCAGAGAAAGAAGGCAATCATGTTCCACAAAATGATTACATAAGAATGTTTTAAGTGCTCATCAGTGATCGATTTAAGAAAATGTAGCTAATGTGTATTAGTGGCTATAATATTGCAAAGAAAACGATGGTATGGATTCATATTTATTGTGACAAGAAAAAGGACCATATGATATTTTTGAGAGAAAAACATGCTAAAGAATACCATTTGGCATGATATAAGTAATGTAAAACCATACACACGTAATTCATATGTGCATATATGTTTGAGAGAGAGATAACATTATTTCTCAAAGTGTCAACAGATTATTTCTGTGTGTCAGGTTTTGGAATAATTTTTATCTTCTTTTGTACATTATTTAATTTTTTAATAGCATTTACCATACTTTACCAAAACAGTAATATAGTTAAATCCAAATAGAAAACAATATTAGAACTTTCATAAGCATTACAAATAAATACATAAAATTAGCTTTGAGCATAATTTTTTCCCCTAAAGACATTCTTATGGATTTAATATAATGCTTATGGATAGCCTTGAAAATAGTTAAACAACTTATTTGGCCTAGTAAAATCTCTTCAGCTTGCAAAATTGTTAGTCATTCTATTTATTTGGGCTGCACCAATCACATTGATAATAATGCCTAGCAGAAGCATCTTCACATCTGAAGAACTGGATGTCTCGCACTAGATTCCTGTCACTGTGCAATCACACGTCCTCAAGTGATTCATAACGCTCTGTTTCTCTTTAACTTAAAACGAAATCACGGAATACCTTATTGGTTATTTAAAAAATTCCATTTGAAAACTTTAAAATTGTGGATATTTAAATGAAAGAGTTTTAAATGAAAGCGATAAATCGTGATAGCATTTTTTTTTTTTTTTTTTACTTTCATGTTATATTTACATAACTTAAATGTGGTAAACTTGACAATTGAAATAGGAATTCAGTGGAGCTAAGCCTCTCCTCTCACACTTGATATAACTTTTATATTTATAACAATTCGTGAATTGATAGGAGTTTAGTTAGAAAATTGCTAAATTTTCTTACAGACATCATGATCATCATGATTTTAGTCACCACCCAAACAAGTTATTACATTTTTACTAGTTCCAAGCCTTATGCTTTATACGCATACTCTTATTAGCAACTACTTGTGAAGTAAGGACTACTATTGTACCATAATAGACATGTGGATTGTGAGACTCAGAGATATTAAGGAATCTCTCAGTGGTCATACAGGTTAGAAGCTGGATTTGACCAAGGCCAAACTGCCCCTAAAGTTCAAGCTTCAAAGCACAACCCCACAATCCAGCCTCCCAATATTTAATTTCCAACAACTCCACTCTTCCCTTTGGCTTTACCTCTTTTTTCTCATTACATTACACCGTTTCCTCCTCTAATTATTCCCCAGAGGTGACTTGACATCCACATGTTGGAAGCAAAATTTGCCTAGTCATTCAGAGAAAGATATTCAATAGTTTCAGATATATGACTAATCAGGATTTAACTTCAGCAGATTAGAGGCTGTGCAATCTCTTCATATTATAAAGAATGTAATCTAGGCCCAGACAAGTTAAGTAACTTGTCTACACTTGCATAGCTTGCTTCATTGACAAACACTTGTCAAACGCTTACTTTGTACTAAATATTTTTCTGCCTGCCTTATGAATATTAATTTGATCCTAATAACAACAATATGAGGTAGGTGAAACTATTACTATCCCTATTTAACAAATGAGGAAACTGAGGCATAATGAAGCTGAGTAACAGGGCCACTGTCACACAGATAGCAAGTGATAGAGCCAGATTTGGAAGGAGACAAGTAACTGTTAAGTCTTTGCCTGTGATAACATGAGCCATGTCGCTTAGAATATCATTCATTCTTCTTTCTACCATATTGGCTGATTACCTCAACCTATGAATAAGAAGAAAGTTGTCTGAAACTTGGTTTTGAAAAATAATTAGTTTTATACATTTTAGAAAAATTAACTTAAAGAATACTGTGAATGTAATTAAAGTCTAAGTGAGTGTTGTGTGTACTTTTAAAATGATGCTTCTCTGGAGCTATGTTTATTGTTATATGGGACTGTCTTCTTGATGATGACCTTTTCACCCAATACCTTCTGATCTTCCATAATGCTAATATACACCCAAAGTTGACACTTGCTAGACTGTCTTTGCAAGCATAAATATTAGACATACTAAAATTTGATTTTGGCTCATCTTTTACTTTGAATAAA